>NC_048222.1:105812795-105813042 GCF_002007445.2 Ailuropoda melanoleuca | reverse complement strand
CAAGATGATGAGTAGACTTGAAAAAAGTATTAACGAAAATGTTACTGAGAATATAGAATCCCTAAGGGCAGAAATGAGAACGAATCTGACAGAAATTAAAAATTCTATGAGCCTAATGCAGTCAAAACTAGAGGCTGTGACGGCCAGGGTCACCAAGGCAGAGGAACGCATTAGCAAGTTGGAGGATGGGTTAGTAGAAGAAAAAACGAAAATAGAAGCTGGTCTTAAAAAAATCCACACCCACGAA
>NC_048222.1:105711220-105812695 GCF_002007445.2 Ailuropoda melanoleuca | reverse complement strand
ATCCGGAATCTGGGGATGTACTGTATGGTGATTAACACAATATAATAAAATAAAATTTAAAAAAAAAAAGTGAATAGGAAAACAATCAAATTCTGCATTTGGACACCTTCCTGCATTAACTCCTGGGCATTGGGAAGGATAAGAAAGTAAGCCAAAGATAGGAAAAAAATGATATTTGTTAAGTGCTTACTGTATGCCAATTCTAGACTGTTTTCTGCACGTATTCTGCTGTGTTTTCTGCATGTATCTCTTCTAATCTTCACAAAAACCCTGGGAAATGGACATTATTTTGTCATTTTTAAGACATGGAAAGCAAAACTTGGAAAAATGAAGTAACTTTCTCATGGCAAAAGCTAGTAAATACCCAAGTCAAAAGTCCAGAGTCTTTTTTTTTTTTAAAGATTTTATTTATTTATTTATTTGACAGAGATAGAGACAGCCAGCGAGAGAGGGAACACAAGCAGGGGGAGTGGGAGAGGAAGAAGCAGGCTCATAGCAGAGGAGCCTGATGTGGGGCTCGATCCCATAACGCCGGGATCACGCCCTGAGCCGAAGGCAGAGGCTTAACCGCTGTGCCACCCAGGCGCCCCAAAAGTCCAGAGTCTTGTGTAAAAACAAGCAGGGCCAGTTTATAGTTGGGGCTGCTCCCTTGGCAGCTAAGTTCCATCCCAAGGACACTTGTTCACTTTTTTCTTCCACCCTCATTGTTGTTACTTTTTCTTCTGTCCCCCTGGTCAGCCCCGGGGTTAACTCTAACCCTCCCCTGGTACCTGTCCCTCTCTAACTCTCCTTCTGACATCCAACTTCTTCTGGAACACTCAATAACCAAAGCTAGATTTTTCCCCTGATGCCTGAAAGTCTACTTTATAAGTGTCATATTGAAAATTCATAATGCCAGCCACATCATCAGAAGTCCAAATCTGTTATTTTACCCTCCTTCTTTTATCAGCAATGATGTAGACAGAAACTTAGGACTCCAAGTCTAAAGGAAAGATTTTTAGCTCTTCTACTGATATATTACTGTGTTTCAAGATGTTATTGCTATTGTACTGGTAGGATTTTATTTGGATTCTAATATGACTTTGGGGGAATGTGAGATCTGTAAAATATATTTATGCAGCTGCAATAAAAGAATTGAGGTGGCTGCGAAGGGAACAAAAAGAGAACAAAACACCAAAAGGAGCTGGGAATTACTATGGATTTTCTATTTCTGCTATCTGGTATGGAACTCATACAGGAACAATTTCCTAAAGTATACAGATAAAAATTGAAAAGTGAAAATATAATTTCAGTTAAGATAAAATTGTGGATAGTGAGGTTTTTTCTATTTTAGGCAAATAAAAAAATATATATATGTGCTCCAGAAAACTATATTTTCCAAGTTCTAGTGTACACATTAGTAGTGGCTTTAAATTCTAATCAATTGTTAAAAAACACACCATAAGTCATGTAGGTTGTAGTAGGAACTAATCAAGTAGAATGAGTGTAAACACATGTGAATACAGTTTTCAAGATGAGTGGCTTAGTTGGACAGAAATAAAAACTGAAAATCTATGAAGCCTCTGTGTTTTTTTCTCTTTGTCTCTAGAACAAAGCCCCAGTAAGCATTAAGTGTAGAGTGACCTGATTTTGAATGTTATTGCAAACAAAGTTTCTTTTTTTTTTTTTCTTCTTCAGATGAACAAATTTTCTACAGATAGCACTAAGTTGGCATCACTGCCCAGGCATACAGAGTCTGAGTAAAATGAATAGAAAGCCAGTCCCACTTACCCTAGTAGCCTCCTGGCAACACTGGAGGAGCCTGATATCATTGAGAAATAGAGTGAAGTATTTGGCTTCCTATGCGTGGCATTTAGTTTTGAATCTCTATATTAAACTTACAACATATATTTGCATCCTTAGAAAAAAAAGCTACCAAGAGAAATACTAGCCTGACTTCTATCAGCCTAAATTCAAAAGCTCATTCAGTGCTGACACACTAGGGAATACTGTAAATCCCTGGATTAGGAAAACCACGGGGAAATGCTCTTTTAAAAAACTCTAAGATTTGACCTTTCTCTGGGATTATCAACTTCAAGCAAGTATTCGAGGGGACCTAAAGTGATTAATTGATTCAGTTACTACCCCAGCCTCAAGTGTGCATGTTTGTATGCGTGTGTCTGCATGTGTGTCTGTTGATGCTCAGGAGGGGAGGAATCTTGTCATCCTTGATCAAAGAGCAGACATGCTCACAGTCAAATCCTGATATCTATAAACGATGTCTGTACCTACCTCCCCTCACCAACGCCTCTCAGTTGTGTTTATCTTACAAGGAGTCACTCTGATGACCACACACATATTGAATCATCATGAAAACAAATACACAAAAGCCAGCGTGATCCAGCAGATATGTACCGGTCACTCACATGCTGTGGGTCTGCACTTCCTAAACATCAGCACTGAAGGTATGAGGTTGAATAGAACACAAACTGTAACTTCAGAAACTCACAGTGAATTTAGGCCTTAAAATATTCCACCACCTAAGAAATAGTGAAGGAAATGAGGATTCTTCAGGGGGAGCACACAACAAGAGTCATGGAAACAAGAGTGCAGGTGAGAGAGGCGCCTGGGTGGCTCAGTCATTAAGGTTCTGCCTTCAGCTCCAGGCATGATCCCAGCATTCTGGGATCGAGCCCCGCATCAGGCTCCTCTGGTGGGAGCCTTCTTCTTCCTCTCCCACTCCCCCTGCTTGTGTTCACTCTCTCACTGGCTGTCTCTCTCTCTGTCAAATAAATAAATAAAATCTTTTTTAAAAAAATGCAGGTGAGAATAATAAAGCACAGCATAGTCAGGTTGGTCTGAATTTATGTATGAACAATTGGGAGTCATTGAAAGGTTTTTATGGGTTTTGGTTAGGCAGAAGAATGAGAGCACCCAATCCATATTTTAAAGACACAACTCTGGCAGCAGGGTGGGAAAAGGATTTGTGTGGAGAGGTAAATAGAAATCAGAGGGAAAAGTTAAGAGGCTATTTTTATAGTAAAGACATAATCTAAGAGGGAAGCAGAGATGGAAATCAGATAATTTTAAAGAAGTATAATTTATAAAACTGAGTCTGGAAGAAATAGAAAACGTAAAGAAAAATTAAGATGGAAAAAACAGAAAACATTTACTCACTACCACCTCCTCATCAGGACATCACACACACACACACCACCTATAAAAGTACCTTACCCAGATTGTTCTATAGGGGAAATCCACCAAATTATTTTAAAGCTTCTATTCATTTGACAGACAGAGAGAGCACAAGCAGGGGGAGTGGCAGGCAAAGGGAGAAGCAGGCTCCCGACTGAGCAGCGAGATCGATGTGGGGCTCAATCCCAGGACCCTGGGACCATGACCTGAGCTGAAGGCAGTTGCTTAACTGACTGAGCCACCCAGGAGGACCAGTCCACCAAATTTTTAAAGAGAAATAATTCCAGTATTACTTAAAACTAGTCCAGAACATAGACAGAAGGCATACATAAATACAACATTGCAAAAATTCCTAAATCTGACAGAAATAACAAAAAAGTATATAAAACTATAAATGAACATTTCAAAAATGTCCAATGCAAATTGCCTAATTAAAATATCCACAAACAGAATAAATTAATAAGTGCAATTTATTCTGGAAATTAAATGTACATATTTAATTTTATATATTTAGTTTATATATATTTAGTGTCAGGAAATTGTCAAGGATCATCTTTAAATATGCTGCGAAGGCACTTGATAAAATTCAAGATCCATCTGTTTATGTCTTTTGCCTATTTTTCTGTGGGGTTATAAGTCTTTTTTATTGATTTTCAGAGTTCAGATGGGAAAAATATTAATTTGTAGGAGTGCTTTTTATATTCTACAGGCAATTCTTCTGTGGTAAATGTTTTCCTTCAGTCTGTGGTTTGTCTTCATTTTCTTTATGGTTTCTTTTGAAAAACAGAGGTCTTTTTAATTTACCCTAATTAAATATATTAATATATTCCATTTTCTTATTATTTAATATAAGCATCATTCTCTAAAAATGCTGAAAATGTTTTTATGCTTCAACATCTGCTCATTATAAAATTAAGCTTTTAATAAAATAGGAATGTATAGATACTTCCTTAGCATAATAAAATATATGCACCCAGTTCCAAAGCTAGTGTCACACTAAATGGAAGAACACAAGAAGTATCTCATTAAAGGCAGAAACGAGACAGGAATGTCCATCATCACCACCGCTATTCAACATTTTTGTGCATATATTAGCCAAAGCAATTTGAAAGGAGAAAGATACATAAAGTATATAAATTGGAAAGGAAAAGGTTAAATTCTTTTAATATGGTTTGATCATATATCTGGAGAACTAGGAGAATTCCCTAAAAGGCTATTATAAACAACAAGAAAATTCAGCAAAATGACTAAGTGTAATATTAATAACAAGAAATCTATTACTCATTTATTTTTTTTAAGTAATTCTGTGCCCAACATGGGGCTCAAACTCACAACCCTGAGATCAAGAGTCACATGCTCTATCGACAGAGCCAGCCAGGTATCCCATCAATAGCTCATTTATAAGACCAACAACCAATCAGAAACTTTAGCCATTTTATAATAGAAATACACTCTTTTAAATGTGCAAGATCTACAGGTTTAAATGTTTTAAAGGCTGTAAATGCCTAAAAGAGGACTTGATCAACCGAAAAATTTTATCATATTCTTTGACAGCAAGATTCCATATCAGGAAGATGATATACCTGTAAATTTAACATAATCCCATTAAAAATATCAAAACAATTTCTTTTAACTAGACAAGATGATTCTAAAGTTCAGATGGGAATTATTATACATAAAAATAGGATAATTCTGAAAATGAAGAAGGAAAAGGGAAGGCTAGACTTAAAGATATTAAGATGTACCCATATAATAATGTAATAATAATTAAAAGTGAGATATTGAATTACCAGACATAGCAACTGAACAGAAAATAAATGCAAAAAAAGGGTCCAAACACATGTAAGAATCTGTTATATAATAGAGATAATATTTCAAATTAGCAGGAAAAAGATGGCACCGAAAAAACTGGGAGAAATGGCCAGCATGAGATGGTGTCACCAAAATGACAGGAGACCCAGTCTCCGTCCTCCAGTAAGAATCAACAATCAGGCAGCTATCCATGAATAAATACAGGGGGTCCACTTAAGAAACTTCAGCAACACAGTGCTACAAAAAGAGTAGCTACAAACAAAAGAAGGAAGGCAACTTCATTTTGCCTGCATCATCCCATCACCAAAGCTGGCATTGCTCAGCACCAAGAAGCAGCCTAGTTGGAAAGTTTCCCCTTGCTAAGAAAGAAGAGCAGAATGAGTAAGCAGCCTTCTTAGCCCTTCAGGACACTGCACAAAGATCCCACTTTGCTTTCATTCTACCCAGACCAGCAAAGCTGAGACATATAGAGACAGTTAGGAACAAGCAAGAAAAGCAGGGGATACCAATAGCAGCCACAGAGATGAAGTGATTATGGTTCCAGGTGATGTGCTCTGGAGACAAATTCAGCAGCTTTCACGACTAAAGTTATGCACTTGAAGGCCACCAGTCTGATACTTGTCACCAGCCTCCATTCAATGCACATACAAAAGGGAAACAATGCAGCCATGGGAGAGCACACCAAAATCCAGGGCCCCCGCAGCTGCTCGTGGGCCTAGATCAGGCCCCATGTTCTGTTACTGGACTGAGCCATTGCACTCATCTGCAGCTAGTCCTGCCAGCTGTGTACTTACTTGCCCTGGCCCAACCTTCACCAGCTTCCACAGCCACATGCTCATGGTGAGATCCACCAGCCACAGCAGTGCACGTCAACAACCAGGGCCCCCACAGCTGTCAGTGTGTCCACAGTTGACCCTAGCTCTTGCCGCCTGCCCTGGCCCCACCACTACATATGTGGCTGTCACCAGCTCCTGCCACTACACAGTCACCTACAGCTGACCCCCACAGCTAAATGTGTGCACACCAGTGGATCCAGCTATCACTGCTGCCGGGCCCCTAAGTGCTGGACCTGAGTGCAACACTGAGGACCCCAATAGCAATTGTCACCACTGCACACTCCCTACTGTGCTTGCCAAGGACCACACAGTTGTTGATGCTGTGGACCCCAACAGCCTGAGCTGAAGGGACATCATGCCTCCTCAGATATGGTACCACCACACAACCCTGCACTAGGCATCCTGTACCACAAGGCTCAGAACACCACTAGTCACAGAGCATTCTGGTGATTTCCCACTTACAGGTGAAAGTCTCCCCTTACCAAAGTCAGCCTATAAAGTCTAGAAGAGATGACTACTTCTTCAAATGGCAATCACCTATACAAAGCTACAAAAATCATAAAGAATCAGGAAACATAAGAAGCCCTCATGTACCATTGGTAGAAATGTAAATTAGTGCAGCTACTATAGAAAACAGTATGGAGTACCTCAAAAATTTAAAATTGGAATTACTGTATGATCCAGTAATTCTACTACTGGGTATTTAACCAAGGAAAATGAAAATACTAATTCAAAAATATATATGCACCCCTAAGTTAATTGTGGCATTATTTACAATAGCCAAGATATGGAAGCACCCCAAGTATCCATCAATAGATAAATGGATAAAGTAGATGTGGTGTATATACACAATGGAGTATTATTCAGGCATAAAAAAGAATGAGATCTTGTCATTTGCAACAACATGAATTGATCTAGAGGGTATTATGCTAAGTGAAATAAGTCAGAGAAAGACAAATACCATATGATTTCATTTATATGAAACAAGACAAACAAATGAATAAAACAAAAAGCAGAAACAGACTCAAAAATACAAAGAACAAATTGCTGGTTGCCAGAGGAGAAGGGGGTGAGGGATGGGCAAAATGTGTGAAGAGAAATGGCAGATACAGACAGTTACGTAATGAATAAGTCATAGGGATAAAATGTACAACATAGGGAATACAGTCAGTGTTACTGTAATAGCGTTGTATGGGGACAGATGGTATCTACACTTGTAAGCACAGCATAATGTATAGAGTTGTCAAATCACTATGCTGTATACCTGAAACTACTGTAACATTGTATGTCAACTATACTTCAATTTCAAAAAATAAAGAATTGATATATATAGATAGGTAAATATATAGATATATATGTATTTTTAAAAATTCGAGCTTGGAAAAATGGTGGAGTAGGAGGACCCTAAACTCACCCTGACCCACATTCATAACTAGATATCACTCTTACCCAAATAAATGAATCAGAGAGCAACCTAAAGACTGGCATAACAAACTCCACAATTAAATGTGGAAAGGAAGTCACACTGGAGAGGTTAGGAAGGGCAAAAACAGTGGTAGGGAACTGCCAACAGGAGGGAGGGAGCTTATAGGCACAGAGTGGGGAAAGCACCAGGAAGCCCACCCAGGGAAAACTCCATAACATCTTGCCTTGCTGGATTCTGAGAGTTTGTATAACCAGCGGGACTTAGAGGTTGGAGCTTTAAAGTCAGTGACTCAGCCCTAGGCAAGCTGGGAGAGCAAGTGATAGCTGGGCCCCCACACTTAAAGTGACAACAGCCTACAGACAGGCAACTTAGAAGCACAGTTTGCACAATACCTGGGACAAATGCAAGAGAGATTTGTTTATACAGACTTCAGAGCTTGTTGGGGAACTTTCCCGGGAACAAAGAAGCTGGCAGGTGCCATTTTCCTCCCCGGTCCCCCAGCATAAACACAGAGCCACCTGCTGGAGGGGGCGCTGCACAGACACTGCTACCTAACCTGTTAGCAGTGAGCCTGCCCGCAAGTCCTCCTGAGGACTCACCCACTCCAAGCCAGCTGGCCTGCCCCCTAGGCTCAGCACAGATTTAGTTAACACCCCACCCAGCTGCTTCTTCTGCAAGCTGTGTCCCCAGTGGCCACCACACTGTGGGGAAATCCAGCCTAGGAATCCAGCACAAATTTTGCTAAAACCACCACCTCACCCCTGAGCCCTCCCGTAGTCACACTCACTCAGAGTCAGCCTACCTCGTCTCACTAACATCACAGAGAGCAAGCCACAGCAAGGAGTCAGTGTAGATGTCTGGACTGAAAGGAAACGTGACTCAGATACAATAGCAGGACACAAGCAACACATACAGGAGACCTTCTCCCTCTCCCTCTGCCTGCCGCTCCCTCCTGCTTGTGCCCTTTCTCTGTGTCAAATAAATAAAATCTTAAAAAAGAGAGAGAGAAGAAAGGATCAGAGAAAAACTACAAAAACCACAAAAAAGTAAAATGGCAACAAATATACATCTATCAATAATTACTTTGAATGTAAATTAACTAAGTGCTGAAAAGGGTTCTTCAAGCTGAAGTGAAAGGACACTAATCAGTAACATGAAAATATATAACACACTGGTAAAAGTAAGTATATAGTCAGATTCAGAATACTCTTAATACTGTAGCATGATGATGTGAAAACTACTTAACTCTGGTGTAAAGGTTAAAGGACCAAAATATTAAAAATAGCTATAGGTACAATAATTTGTTAATGGGTATGCAATATGAAAATGTATGTAAATTGTAATATCAAAAATAAAAAGGGAGGAGTGAAAGTATAGTTTTGCATGCAAATGAAGTTAAATTGTTATCAACATAAAATAGGCATTTATATCTATCTACAAGATATTTATGTAAGCCTTATGATAACTACAAAGAAAAATCTGTGGTAGATTCACAAAATATAAAGAGAAGGGAATCAAAGCATTCCGCTATGGAAAATTATCAATTCACAAAGGAAGGCAGCAAGAAAGGAAGAAAGGAGCAAGGGAACTATAAACAGCCAGAAAAAAATAGAATGGTATTAGTAAGCTCTTACTTATAAACAATTTCTCTAAATGTGAAAGAATTGAATGCTCCAATCAAAACACATAGAATGGCTGAATGAATAAAAAATGACACAACTATATGCTACCTTCCAGAGACTCACTTCAGCCTTAAGGACACAGATGGGCTCAAAGTGAAAAGATGGAAATATATTCCATGCAAGTGAAAACAAAAAGACAAATGTATACAAATAAAACAGTGACAAAATATCAGACAAAAGAGATTTTAAGCCAAAAATGATAACAAGAGACAGAGAAGGTCATTAAATAATGGTAAGGGAGTCAATTTATCAAAAGATAAAATAATCATAAATACATATGCACCCAACATCAACATACCTAAATATATTAAGCAAATACTAATAGATCTAAAGAGAGAAGCAGATAAAAAATAATAGTAGGGGACTCCAATACCCCCACGTGAAAATGGATGGACCATCTAGACAGAAAATAAGCGAACATTGGGCTTAAATCATACTTTAGACCAAATGGACCTAACAGACATATATAGAATGTTCCAACCACAAGCAACCGAATACACATTCCTCTTAATTGCACACAGAACATTCTCCAGGATAGATCATACAATAGGTCTCAAAACAAAGCTTAGCAAAGTTAGGAAGCTGAAATCATACTATCTTTTCTAACCACAATGGCATGAAACTAGAAATCGGTAATAAGAGGAAACTGGAAAATTCACAAATAATTTGGAAATTAACACAGTCCTGAACAGTCAATGGGTCAAAGAAAAAAATCAGGGTGCCTGGGTGGCTCAGTCGTTAAGCATCTGCTTTCGGCTCATGTCATGATCCCAGGGTCCTGGGATCACGCCCCCGCATCAGGCTCCGTGCGCAGCAGGAGGCCTGCTTCTCCATCCGTCTGCCCCTGCTTGTGTTCCCTGTCTCACTGTCAGTCTCTCTGTTAAATAAATAAATAAAACCTTTAAAAAAACATCAAAAGGAAAATCAAGAGGCACCTGGGTGGCTTAGTCAGTTAAATGTCTGACTCTTGTCTTCAGCTCAGGTCATGATCTCAGGGTTCTGGAATGGAGCCCCAGCAGGGAGTCTGCTTGAGTATTCTCTCTCCCCCCTCTCTCTGCCCCTCCCTCCACATGCACTTTCTCTCTCTTTCTCAAAAAATAAATAAATCAATCTTTTTTTTAAGGGAAATCAAAAAATATCCTGAAATAAATGAAAAGGGAGAAAAAAGAAACCAGTAGGATGCAAAAGCAGTTCTAAGAGGGAAGTTTGTAGTGATAAATGCCTACATTAAGCAGGGGGAAGAACAATCTCAATGAAACAACCTATACATCTCAAGGAAGTAGACAAAGAAGAATAAATTAAGCCCAAAGTCTGCAAAAAGAAGGCAAAAACAAATATGAGAGCATAAATAAAATAGAGATCAGAAAAATAATAGAAAAGATCAACAAAACTAAGAACTGGTTTCTTGAAAAGATAAACAAAATTGACAAATCTTTAGCTAGATTCATTAAGGAAAAAAAACAAGGATTCAAATAAAATCAGAAATGAAAGAGGATCCATTATAATATGTACTACAATATACAAAGATTCTACATTGAAGTTATAAGACTAGTAAAAACAATTATACACCAACAAATTGGATAACCTAGAAGAAATAGATAAATTCCTAAAAACATATGACCAAAATCATGAAGGATAAGAAAATCTGAAGAGACCCAAAAACAAGTAAGGACACTGAATTAGTATTCAAAAACCTCCCAACAAAGAAAAGCCCAGAACTAGATGGTTTGACCAGTGAATTCTACCAAACATTTAAAAAAGAATTAATGCCAATCTTTCTCAAACTCCTTCAAAAAAACTGAAGAAGAGGGAACACCTCCAAACTCATTTTACAAGGTAGCATTACCCTAACACCAAAACCAGATAAGGACACTGCAAGAAAATAAAACTACAGGCCAATATTCTTTATGAATATATGTGTAAAAGTTCTCAACAAAATATTAGCAAAACATAATCAACAATTCGTTAAAAAGATCATACAAACATGATGAAGTGGTATTTATCCCTGGGATGCAAGGATAGTTCAACATATGTAAATCAATAAATGTGATAAACCACATTAATAGAATGAAAGATAAATATCATATGGTCATCTCAGTAGATGCAGAAAAAGCATTTGACAAAATGCATCATTTCATGATAAAAACACTCAATGAATTAGGTGCAGAAGAAACATACCTTCACATGATAAAGGCCATATATATCACAAGCCCACAATTAACATCATACTCAATGGTGAAAAGTGGAAAGATTTTTCTTCTAAGATTAGGAACACAACAAGGATGCCCACCCTCACCACCACTCCTATAGAACTGAAAGTTTTAGCTGGAGCAATCAGGCAAAAAAATGAAATAAAAGGTATCTGCATCAGAAAGGAAGAGGTAAAATTGACTTTGTTTGCCGATGTTATGATCTTATATATCAAAAATCCTAATGACTCAGTGTGCCTGGATGGCTCAGTTGGTTAAGCAGCCAAGTCTTGGTTTCCCCTCAGGTCATAATCTCGGTGTCATAGGATAGAGCCTCAGGTGGAGCTCTGCTCTCAGCATTGAGTCTGTTTGTTCTTCTCACTCCCCACTCTCTCTCTGTAAAATAAATAAATACAATCTTTTCCAAAAAAATTCCTAAAGACTCCACCAAAACACTCTTAGAACTCAATAAATTCAGTAAAGTTGCAGGATATAAAACCAGCATATAGAAATAAGTTGCATTTCTAAACACTATCAAGGAACTATCTGAAAAAGAAGTAAAGCAATCCCATTCACAATAGCATAAAAACAATAAAATACTTAGGAATAAATTTAACCAAGGAGGGGAAAGTTCTATACTCTGAAAATGATAAGATTTTGACGAAAGAAATTGAAGATACAAACAAATGAAAAGACTTCCTGTGTTTAAGGATTGGAAGAGTTAATATTGTTTAAATGTGTATGGAGCCACAAAAGACCCCAAATAGCCAAAGCAATCCTGAGGAAGCAAACAAAGCTAGAGGCATCATACTTGATAATTTCACACTGTACTACAAAGCTATCTGTGGTAATCAAAACAGTATGGTACTCGCGTAAAAATAACACATATAGACTAGTGCAAAAGAATTGAGAGCCCAGAATAAACCTCCACATATACAGTGAAATAATATTTGACAAAGTGCCAAGAATACTCAATGGGAAAATAGTCTCTTCAATAAATGGTGCTGAGGAAACTGGATAACTACATGCAGTAGAATGAAATTGGATCCTCTCTTACACCCATCATAAAAAATTAACTCAAAATGGATTGAAGACTTAAACATAAGACCTGAATCCATCAAATAACATTTGACAAGGAACCATGAATACTCAATGGGGAAAAGACAGCCACTTCAGTAAGCAGTGCTAGGAAAATTGGATATTTACAAGCAAAAGAAGGAAAATAGACCCCTGTCTTTCACCACTCACAAAATTTACTCTGAATGAATTGAAAACTTAAATATAAGGCCTGAAACCATAAAACTCCTAGAAGAAAACTTGAGGGAAAAATCTCCTTGACATTGGTCTTATCAATGATTTTTTGGATATGATACCTAAAGCACAAGGAACAAAAGCAAAAATAAACATGTGGGACTGCATCAAACTAAAAAGATTCTGCACAAAAAAAGAAACAATCAACAAAATGAAAAGGCAACCTACGGAATGGGAGAAAATATTTGTAATAATTCAATTTTTAAATGAGCAAAAGATCTGAATAGACATTTTTCCAAAGGAGACCAACCATTTTCCAGATTACCAACAGGGACATGAAAACATGAAAAGATGCACTAATCATCAGGGATATCATCTGCAATGGGATATCACCTCACAACTGTTAGAATGGCTATCATCAAGAAGACAAAAGATAAGTGTTGGTGAGGATGTGGAGAAAAAGGAACCCTTGTATACTGTTGGTGGAAGTGTAAACTGGTTCAGCTACTATAGAATACAATATAGAGATTCCTCAAAAAATTAAAAATAGAACTACCATATGGCCCAGCAATCCCACTTCTGGCTATACATCCAAAGGAAATGGAAACAGGATCTGGTAAAGATATCTGCACTCCCATGTTCATTACTGCATAATTATTTACAATAGCCAAGGCATGAAAACAATCTAAGTATCCACTGAGGGATGAATGAATAAAGAAAATGTGAGTATTTTATTCAGCCATAAAGAATAGGGGAAATTCAACAATTTGTGACACCATGGATGACCTTGAAGGTATTATGCTAAATAAAGTAAGTCAGACAAAGAAAGACAAATACAGTATAATCTCACTTATATGTGGAATTAAAGAAACCAGACTAATAGAAACAGAGATCAGACTGGCAGTTGCCAGGGGCAGGGGTAGGAGGGAAAGCATAATTGGGTGGAGGTGGTCAAAATGTACAAACTTCCATTTATAAAATAAATAAGTTCTGAGGACTCTTGTTCAGTATGTTAACTGTAGTTAATAATATTGTATTACGATCTTGAAAATTTCTGAGAGTACTTCTTAAATGTTCTCACCACAAAAAAGAAATAGTTATTATGTGATGTAACGGAAGTGTTTTACTAACCTTACGATGATAATAATTTTAAAATATATAAGTGTATCAAATCAACATGTTTTAAACCTTAAACTTTCACAATGTTACAGGTCAATTATATCTCAATAAACCTGAGGGTGGGGGGACTGGAGAAAATGGAGAAAAATATAACTTTGGAACTGTATCTTGTATCATAAGTTCTATATGGATTAAAATGTAAATACAAAAGACTGAAACCAAATATATTTTTTTAATTTAAAGATTATTTTTGAAATATCAGAGTGGGGAAAGCCTTGTTAAGTATGATCTATCACCTAGAAGTACTTTTCCAAGAAGACTGAAAATTTCAGGTGCGTAAAAATCAAAAACTTCTGCTTAAAAAAAGCCACCCTAAACAATCAAAAAATAAAAAGCTCACAGCAAATATCACAGGCAAAAGACTGATATTCTTATTTAAAACATCAGCAAATAGGGAAAAAATAGGCACAAAAAAAGGAGAAAGTGTTAAAAGGAAGGAAATACAAATAGTTTTTAAATTCATTTCTTAACTGCAAAATGGAACACATTATACTATAAGAAGATATTAAAATTAAAATTGCATTGGAAAGCTCCAAAATACATGAAGCAAATACTAACAGAACTAAAAGGAAAATTCGACCGATCCATAATTTATAATTAGAGCTGTAAATAAATAACACCTTTCCCCGTAGTTGCTGGAACAGTATGTAGAAGACTAGCAAAGATATCGAAGACTTGACCAACACTATGAGCCAACTTGACCTAATTGATATTTTATAAACCACTAGACTCCAAACCAGCAGAATAGACACTCTTTTCAAATGCACGTGGATCTGCACACTCAGAGAGGAAAACCTTCTGACCTTCCCGATTGAGGAGGACCGTTCTTCGGTCAAGGGTATACGAGTAGCTGTGCTCCCCTGCTAGAACCTCCAGCCAAGCTTTCAAATGCATGTGGATCATTTACCAAAATACACCAAAGTTGGGCCACAAAACAAGTCTCAGTAAATGTCAATGGAAATCATAAGAGGACATTCTCTGAGCAAAACTGTATGGAATTAAAAATAAAAACCAGAACAATGTTTGGAAAAAATCCCCAAATACTTGGGAATTAAACAACACACGTCTAAATCAACAAAAGGCCAAAAAAGAAATCACAAGGGGAATTAGAAAACATTTTTAACTGAATAAAGATGGAAACATAATATATCAAAATTTGTGGGAGGTAGCTAAAGTAACACTTAGAGGAAAAGTTTTAGATTTAAATATTTATATTAGAAACAGAAGGAAAGTAGGAAAGCCTAAAATTAATTAAGAGTCCATCTTAGGGCACTAGAAAAAGAAGAACATATTAAGCCCAAAGTAGGTAGAAGGAAGGAAAGAAAAGTAGAAATCATAGATCTAGAAAAGAGAAAAACAATGGGGAAAATCAATAAAACCAAAATTTAGTTCTTCAGGAAAAAAGTCAATAAAAGTTAATAAACTTCTAGCTAAACTGGTCAAGAAAAAAGAAAGAAAACACAAATTACCAGTATCAGAAACTGAATATTCTACAGACATTAAACAAATAATAAGGGAATATTTATAATAACTTATGCCAATAAATCCAACAACTCAGATGAGATGGACAAAGCCCTTGAAAGATACAAACTACCAACGCTCAGTGATGTATCAAAGCTCAGTGTCGCCAATTGCTTCACTGATTAAGTCTATCAAACAGTTAAGGAAGAAATCATATCAATCCTATACAAACTCTTCCAGAAAATAGAGGAATGCAGAGTCAGTACCAGATGTCCCTAAATAGAGTCTGCCTCCAGCTTCCCAATGTTTCAGAAAGTGGCTCTCTCAAACTCTTACAAAAGCACAGATCTGCTGAAAGTAAACATAGATTAAGTGAAAAGAAAAAGTAGAAAATATTTGCAAATAACATCTGCCCACTCTAACTTATCCAGTTTGAAACCACCACTTGCAAGCAGCTTCCTTGGTGTGTGTTTCAGTAAATGGTTTTTAAGTGTACCTTATTTGAGATCCCGGCCTTGGGTGATCAACCATCCCAGTTTGCTCAGGACTTCTCCATTGTTAGCAGTGGAACCCCTCAATCCCCCAGTTCTGGGAGAAAGCCAGAACAATGGCCTTATCCAAACCTGAATTTCATTTCCCTGTAAACCAAAACCTTGTTCTAAACTCTCAAGGAAATTTCTGTTTCTTTCATTTTGCTGCTTAGCTTACACATACAGATTCCAATCAAAAGAGAATTTAATTATAAAGAAGAAAATAACAGCATGAGGGTATTATTCATACCCTCATTTTATAAACTCCAGCCCCCCACCCTGTTTTCAAGTACTAAATATGATTTTTTTAAATCCCAACTGCAAAAAAAAAAAAAAGCCTATAAGGGCAATTCTTCTATTATAAAAATTAGAATTCAAACAAATGTTTTTATGTGGATTTAAGAATTTTAACAAAAGGCATCAGAAAGACAGCATTTACAAGGTGACAAATTGCATTCAGTCCTTCAGGTATGGCTGTATTTACCTTTTATTTACACCAGATGGCAGACATGAGCTCAACTTCTTTGCCTTGGTAAGATTCTGAATTTAGATTTTTTCAGTTCAAAGTCATAAATCAGAAATGTCCTTAGAGTGACCTATGGATGTAAATTACCAGAATTTATCATCTGCTGTTACATATGTGGGATCTTTCCTGATGTCCTGCCTCAGAGAGTCATTTATTAAGTGTGTTCAAAAGGAAATTTTTCCTTTGAGGCCCCACAATGTGGTCACTGCAGTGGAAAGCCTGTTTCCCATGCTTAATGACATACCACTCTCTGGGTAAAGGACAAAGATGAAGAACACTTGGAGAGATATGAGAAGGAGCAAAAGGAAGGGGCTGGATAATACATTCCATGTCTTAACATCTGCTACTATCTCTAAAATGAATATATAAATTGAAAGATACAAAAATACAGCATCTTAAGACCTTCCAATCGCTCTTGACTTTCGAAGTCATCAGCTTTGAGTAATATTGATCTTTATCTGTTCTGGGAACAAATTTATAAGGTTGCTTCTTTCCATTTGTTATAGTATGGAGCTGTAGTGACATACAGTTTATTCACACTACACTAAGATATGCAAAGGAAATACAGCTTCTTTACTTTTCTATTGTCTTGCTAATCTAGCTTACCAACCTCCCACCCCTTCTTCTGGGTTCAAAAAAAAAAATTAAACTTGCTGAGAAATAATACCCAGTCGCTTCACATTTAATTGTCTGTTTTCAGCTTGTAAGTGTTCTTTTCAGGTAAAAGCTCAGGCTTTCGGAATCCCCAACTACCACCACTTCTCCTCTCCAAGGTGGCATCTTGGGGTAGAGTAAATAAAACTTCCTTCTTCCTGGAGACCTTGGAGTATTCCCCAAGTCCTTCAGGGCCTGGGCATCAGGCACCAGGTGGGACTCACCCTGATATCTGTAGCAGACATCCATTCTCTCTCTGGGCTTCACAGTCCTCCCTGCTGACTTTGTAACACCAGCCTCAGCTCTTTTCTCAGATGAACATTCCTCCTGAGATGGGACTTTGATTCTGAGGCCAAACGATCCACTCTGCAGCCTTTGGTTTCAAGATCACCTCATCCCCCTTGCACCTACATTCTTTCTAAGATTACCAGTCTTCCTTGACCTCCCCAGGACAAACAAGGACTTCTCAATGCCTTCCATCCCACATTAGAGGTAAGGGAACCTCTGACAAGTCAGCCAGGGTCTTCTTCTGCCTAACCAAGTTGCACTCTGAAGTTTACCAGGTTATGGCTGCTCTTTGGGTACCAAGTGGGGAAGAAGCCAGGGACCCCTCTGCATTTGGCTTCAACCTCTGTAGTATTTGCATACACACACACACATATTCTGGGATTTTAATGGAAGGCAGGGAAGCCCGTTACACATTCTGGATGTCTGATCACCTCCCTCCCTCCTCGTCTGTTTTTTTTTTTTTTTTAAGATGTGTTTATTTATTTCAGAGAGAGAGAGTTTGAGCACATGCATGGGCAAGTCGGCCAAGGGGCAAAGGAAGAGAATCTTCAAGCAGGCTTCCTGCCAAGTGCAGAGCCCGACGTGGGGCTTGATCCCATCCCCCATGAGATCACGACCTTAGCAAAAAGCAAGAATCATACACTCAACCAACTGAGCCACCCAGGCGCTCTCCTCCTCGTCTCTTCTTACTGTCCAGCCACCACGTATGAAGGGACAGGCTCACACGTCCTCTTTTCCCCTACCTTGGACTTCCCAGTGTCATTCAATTCTGGGGGCCATTTAGCCTCCATTCTCAGCCATTTATGTCTAATTATGACTTTAAGAGCTACTTCTACTAGACCTGAATCTTGATATGTAAAAGTCTTTGTAATTTAGAAATCTCATATCTCTGTCCAAAAATCTTATTTTCAAGACCTTGGCCCCCAACCTGAAACAGTCAAGAAATTTACTATCACCTTTTTGGTTTATCTGGTATCACCTTTTCCTTTCTTAGGGCAATAAACCTCATAGTTTAGCCTTCCCTTTGGGTTGAAGTTAAAGGGGAATAAGATTTAAGGGACCAATGAGTATGAATCATTTTCAAATATTATAAATATTATCATATTGTAGGAGCTCCATGTATAGAGAACCCCACATGTAAAGTGTTTAAATAAGACTTGGCACTGAAGCATGATTACCATTATCAGTATTATTATTGAATATAAAGTGAAAGCAGGCCTGGACAACAGAGATAAGAAAACAAAGTAAATTGTATGTTAGGACTATTATAAAAACTTACAATTGTAACATAAAATACCTTTTGAATTTCCATTTTTAAAAGTATTAAAGACAGAGGAAGTGAGAAAACTAAGCATGAAATCAGAATATAATTTGAACTGTGTTTGTGAAAGAAAGTTGATTGTCCAATTCAACATCTGACAACAGTAACTTCCTATTTTTCCTAGTTTGATTTTTATTGGATGGTCAATGAATGTTGTACTTAATCATACTAACACATGCCCTAGCTTTTCCCGAATCAACATAGACTAAGTCAGTTGCCTCATCGCCTCAGAAAAATAAGGGACAACATGGTTACGTAAAAGATGCTAAAGTAACAACAACCAGCAGCTACAACAAAATCGTTGTAAAAGAAAATTATTGACAGGAAATCATTGACTCCTACGGGGAGCCCATTTTTGTGGGATGGACAAAGAGAAGCTACACTGTTAATGACAATTAATACAAAGTTGCTTCACCTATAAGTTCTACGGTCAAACCACTCCAGTCGAAACGTGCATGTTGTTTCTGTTTTCTCTCAATGTGACAGTTGTGAGCCCTGGTCCATTAAGCTGACAGGCCTATGTGTGAATCTGCTGGGCGAAGCAGTATTAACCTCTTTGACATTGGTTTTCCTAACCCAGGGGCTCTTGTTTCTTCAGTTAATGTGGATTTGGTGTTAATATTTCCAGCCTTCCAAAGGACATGCTTATAGGTGCCGCCAAACCTTTGAGAATAATTACAGTCTTTGCAACAAAGTACCTGGTATCCTAGAAAATCAATACAACAATCCGAATGTATAAGATTAAAGTAAAAAATCAATATATCAGAAGGAAAAAGCATAGTATCCAGCCATTTAAATTTTTCAAACATTATGTCACTTTTACATGATACAACCATTTGGGGACCTACTTTTTCAAGGTTTGGATTTCATGAAGGCCCTCGTGGCTTAATTGTTGTGACATCTTTAGTCATCACTTAACAAAACTGAAATACCTCTCAGGGCTTCTTGAAGCCACAGAGCAGGAAACAGGATAGAGGGGAACGGCAATTCATCATCTGTGGGACTCTCCCCTTGAAAGGCGAAATATATAAGGAGAGTCTGTGACTCTTCACAAAACAGAGACTCCGATGGGGTCTCAATGCTTCCTGTGTCTCTGACTAGTCAAGGTGGTTTTCAAGGCGTGCTCCACATGGCCCAGACGTTCTGCAGCCGCTGTGAGGACCCAGAAGAAGCTGGCTTATAGTGGACTTCCATTTATTCTGTCTTATTTATTTATTGGAGAGAGAAAGACAAACAGAGAGAGAGAGAGCAGGAGCAGGGAGGAGATTCAGAAGCAGGCTTCCCCCTGAGCAGGGAGCCCTATATAGGGCTCGCTCCCAGGGCCCTGGGATCATGACCCGAGCCAAAGGCAGACACTTAACCGACGAAGCCACCCAGGTGCCTGGGCTTTTCTGTTTTTAAAAGCTGTTCTAACGCCCCTACTTTAAGCTTTGTATAATCACAATACAGAGAGGGAAAAACAAGCACCTAGTCTTCTCATGGTTACGCTCATGGCCCAAGCCAGTGCACACCAAGAGCATATGTGTGAATCCCTGGAAGATAATTGGGGTATAAAAACAACTAGAACAGGTTGCATGTAAAGCAGCTTTATAAAGTTTATTTTGAGAACAAAAGTGATAACTAGACTATAAGAGGTGCACACAAGGTGTTTGGTGCAGTAACTCTTTATCCTGGTCACACATCTGAATTACTGGGAACTTAAAAAAAAAAAAAATTGGGGAGGGCCCGCCTAAATAG
Source organism: Ailuropoda melanoleuca (assembly GCF_002007445.2). Lineage (NCBI taxonomy): Eukaryota > Metazoa > Chordata > Mammalia > Carnivora > Ursidae > Ailuropoda > Ailuropoda melanoleuca. The sequence goes on along the minus strand of NC_048222.1, from coordinate 105,792,629 downwards.
GTTCTGATTTAATTGGTCTAGAATAGAGTCCAGGAGTTAGTATTTTTTAAGTTCCCTAGGTGATTTTGATGTGCAGTGGGGATTGATAACCACAGTATTACGAATATGCAGAGAAAGAGATTATATACACCCAGGGAGAGGAAGAGCAAAGGCACCTCCTTCAGGATCCTATAGCTTCCAGACACCCAAGGGCCTCTGGGCTCACGCTTCACTTGACAACTGACATGACAGCTGTTACTCCTGAGAGTTAATGAGAGCAGTTTTTATCCCATCTCTGTCTGATTACATTACCATTTGCTTTAGGACAGTATTTCCAAAACTTAAAATCACCAGTAGACTGGTTAAAACTAGCAGTTCCAGATTCTCCCCTTCCATACCCCAATTCAAAAGTTCTGTATACAGCCTAGGAATCTGCACTTTCAACAGCACCCCAGATGATGCTTGCAATTTGGCAGGCTGGAAAATCCTGCTCCAGAATCTACATGGTTCAAACAGCCCCTTATTGCTCGTCTTACAATTTCACCCAGCTCTGGTCTAGCACAATGCTATTTCTAGAACAGTCTTCCCATTTCCTATATCCGTTATGCCATTCTGTGCTGCCTACCATAGCCTGACGACATGTTATTCAGTTGTTCATCTTTGCTGTTCAGTGCTTTAGGGACATTATCTCATGAGGTCCACATAGCATATGACGCATATACTACTGCTGTCTCGGTTTGCATAGAAGAAAACATCGCTATTTAGGCTAAGTAACTTGCCTCGTGACACACAACAGCCAAGTGCTAGAGAGCCAGGAAGCTTTTGAACCATAAGCAATACGGTCTCCTGCTTACAGAGAACAGAACAAGAAAACGAGTTTCAGGAAAGTACTTCAATTCCTTATCATCTCATCCTCTGCTTTCGGGGGAAGGAACAAATTACCTGCAAAAACTCCAAAGCTTAGACAAGTCTCGTGTTGTGAGGAGTCTCCATTTTGAAAGGAGTCCTCTCCTCCTCCTTCCTGAGCCTACTTGTCTGGAATTTAGGTGTACTATTGTTGAATTTGTTTTTAAAAATCAGTGAACAAAAGTATGTCTTCACTGAATGCAATTTACTTAAAAGTGACTTTATTCCAAAGGTATGAGATGTTTGTTGGAGTCATCTTCTTTGCTGACAACTCAAAACCAGAGCTCTCATCCTGCGTTCTGTGTTCTGTTTCACATTAGTTTTTCATCACGATTCTGAGAAATGGGGCCATTCCCTTAGATGTGTCTCTTGTAGTAAAAAAGTTCAAGGAAAATAATAATTTAAAAAAACACAACTTTTTGTTGTTTCTGAGGAATGTGAAAGGAAGCCCTTTAAGAAACAGACCATAATAAAAGGTATGGTGGAAAACAAGTGCACTGGGCAGCCAAACACACCAAGGTTTGTCTCACTGTGAGCTTCATAACCTAGATTCACCACTTCTCCCTCTGAGCTATGATGCTGATCTTTTTTTTTTTAAAGATTTTATTTATTTATTTATTTGACAGAGATAGAGACAGCCAGCGAGAGAGGGAACACAAACAGGGGGAGTGGGAGAGGAAGAAGCAGGCTTTCAGTGGAGGAGCCTGATGTGGGGCTCGATCCCAGAACGTGGGGATCACACCCTGAGCCGAAGGCAGCTGCTTAACGACTGCGCCACCCAGGTGCCCCTATGATGCTGATCTTTAAAGTAAGGATAGTATTACCTAAAATAGGGATGGATGAGCCATGACCACAGGCCAAATCCAGCCCCCTTGGACTGTTTTTAAGGCCTTCCTTCCAGATAAGAATAGTTTCTACATTTTTTAAGCTTGGTAAGAGAGTAAGAAAATTCAACAGTGATCCTGTGTCGGCTGCAAAACCTGAGATAGTTCCTATCTGGCCTTTTACAGAAAAAAATTGCTAATCTCTGACCTAAAACCGAGATGAAACCATCTGTCTAGCTTATCATAAACAACAAAACCAAGAGTTGCTGCAGGATCCATATTTTAAACCAGGCTCTCTCACTTGCTAACTGACAGTTCATAAGCAGCCTCTCAACACTTGGAGTTCAAATTCGTGCTTCAGCAAAACTCCAGATGACCCCAGGGTCCCTCACAAATGAGACAGACACCCAAGACTCATTCTAGGGAAGGCAAAGATCTACTCCATTGCCACACATGGTATAGCACAGAGGTCTTGAAACAGGGAAAGAAAGAGGACTTGGATTCTAAGTTCCCCAAAATGTCACACAGAAGCATAAACAAATAAAACAAGTAAACCATAGTGTGGTTCCAGAGGGGAGGGCTCAAGATGGGCTGAACGGTTGATCTCTTAGCTGCTCTCTCCCAGGTAGGCCAGCCCCAAGAGCTCCATGGGGGCCAGTTTAGAGACCATTGATGGAGAGGGGGCACCTGGCTGGCTCAGTCGGTGGAACACGCAACTCTTGATCGAGTAAGTTTCAGCCCCATGTTGGGTGTACAGATTACTCAAAAATAAAAAACCAAAAGGCCACTGATGGAGAGAAAAGAAATAGACTTGGACTTGGATCTTGAGGGGCTCCATGGAATCCTGGCTCAGCCACTTACAGCTTTTATGAACTTAAACAAGTCCCATTCCCTCTTTAAACCACAGTTTTCTGAGTTTTAAAAAGATGGTCTACCTATCTTTTAGAACTGTTTTTAAGACTAGTGTTAATGTAAATAAAGTAATGTATATATGGCCACAAAGAATATTCTTCATGGGGCACATGGGTGGCTCAGTCGGTTAAGGGTCCAACTCTTGGTTTTGGCTCAGATCATGATCTCAGGGTCATAGCATTGAGCCCTGCATGGGCGCCACACTCAGTGAGGAGTGTGCTTGAAGATTCTCTCCCTCTGCCCCTCCACTTGCTCTCATGCTCTCTCTCTAAAATAAATCTTTTTTTAAAAAACAATATTCTTCATACATATATAAATATCAATTATATATGTATATAATTTCATTTTGTTCAAATCTTGACATACCCCATACATTTCAAAATTCGAACAAAATGAAATTAGCTTACAATAACATGATAAAAAGTATGATAGAAATGCTATATAAGGAGGTAACTATGTTATGAAAGTCTACAGTTTCTCTCATCACTATGGTTAGAGAAATTAAGTGTCTCAGCCACAACTTGGAGAGCGTTGCATTCTCTACCACTGCCCCCACATCCCCCCTCACTGTTTCTGGTTAAGGAATTCATACCAACCCCAGGGAAATGTGGCTTCCATCCAAGAGGAGGGGGAAGAAAACAAAAACAACTCCACTGTAAAATAGAAAGGAAAATGAATCTGACAGATTTATTCCTTTCTGCATTTCCTGTTGCTGCTTCCCAAGACTGACTTTCAAAAGCAAGATTTTGTCCCATGAGAATAACCTCTACAGTGAGGCAGCCCTCTCCGAGAAAGATCTGCCTTTCCCTTTTCATTTCTTTTTTTTTTTTTAAATTCTGGAGCCAAAACAAACCCCAGGTGTCCTCTGCATCCAATACCAACATGTAATATTCTCTTTCCTCTGTTTTTACAAAACTTTAGAAAAGAAAGGAGGGAAAATTGTCAAAGTCCCAAGGACAGGGAGGAAGAACCCAGAAACAGTCCCAGAGGGAAGAAGAGAGCCATGTGACATTTGCAGAACAAACAGAAATAATGACAACTAACACTTTTGAGAAACTGGAACCATTCTCACCAATGTGTCTGTTTAAAAATGTATGTTTTGTAAGTACGTGGAAGCGATACCCCTAAGACAGATTCAGGAGATCGGAGATGGGCATGCATGTAAGTGCAGACTCAAACAAAGGATAAAATGATTCAATGGGGCCGGAATGGTGAATTAATGTGTATTATATGTCAAAGTGTCTGCCAATTGGGTATGTTCTTATAAAGAATTAATGTTTCACTCACATTCAATACAGTTGACTTGCTCTAGCTGAAATGGGCCTAGATAGCTATTTATTATCTGAGTGGCTTTAACAGTCTTCTCCACCCTGCAGCTGAAGTTATTGAGTCTAACATGTGGTATTCATTAGTTGAAATCCTGGAGTGTAATTGTCTAGATTTGAAGCATAAAGCATTGCAATAAAATTTTGCATTAAAAAAAAGAGATTTATTTGAAATCTCCTGAGTTCTGCCACCAACATAGTGGAAACAATACCAGTTTTCTTTTCTTGTGGCTTAAAATATACATTTCATTGGCTTTTTGATACGCAGTTACATTCAGAAAAATTAGAGTTCTTTTTGCAAACAAATTCTAAATAATATTTAGGATATCATTTCTGGAAAATCATTTAAGAAAAAGAACTCTATCCCTCTTGGAAGTAGAGGGAATAGTGATTTCTATATCCAAAGCATTTAATACGCTCCCATTTTCATCCTTTTCCTCTTTCTAAATTCCCTATTCCACTGACTTACTTGAGAATTATAATTAAATAGGGGGAAAGTAATGTTAATAATTTATTTTTTAAAAAACTTGTTCAATTTTGTTAATTAGCAAAATAGTATCCGATCTCTTTTTCATGTAACTTAAGTTTTATAATCCATTTTCATTCATTTATTTTCACAGTGATGAAATTATGTCAAGGGCCTAAAGAAAATCTAGAAGCATTTTTGAGAGTGAGGTATAGGGAAACGTTTTGGTTTTAGTTTTCTTAAGGGCCTTTATTTCTTTTTTTTTATAATAATATTTTTTATTATATTATGTTAGTCACCATACAGTACATCCCTAGTTTCTGATGTAAAGTTCGATGATTCATTAGTTGCGTATAACACCCAGTGCACCATGCAATACGTGCCCTCCTTACTACCCATCACCAGCCTATCCCATTCCCTCACCCCCTCCCCTCTGAAGCCCTCAGTTTGTTTCTCAGAGTCTATAGTCTCTCATGCTTCATTCCCCCTTCTGATTACCCCCCTCTTTATTTAAGTGCCTTTATTTCTAAAACAGAAAAGTTTTGAATTCTCACTTTTTTTAATGACAAAATATTTAAGATTAAATCATCAAATATTAAATATCTTACTTAAAACTTTACTACCACCAATTCCACAATGATCTAAGGACTATGCAACAAGATGACATCATAGCAAATAACCCAGAGTTTCAAATCGTGACATATTTCTATACATTGATTAAAAACAATACTTGCTCTTTTTCTTTTTAAAATTTATGATTTTTAATATCTATTAAAGTAATCATATATATACTTTAAAAAATGAAATAGCATGAAAAAGAATGAAGTTGGGCCCTTACTTTCTAACATATACAAAAATTAACTCAAAAATGTATCCAAGACATGAGACCTAAAACTATAAAACTCTTAGAAGAAAATATAAGGGGAAATCTTCATGACATTGGATTTGGCAATGATTTCTTTGTTATGACATCAAAATCACAGACAACAAAAGGAAAAATGGATAAAATAAACTACATCAAAATTGAAAGCTTCTGTGCATCAAAGGACTTAAAGTGAAAAGGCAACCTATGGAAATGGAAGAAAATAGTTGCAAGTGGTATCTCATAAGGTGTTAATATCCAGAATATATAAAGAATTTCTACATCTCAACAATAACAAAAATAACTCAATTAAACATGGCAAAGGACTTGAATGGGCATTGCTCCAAAGAAGAAATACAAATTACCAACAAGCATATGAAAAGATACTCAACATTACTAATCATTAGAGAAATGCAGATCAAAACCACAATGAGTTATCGCCTCATATCCATTAGGATGGCTACTATTATAAACAAAAATAAAAATGAAATAAATGTTAGCAAGGGTGTGGAGCAACTGGAACTCTTTGCACTGCTGGCAGGAATATAAACAATATGGCAATTCCTCAAAAAATTAAAAATAGAATTACCATATGATCCAGCAATACCACTTCTGAGTATATATATCCGAAGAATTGAAAGCAGAGACTCAAAGAGATGTTTGTACATTTATAGCAGCATTATTCACAATAACAAAGAGGCAGAAGCAATTCAAATGTCCAAACTATGAATGAATGGATAAACAAAATGTGATAATATAGAATATTATTCTGCTTTAAAAAGGTAGAAAGTTCATGGGGTGCCTGGATGGCTCAGTCAGTTGGCTAAGCATCTTCCTTCGGCTCAGGTCATGATCTTGGAGTCCCAGGATCAAGCCCTGCATGGGGCTCCCTGCTCAGCAGGGAGTCTATTTCTTCCTCTGCTCCTCACCTTCCTCATGCTCTCTCGTGCTCTCTCTCAAATAAATAAATAAAATATTTTAAATAAATGTGTATATATAAATAAAAATAAAAAGGAAAGAAATTCTGTCACATGCTACAACATGGATGAACCTTGAAAACATTTTGCTGAGTATAATAAGCCAGACACAAAAGGACAAATGTACATATGATTCCACTTATATGAGGTATCTAGAGTAGTAGAATGATGGTTGTCAGAGCTGGGAGTAGAGAGGTATGTGGAGTTATTGTTTAACACATACAAAATTTCAGTTTGAGAAAATGAAAAAGTTCTGGAGATGGATGGTAGTGATAATTGCACAACAATGGGAATGTACTTAATGCCCCTGAATTGTACATTCAAAAATGGTTAAAATAGTAGATTTTATGTTATATTTACACAACTATGCATATATACACATAAACATACACATACATATCTATCCTCCACTTACCCCTGCCTATTCCTCAAATAGGTGGCACAATTTTTACTAAATCAGTATTTTATCATGAGTATCTGAATGTTATTCAGAGATAAGCCTTATAGTATATAATGATTACACTTGGTTTTAAATACAGCCCTTTGTTTTTGCTAGAGTTAATAATCACTTCAGGTTTTTGGGTTTTGTTTTTGGGAAGGTGGCTTCTTTTTCTATGCAATTCTTTTATCTGTGTAATTCTTTTTCTATATAATTCCTCTCTCAAAATCTCCAGCAGAACTGTAATAAAAATATTAAATAATATGTCAGGGTTTTTTTCTTAGAGATATTTGTCCTAGAACCCACTGTCTTCCCACTCCAATCTGGACTTGTAGGCTCAGCCTACTGTACAGCTATGATGTTAGGACATCTATTCACTATCATCCTAGGAATTACTTTTACCTCCAGGATTCTGTGTTGTTGTTCCTCTTTCTCAGAACTCACATCTTTTTCCCCCTTGACTTACTTCTGTTAGCTGAACACATTTCCAGAAGCTTCCTGAAAAGAAAGAATACGTTGGAGTTTAATTTTTTTTAAACTTGCTTGTAAAATAATGACTTTATTGTAACCCTTATTGGAAAAAAAATAAGTAGCTGACTCTTGAATTCAATATTGGAAATAACTTTTACTCAGAATGTTGAAGCCACTTTTCATTGTTTGGTAGATGTAGGGCTGGTCTTCAGAAGTCAAATGCCATTTTAAATCCTGACTCTTTATATATGACTCAGGTTTTTTCCTAGGCATTTTGAAGAGTTGCTAAGACTGTTTTAGCAAAGTAGAGTGATAGGTTATCCTTTGCTGGCTTGATAAAGTGAGTAGACATGTTGAAGAAGCTCATGTGGCAAGGAACAGCAAGTGATCACTAGGTGGCCTATAGGATCTGAAGGCAGCCAATAGCCAGAATAAAAAAGGTGGGGCCTGGAGTCAGACAACAGCAAGAAAATGAATTCCATCCAGAACCTAACTCTGCTTCGAACTGGATCTTTCTCCAATTGAGACTCTGATTAGACATAGCTCCATTTGAAACCTGGATTGCAACCCTGTGTGACCCCAAAAGAGGGGTCATGCCTGAACTTTTAATACACACACACACACACAGGAACTGTAAAAGGAATGTGTGTATTGTGTGAGCCACCAGACTTGTGGTAATTTGTAATGCAGCAATTGAAAACAAAAACAACTAGATAATTTTCTCCACTCTATTTTCCAACTTTTTAATTAAAAGTTTAAAATTTGGGGGGAGCCTGGGTGTCTCAGTCAGTTGAACATCCAACTCTCACTTTCAGCTCAGGTCATGATCTTAAGATCGTGGGATTGAGCCCATTTCAGTCTCCTTGCTCAGCAGAGTCTGCTTGGGATTCTCTCTCTCCCTCTGCCCCTCGCTGCTGTTCTCTCTCTCTCTCTCTCTCAAATAAATAAGTCTTTCTAAAAAGTTTAAATTTTTTATCATATATTTAAATTCTAATTGTTATTTTTGTTCTTTGAATTCTTTAAAAATGTCAGTAGTATCTAGTTCATGATAGAGGGCAAGAGAAATAGTTTGAGGGCTTCTTTATACCAGATAACAAAAAATAGCCACAGTACTTCTCTGTTCTCTATATCTATACCCTTTTCAATATGATTTTGCCACCACTTTCATGAAGATGTAGAGTTATTTACCCAGCTCTTGAGTCTGAGCTGGTCTTCTGACTTGCTTTGGCCATTGAAATATGGAAGAAATGATGATGTAGCAGGAAGAGCCTAGGCATCACAAAGTTTTTCATGTTTCTACTCATTTTCTTGGGTCCCTGCCTCTGTCTAGTGAAAGAGCCTTTTGGAAGATGAGAGAGCACACAGACCAGAGCTGAGTCAGCCTAACTACACCACCCAAAGCCCAAAGATGTGAGAGAGCCCTGCCGCAATCAGCAAAACTACTACCTGACCTGGCAAATGACTACAGATACGTGAGCAAGGCTGTCCTATGTGCAGCCCCCTAGTGCCCAGAGTATCTGTGAGCTTAATGCTTGTTTTAAGATGCTATGTTTTAGAGTGATTTGTTATACAGCAATAGCCGAATAATACGCAGTTCTTTATATGGACTTTAAACCAATTCCTTCTTTTCATTTCCACCCTCATCCTCTTCAGAGGGATCTGTTGCCTCCAGTTTCTGGGAATCTGTGGTATTAGTCATTTTCTTCTTGCTGATTCCTCCCTTTGTATGTCATTAGATTTCAGCTTCCTAGGCTCTGCTGAATCAGCTACAGAATTCCATCTTCGAAATTTTCATTGTCAATTCCCTTTTGGTACAATAGCCTCTCCTATTCTTTTGACTTCATTATTCCTTTACTGCCATTTTAGTGGGATTTCAGGAAAAAAGCAAGGTAAGCATGTATATTCAAATGTTTTATTATAGCTATGAGTTCAGTACAAGCCTCAGTGGCAAAACCAAGGTGTATTTTTACCTCCAAATTCAATGCCATTTTTATAAAAACACTCTCCTTTGCTTGTCACCTTTTTCTTCATGATATTTGATCTAGATGTCAATGGCAACTCCCACTATTCCCCAGCACTCTCTATGCCCCTTCTCCTGCTATATTTTTCAGCACTTATCAGGGATTCTTAGCTAGGGTTCCACAGAATCTTAGAATATCTGTGATATGTTGCTAGGGATTCTACAAGAGGAATGATGAAAAATACAAACACTAATTTTTGAATTTTGGCATGCCATGCAATTCTAACATGCACAGTGATGGGTAATGACCAAGCAGCCCTGTTAGAAATTCCTTTAGAGGGGCGCCTGGGTGGCACAACGGTTAAGCGTCTGCCTTCAGCTCAGGGCATGATCCCAGCGTTATGGGATCGAGCCCCACATCAGGCTCCTCTGCTATGAGCCTGCTTCTTCCTCTCCCACTCCCCTGCTTGTGTTCCCTGTCTCGCTGGCTGTCTCTATCTCTGTCGAATAAATAAATAAAATCTTTTAAAAAAAAATTCCTTTAGAGTCTTTCTGCTCCATATAACAGTGCAGAGTAGGACCATTTCATTTGCTTAGGTTCTTTCTCAATTTTTGGTGTGAAATATGGAAGATCATTGATGATTGTTGAGCACAGAATTGCACAGAGTGGAGGACAGTAGACTAATAACGTCAAGCTGTCTTCTCCAAATTACATCTCCCAATCACTCCTTATACATACCAAGTTGAACTAGGGAAAAACAAAAAACAAACAAACAACAACAACAAAACAAAAACCCTACTAGTGTAACAGAAAATCTGAGAGGAATTTTTATTCTGAAGAAGGAATTTTTATACACCATGTCTCAGCTTCTCTGTCAATTTGCTGGAGTTGTAAATTTTGCATAGATTGTGCAGATTAGAAGAGAACTATACTGGATGTTTTCATAGTGTTTGTTCCTTTCTGGTTTGTTTGTTGTGACCTCTTGTTTTCTATTTCATTAACATGTGTTTTATAAACATGACTGATCTCCAACATGGTGATATTTGAAGGTGGATGAGAGATGGGAGAGGAGAATTCTTATCCCAGGCTTAGGGACAATTTTCATAAGGTTAGTGATAAAGAATTATAATCTTTTGAGACATTTCACTGTCCTGTTGCAACAAGTGACAGAATGGGGGGGAGAGACAGAGGAAAAAAGGTAGACAGACAGACAAATATCAGGAGCAAAAACAGAAATCATTTTATTTTAGTTGAAGATGAAATTTGTATGCTCATCTCACTTGACCCAAAACTGATTATTTATGCAGCAAAAAAAGGAGGGGGCACAAGTATCATATTAAAAAGTACATATCATTTTTAGTTTGGCTTTCAAAAATATTGTTTTGTGCATATATAGGCCTACAAAAGAAACCAGGAAACCAACAGGTATATAATAATTTTGTAATTCTATATGTGTCTAGTAATTTGTAACTGTATTAAAGCCTAAATTTGTCAAGCAATAAAAAATTGTTTCTTCTAGGCGCACCTGGATGGCACAGCGGTTAAGCGTCTGCCTTCGGCTCAGGGCGTGATCCCGGCGTTGTGGGATCAAGCCCCACATGAGGCTCCTCTGCTATGAGCCTGCTTCTTCCTCTCCCACTCCCCTGCTTGTGTTCCCTCTCTCGCTGGCTGTCTCTATCTCTGTCGAATAAATAAAATCTTTAAAAAAAATTGTTTCTTCTAAATCTTGAGTAAAACCAGGGGCACCTGGATGGCTCAGTTGGTTAAGTGTCTGACTTGGCTAGGGTCATGATTTCAGGGTCCTGGAGTTGAGCCCTGCCTGTCCAGCCCCTCCTCCAGCTCTGTGTTCAGTGGGAGTCTCCCTCTACCCCTCAACACCACTCTCCCCACATCCCTGCTTGCACATGTGTGCTCTCTCTCTCAAATAAATACATAAAATCTTTTTTAAAAATTTTAATAAATAAATATCTTGAGTAAAACTGTGTCTTAGACTATATTTTTATTCATTGCTTTGGGTTATGGTACCATCCAATATTACAAATAAATTTTCATGTTGAAAATAGCATTAATTAAAATCAACTTACAACTTCTATTTACAAAGCCTGCCTTTAGGAAATTAAATCCCATCTTAGCTTAAGACAGTTATTTAACAAATTTATTGTTTGTCACATAAGTTTTTAAATTTTATGAATGGTAAGGAAATAAATCTTGAGTAAGCTTAACTGCCTATATTTTTCAAGAAGAACACTACATGTTTGCTTGCTTATTTGCTCACTGTCTACCCCTGTACTCCAAGATCCAATGAGTGGTTGCTTCCTGCCATATCTTCAGTGCCTAGAACAACAACTGACACATAGTTGACTCCCAGTATGTGTTCAATGAATATATAATGACCGTGTTTTCTGAACCAAAATCAAATACCTATTCTGATGAAGGTCTGAAATGAGGCTTCGTAGTGGCATGTCTCCAGGAACTTGAGCCTGACCCTAAAGATCAACAACAGGGAAGACTGCTCCTCCCCACTCCTACAAAGTTTTGTGGGGTTTATTTATTTTAACACTAGCCCTGTTGGCACTTTGTTGCTGACTCTTTGACTACTGGATTCCATATTTATCTGTGTCTTTTGCGGTTTTGAATCCAGTAGTATCTTAGTCTTTGTTTGTCACTACATCACAGTGCAGTCCATAACTGCTGACTCGTGAAAGCCCTGCTGCCCTGCACTCTGACATGCCAGGACCTGGAGCTCTGCTTCTCCTCCCGGAGCAAGCCCTATGCCCAGGAGAACAGAGCTTTCTATTCTGAGACTGCATTCTCAGATCTCTGTGCCAGGGGTTGGCAACTGCCCTCAAGCCAAATCTAGCCCAGTGTTTCTTTTTGTAAATAAAGTTTTATTGGAACACAGATGTGTTCATTTGTTTATACATCTTCTATGGCTGCTTCCAAATTACAACTCCAGAGCTGAATAAAAGTTGTGATAGTGACCTGTAAAATCTAAAGTATTTACTAACTGATATTTTAAAGAAAAAATTTGCTAACCTTTGCTCTATGCTTATATGTAAGAAGATTTTGATCCTCCTTTCATTTGGAATGGGCTCTTCCTGCCAGTTTGGAGGAAAAATTGAAAACAAATGTTTCTATTGGTGCAGCCCAAAAATACGTGCTCTGTAGCAGTGTCACATCTATTACCTAAGCCCATCAGAGTCCTGGGATATTATTGTTTATTCACAGAATGCACAATAGCATACCGATTACAAAAAGTACCGTACAAAGAGAGAATATTATCTCACCAGAGAAAACGGCCATTTCAAGTTGCATGGTTACCCATGAATATAAAGAAACATGGGTTTTATTTTTATGATATATGAAAGACTTCATTAATTTGCAGAGCTCCTGGTCAAATATTTTCAGAGACACTAGTGTTCAAACTGTTTTCACCACAGTACCTATTCTTGACAACCTCAGTGAGAATTGTAGGCACAAGGCTGCTTTCCTGAATCAAGTACCTGTGCATATGCTTTCATAATAATTGGGGCATTTTGTAATAATTTTCAAACCGATGGCCAACGACGTTGAATTAGTAAGACAAAAGTCCTCAACTTCTCTTTTCTCTAAGGAAGCTCTTTGTATCTCAACCACTGAAATAGGAATTTTGTTCGCTCCAGTCAACACTGTTTATAGATTGCACAAAATTTGCATTTTTAAATGGGAGTTTATAGGCCCCAATTATTTTAACATTTTTAGAATATCTAATTCTACACCATAAAGAGCTGAGCATCAAATCCAGATTCTCAGAATGCAAAGGATCTGAGCATATTTCTCTCCCTGGCAGAAGGTGGCACTAGAGTTATGCTTGCAAAACCACTGCTAACTATCTGCAGTGTTTAATTAGCAGCCTTTGAACATGAATGCAAATCACAATATACACAAATCAGTGTGCTCACTTAAAATGTATTTACCAGCATCAAGGCCATAACAATAAAACTTCTCGGAATCCTCCAAAACCTTCAAACAAGCATCACAAAACACTCATTTTACAAACATTTATTGACACAAAATTCATAAAATTTATTTATACAAATAATATATATATTAGTGGTACTCAGTAAGCAATAAAGATATTGAAACTTGCCCTCTAATGGGAGAGACACGTATTAAATAAGCCACAGACAACTATCTACTTAATGACAATTGTCATATTATAAAGCAGATGCACAGATTCTATGACAGAATATTAAAAGAGAGCCTGACCCAATCGTGGGGGCAGGGCAAGAGCTCTTCCTTGAGTCCCTCCTGAAAGTGCTTATCCTTCATCCCTAAAATGTAATTCTTTCTAGACCCTATTTCTATTTCTACTCTTAAAAACCACTCAATAATTAATCGCATGATTAAAGTTCTGTCCTGTGTTCCATTAGCTTGTCTGGCATTATGTAATTTCCCGTGGTTTTGCAGTGCTAGTTTCTTTTGAGCATTCAGTAGAGCAGTAGTCCTCACCTGGGCCAGGACCACCGTAGTGGGCCATTTAGAAACTTGTGGAGGGGTTTTTGTGGATTTTGCAATGATTTGGAGGGTGCTTCTGGAATTAATGAATAAGGGCCAAGAACCCTAGGCATCCTGCCAGGAGTGGAACCATCCTGCATAAGGAAAATTTACTTCTTATCCCTCATGACCCTCCAACATCCCACTGGTCATTCATGTACGTAAACAGGCTGCTTATAATTATCTCATGTTTTACACTTAAACACAAAATCTTTTGCATGGTTTTCATGTAAACTGAATTTTCCATGAATGCAACATGACTGTAAATAGAAGGAAGATTGTACTATGTTTAGTTTGAAACTTCACCAAAAATTCTTAATCATTTTGGGGAAATCCCTTCACTAATGGCAGTGCCCCAGCTGGTATTTGAGTTGCCGATTTGACACACTAGTACCATTCTGCTTTTCATAGCTGACACATTCGTAAAGATTCTACAGATGGGTGTAAGCATCTGACCACATCATAATTTCTTCTAGTATAATCAAGTCAAAGCATTTACACATTGAAATACACATTGTTTCGTTAAAAATTACTTTCCTTGAATTTCCCCTGCTTATTAAAGCCAGGGAACTTTTTTATTGTTATGTGTATAGGGAGATTACATTATCTGTGAATCTCATTCCAGAGTGGTAAAGAAGACATTGATTCTGGGGGAGGGGGGCGCTGCAGCAGGGCCTCCTGGTTAGGAAACCAGGAGATGGCCAGACCTTGGTTAAATACCTGCCCCTCACATATTGTCTGGGTCTCCTTGGGCAAATTCTTAAAACACTTATTATTTCAGGGTCTTCATCTATGTAACGGGACACCAATAAAACCTAGCTCATGAAAGTACTGTTGTTTCTGTGAGGATTAACAGCTAGTGTTCAGAAAGTGTTCAGCACAATACCAAGCACATTACAAAAATTCACTAAATGTTATTTTATTATTTTAACAGTCAAAGTGGCAACTGATAATGCTTTAGAGATTATTTTCCTAGCTGGTGAAGCATACTTGTATCTGTCCTCTGAATGTTTAACTCTCATATTATGATTAAGAGTATGTGCAGTATGAGCACTTTAGAAAGAAAGTGCTCAATTATTGTTTTAGGTTCTAATCCTTTAGGATTAAAGCCATCTGGCTTCCACTCTGAATCCAGCTATAGATTGCCCCGTCATCTGAATTTACATTCCTGCTGCATGACCCTATAGTCAGGGATAATATGAAAATGTATGTGGTGACCAAACCTGATAAGTAGAAGTCAAGATCTTGTATTTGATGAGGAAATATTCTTGGCCCCACTTCCCCTATAACCCCCAGAACCCATTTATCAGAACCGAGTAGATCATTGTCCAGATGAAAAGTGTCTCTTAAATTCAGGTTGAGAAAAAGATGGATATTATCCCTGAATAAACTATTAAGCTTTTTTATGACTGAATAATTCATTTATTCAACAAATATTTATTTTGCTCTTACTTTGAACAAGATGTGCTGGGAGCTGGAGTGAATAATGAACTATAGAATTGTAAGTCAGTATTCACTGATTCATTCTTTCAACAAATATGCATTGGCACGACAGGCTCTGGGCCATGTGGTAGGGATACAAAGATGAATAAGATATGATCTGTGCTTCAAAAATCTGAATCCATATAAAATAAACCAGCTGAATCTGAAATGTAAATCTTATTTTGTCTCAGAGAAAGTCTGTAAGATGAAAAATAAACTATTGAGTAACCACCATGCCCAGAGTACTATAAAGTACTATATTGTCACATACACTAACGTTCAGTTCCATTTAATCTTTATACCTACCCGATGAGACAGGCATTATATTCATTTTTTTTTTGTTGGTCATGAGAAAATCGACTTAATGAGAATATGTAACTTTTCCAAATTAGTAATGATAACAAGAGCTAGTCTTGACTGATATGAGTACTGTGCATTAAATTTCATTTAGTCTTCACAAAAATCCTAGATGGTATGCACTATAGTGTTTCTATTCTATAATGTGGTGACAGAGGGTGGGAGAGTTCAAGTAAGCGTTGCAATTTTCACATAGCTAGCTGTGGAACCAGGATACAGCCCAGGCCATCTGCTCCCCAAGCTGGTACTTCTGACTACTACCTGACAGTTTTCTGTAGTCCCAGCAGGTCAGTAGGAGACCGAGGATGAAGACTTCAGTATGCCAGACTTCAGACTCCCTACTTTTTCTACCATGTTCTACTTCCTCTGTCTCTGGTCCATGACTGATAACCACGGAAGAGCTGTACTCCATGACTTTTTGAACCCTTAATGTGGTTGAAATGTTGAAAAGGAACTGCATGGATGGAATAAAGTAGAATAGTTTAAGCTGGGACAATGCTCCTACCAAGAACAACCAGAAAATTCAGAAAAAATGCAAAACTCATACATGTTTTTAAAGCATCCAAGAGTTTAGAAGTAAGGGGAACTCAAGGATTAAAATTCCGAATCGAGGAGAGCCTCTCGGAGGTGAGCTGAGGATCCAAGCCTCTTTTTTTCCCCTGGGGGCATTTACCGAGTTCTGGATGGGGCTAGACAATGAAAGTTCGAATTTGGCCCAGCAGAGTCTATATTGTGGGTGGATAAAATGGCCAACTGTTGGCTGTTGCTCCAGGGTTTGAATGACAAAAATTAGAGACTTCAGGAGCCTCAAACACACTAGTTCCCATCCAAGACTTCACTAATTCTGAAATTGCATGAGGAAAGAACTTAAAAATCCAAATCCAAAATCTCTTAGAAGCAGAGCTGACTTTTCTGTTATCTGTCTTGGTGCTGTGGAAACAAAAACTTGGCAAGCTCTGAATTAAAGCTCTGAGAAGGGCCTGCTCTAGAAAAGGGGACAATCAGAAGTAGGCTGAATCTTACTGTCTTAATCAGGTTGGGCTGCCATAACAAAATACCATAGACTGGGCAGCTTCAGTAACAGACGTTTATTTATTTCTCCCAGTTCAAGATGCCGGCAGGTCCAAGATCAAAGGTGCAGGCTGCATTTGGTTTCTGGTGAGAGATCTCTCCCTGGCCTACAGATGGCAGCCTTCGCACTGTGTCCTCATAAAGTCACAGTCCTATGGAATTAGGGCGCTACTCTTATGCCCTTATTTAACCATAATTACCCCCTGAAGACCCTATCTCCAAAAATAGTCACATTGAAGGTTAAGTCTTCAACATATGAGTTTTAGGGTGACACAATTCAGCCTATAGCACTTATCAAAATGCAACCTGGCCTCAAGATACCTAAATGTGGTAAAGTAAAATAAATAGGATTTCCTAACAGTGTTAAACTAAAAGTTATAGTGTGTATTTGTATGAATTTAGACCCTATGTGTAAACTATCTGCAAAAAAAAAAAAATAGTTGAGTGTATTGTTTCTCTTTTCTGAGGCTGCCACCTCAAGCGATAGATCTCTGAAAGTAAAACATAAATAATCAGAAATGAGCAATAAACTGTCATAACAACTGATTCTATTTTATAGCATTCTTTTAAATGTCATTCCTTAATGCAGGGTGGTTCTTTCTGCAGAACTAGTTGTTTGCTCACTTTGAGGCTTGTAGGACTGTCATTTGTGACACATGTAACGATTTACTGGAAATACGTATTCAGTATGTGAACCTCTTTCATCAGACAACTCTTTGGGTTCCTATTCCTTCATTTGTTCTTAGAAAATGTGTCAATGCCTTAATTTTGTAAGTGAAAGCTTAAATGTTATAGCCGATAGAGACCCTTAACTGATTTTAAAGTGGTGTGGAAGTCAAGGGTGTTTCTTCCTAATTTGGAGTCAGCCAAGTTCAGACTCCAGACGCAGGGAAAATGCAGAACAGGACTATCAGTCTTCTTTGTTCAAAACAGATGACTCTGTAAGTATTTGCCTAGTTAAAAATAACAGCATTCCTTCCCCAAGTCATCAGCTGGACAGTCTAGCCTGCTCATGTTTTTTTTAACCCAGTCAGGGGAATTGAGGTCAAAAGGCTATGTACTCTGAATTAAATTTTTTTTCACAATGGATTATACTGAAAAATTTATCTCCCTTTGTTATTTTTCTTTAATGATTATCCTACTTCTCATTGTGAAGAATGTAACAAATTTACCTTAAATTGTCACTGAACTACTTCTCTTTCGCTGATTTTTCATGTTGTTGTTAACAGAAAACCTAATTAGTTTTCACTAAATTGTAACTCAATTTCCTTTATGAAAGTTTCTAGTAATTCCAATAACAACTCTTGCCTGAATAATTCCATTTCATGATGGTTACTTGCAGTGATATAGATCAACTAAACAATGTGGGTGTTCTCATTCTGTTGTTTCATTTGTATAATTTCCATCCCCAAATGAAATATCCTTTTCTTCGATTCAGATAGGAACTTGTCATGCTCGTATTTCTCTCTCACTTTTTTTTCTTGTATCTACTCTTTATTCCATCTCAAGAATTTCATGCAAGAATAAATAAATATATTTGGCATTTTAGGATGACATACCAGTGGAATATCCCAGACTCTTCCATCTCTTCTCTATTAATTTATGTTCTGCCCCACCCCCAGGAGTAAGAAAAGACAGAAACCATCTAGAACAAGAAGAACAAAAAAAGTTATATGAACTCGTAAAGTAAATGTCAAAGCTCTCTCTTTTAAAACTCAAGTATAATTTATTGCGATTATAAAAGAGTTACAGTAAAAAAGTAGTTGATAGCATGATTTTGGCTATTAAAGCATTGCAAATATTGAGATCTTAATATTCCAGCTGAGAAGATTTCAGAGCCTTCAAGAAGGCTGCATGTGGTGTTTTTTATTTTAATAATTCATTAGATATTCTGATTTAATCAAATGTTGAGCTTATCCAATACTGCTTCTCAGATGTGGGAAAGAAAATGTGTTGTTATACAATCCATGTCCTCTGTGGAGTTCCTATCACTTCCCATCTCAATGCCCAGGAGATGCAGTACAAAAAGCAGTACCGGATGATATATGTCAGTGTGGTTCCTGATCCCACTGATAAAGATCACACGATTGGTACTGCATGTAAATAATCAGCACTGCTGATTGTGATCTCGAGAATTTTGCACAGTTTGGGTCCTGGCTACCTGAGATCATCTTTCTCCCCTGGGTGATTCACGATAACCACAAAGGGCAATGGAAGGCTATAAACTTGGTCAAAGACACATGGAGCCACGGGGTGCTTTGAGGGTCACTGAAGGGCAAGTATGCTTTGTGCACCATTTGCACCCCCTCCTCTGTGACCACTGGTGATGAACTGGGGTATACTTCCTCTAATGATTCCCCAAAGGAGGGTTTTTTTCATCAAGTTCATGCCCTTGACCTTCAGATCAGGCAATGAAATTAGAATGTTCAATAGCAGCAAGGCTAGGAAAGTTTATGCTTCTCCTGATAGCCACAACGGAGCATCCTTTACATGATTTCTAAGCTAATATTGCTAATATAGAATTTTTAAAGTAACTTACTCACTCAATGAATTTTTAATTAGGACATAGAGGTGAGATGACCCTCTATCCAGGCAAGAACACAAGTCAGCCTTTTCAACTTTCAATAGAATGTTCAGCTTGCCTTGTTGCCTTCTGATATCCAAATCACAGAGTCTTCTTTCAAGCAATAATGCCTGATATTTGCACTTTGGATTTTTACCAGAATTTAACTTGAACAGACTGCTCCACAGCTTCTGTCAAAAGGCAACAGAGATAAGTGATGTTTCAGCAAGACAGTTTATCCATTCATCTCTTTAGGTATTCTAAACTGTCTTCTTTATCAAAATAGACCTCCAGAAAGCTATTTACTTGGATTGCATAGACTGAGACCCTTGAAGAACTATCTCCACTGAATTTACATTTTGTTATGCACTTGGCAGTTATTAAAGGTGAGTTTTAAAGTGCCTACCTACAAAACATTTCCAGTAACCTGATAATGGTAGAAGAATTAGAAGGCATTGAACGTTAGGAATTAGGAACCTTGATTTGAGACTCAGTGGTGCCCCCATACTAGCGGGGTCATACCTCTAAAGTTCAGTTTTCTCATATTAATAAGAAAACAAAATACCTAGATTTAGGGCACCTGGGTGGCTCAGTTGGTTAAGCATCTGCCTTCCTTTGGCTCAGTTTTGATCCCAGAGTCCTGGGATAGAGCCCCACATCGGGCTCCCTGCTCAGCGGGGAGTTTGCTTTTCCCTCTGCTCCTCCTCCCTGCTCATGTTCTCTCTCTCTCTCAAATAAATAAATAAAAATCATTAAAAAATACTTAGATTTAGTCATGATTAAAGTAAATGAGATAGAGCTCTGACACAGAGTAGATGCTTAAATATGAATTGAATCTACATCTTGTATGAAATTTGTTGCTATTATGTTGTTCACAGTTTCTCAAATAACAAATCACAACCAAGAAAGTAATCTTTTTTTTTTTTTTTTTTGAGAATCATTGTACTTCCTTTTAAAAGATAAAAAAAGATGTCTCCAGCTTGTATTTTTTGGCCTTGGCTGACAGGAAGAGTATAGCTAAATGTAAGGCTTAAAAATTTTTATTTTCCTAAATGTTTTCCATTGTTCCATACGGTCTTTTTTTTTTTTTTTTTTTTTTTACGATTTATTTATTTGAGAGAGAGAGAGAGAGAGAGGTGGGGAGGGGCAGAGGGAGAGGGAGAGAGTCTTTTTTTTTTTTTTAAGATTTTATTTATTTATTTGACAGAGAGACATGAAGCAAGGGGAGTGGGAGAGGGAGAAGCAGGCTTCCTGCCAAGCAGGGAGCCAGATGCAGGACTCAATCCCAGGACCCTGGGATCATGACCTGAGCTGAAGGCAGATGCTTAATGACTGAGACACCCAGGTGCCCCAGAGGGAGAGAGTCTTAAGCAGATTCTGTGCTCATCCCAGAACCCAATGCGGGGCTTCATCCCATGATACTGAGATCATGACCTGAGTAGAAACCAAGAGTGGGACTCTTAACCAACTGTACCACCCAGGCACCCCAGTCTTTTTTATTTTCTATTATTTAATGACGCTATCATGGCTTTGAAGGTTCAGGAAATATTCAGCTAGCTTTTTGCTAGATTTTAATCAGCTCCTTTTTTCTTTCCTCACAATGACTTTTCTATACCTTCCTCACTGTCCTGAGGCCAACACTACCCTCCACCACTCAAAAAAATGATCATAAGTCTGTACTGTATTCCTAGGGCTATAACAAAGTGCCATAAACTAGATGGCCTAAAAGGACAGAAATTTATTCTCTCACAGTTCTGGAGGCCAAACATCCAAGATCAAGGTGCCAGCAGGACCCTCCTCTTCCCTCTGGGACTCTGGATAGAATTCTTCCTTGCTGGGACATCTGTGTGGCTCAGCTGTTAAGCTTCTGCCTTTGGCTCAGGTCACGATCCCAGAGTTCTGGGATCAAGCCCCGCATCAGGATCCCTGATCAGCAGGAAGCCTGCTTCTCCCTCTCACACTCCCCTTGCTTGTGTTCCCTCTCTCACTGTCTCTCTCTGTCAAATAAATCAATAAAATCTTAAAAAAAAAAAAATTCTTCCTTGCTTTTTTCTAGCTTCTGGTGGTAGCCACCAATTCTTGGCATCCCACAGCTTGCAACTATGTCACTCCAGTCTCTGTAATCACATGGTATTCTTCTTCTTCTTATAAGGACACTAGTCATTTTAGATTCGGACCAACCTTAATTACCTCCTCTTAACCTAATTACATCTACAAAGACCCTATTTCCAAATTAGGTCGCATTAACAGGTATCAAGGTTCACCTTCTGGTGGAGACACAACTCAAACGATAGTAACTTCCTACTTCTCAGACAAAACTGCTATATTTCTTCTAAAATATCCACAGTTATCTTTTGTGACTCCAACACTTAGTACTTTCCGGCAGTATCAGAAGATGGTTCCTGTCTTTGTGTAGCCGGACTTTCTACTTCCCCTCTAGCCTCCATCTCCTCCCCACTTCACCAGTTATCCCTCTCACAAAGTCTGTCTCAGAGCTTCACTTCTCTTGTTGAACTCCTCTGCTGTGATCTGCAAATACAGTTGACCCTTGAACAATGCAGGGGTCAGGGGACCAAGCCTCTCCGCCACCCCAGTCAAAACTCTGTATAGTTTTTTACTCCTCAAAAACTTAAGAACTAATAGCCCACTGTTGACTGAAAACCTTATTGGTAATATTAAGTCAATTAACATATATTTTGTATGCTGTATGTATTATATACTGTATTCTTACAATAAAGTAACCCAAAGAAAATAAAATGTTATTAAGAAAATGATAAGGAAAAGAAAGACATTTGCAGTGCTGTACTGTATATAATCTACTTGTAAGTGGACTCATGCAATTCAAACCTGTATCGTTCGAGGGTCAACTACTTATTCAGACCTTCCCTATTAAAAAAAAAGCTATTTTGCATCTTTCTTTCTATTTTGAATCTGTTTTTGCCATTACTAAGTTATTCTCCTTCCCTTCGGGATCGAAGTTTATGGAAAACTTATTGAACCCAAAACTTATGGAACCCGCAGTCTCTGCATTCCTACCACATGTGTTCATTCCACAAGGAATCACTCAGTGAAAAGGTACTTTCTGTCCCTGGCACTGGGGTCAAAGCAGTAAGCCAGACAGATGTTGCTTCTGATTTCAAGAAAAGAAAACAAACACCAAACTACATGTCTCCATAGAGAAAAAGCTCCAGAGCTAAGAGTGCATGGTAAGGAAAGCCACCTAGAATGTGGAATTGGAGGTTTCCCCAAAGAAGTAGCATGACCTGATAAAGCAGGAAATAGGAGGAATTAGCTCCATAAGGTGGGATGGGATTCCAGGTTAGGGGATTAATTGCTGGGGAGACGCTGAGGTGGAAAGAAATGTGGTGTTTTCCAGAAACTGGAAGAAGACCAATGTGATATTTGTCATAAAGACTTTGGGAGAAATGGTACAGGATACTGTTGGTGGGACAATTGATGGACAAATCATGAGTCTTGTGGAACATATTGAAGATTTGAACTTTACTTTCAGGGCAATGGCAAAAGAGCTTTAAACAGGGATGTGACCTGATCAGACTTGCTTTTAAAAGGATCGCTCTGGCTGTAGGAGGAGCATACCTTGGAGAAGAAAGGACAGATGGGAAAGAACAGATAAATTGCTGTTCCAGAGTCCAGCAGAGAGACTCTAGCACCGTGTTATAGTAATGACAGAGGAAATAAGAGTCCTGGACATACTGAAGAAATACTAAGGACATAGAATCAACATGACGTGGTGATGAATTGGCTATCTGGGGTGAAAAATAGGGCATGTCCAGCCTGACCCTAGGTTTTTGGCTAGACTGCTGGATAGATGATGTTGTCATCACTGAAAGAGGAAATATTGATTCGGTGGTGGGATGTCAGAATGGGAAAAATGATTAGTTCCAATTAGAACATGTTGACTTTGAGGCACACATGAGACTTCCAAGTGGAAATACTAAGTAGGCAATCCTTAACTTGAGTAAACTGCTTAGTGCTGCCAGTAACAAGCCAATGGCTGAATGCAGTAAGTCCATTTCCGGATTCAGCTAGCTTGAGCTCTCTCTCTGCAGCAGTTGATGCTGTTAGTCACTCCTCCCGGAAGCAAGAGATCTTCTTCAGCTTTGATTTCTGCTCAAAACACTCTCCTCTGACTCTCTTCTTTCTCTGGTTTGTCTCCCTCTGTCTAACCTTAATATATCTGAGATTTTCGGAGGGGTTGCCACCGTCCTTATCTCTTCTTATTTACGTTCTTTCTTTCTTTGCCAGCTCACTCACAGTTCTGCCTTTCCAAGAGTTTCAAATGGGGTCTTACATGAATAAATCCCAAATCTCTATCCCTAGCCCCAACTTCCCTCAAACAAGATTTCTCTACCTAGATTTTCCACAGGTAGTTTAGATTCAATTAGCCCAACCCAAATTATTATCCACCCCCTTTTTGCCTGAATACTCTTCCTCATTTAATAGTACCACAAGAAGAAGGAGAAGGGAAGCCTTTCCCTCGTCACCCAGATTTAATCCGTGTCTTAAGTCCTTACGATTCAGCGCAGGAAGTACCTCACCCTACTTCTTCACCACCATACCTATTATCTCTCACGTAGACGATGGCAGTCACTGTCTTACTTAAGGGCCCACAAACATTTTCTGTAAAGGGCCAGAGAGCAAGCATTTTAGTCTTTGCGAGCTGTGCCATTCCTGTGACAAACGTTCCGCTCCACTGTTTTAGTGCAAAAGCAGCAATGGACTTCATGTAGACGAGTGGACATGACCATGATGGAATAAGACTCTAGACACTAGAGTTTGAATTTCATCTAATACCATGATACACCTTCTCCGCCCCCCCTTAAAAATGTAAAAGCCATACTTAGCTCTCAGGCAGTACCAAAACAGGTGGCCGGCAAGGTTTGGCTCATGGGTATAGTTTGGAACCCCTATTCTAATTGGTCTCTCCTCTACCTGGCAGTCAGAGATGACACTCTAAACACAAATCCGAACGTATGTAACTTGCCTTCTTAAAAACCCTCTGTCTCCTTTGCAAACATTACTTACTAGAATGATATACAAGGCCCTTCCACCAGATGGCCCCAAACTTACTTTCTAAAGTTATTTCTTACTCTTCATGCCTCTATACCCTTACCTCAGGTCCAAACCGACCTAAGACAGTTTGGTCATGCTCAACTCTTAGGTGCTTTTGTAGATAAGGAAAGTTCCAGAAAACATGGGAAGGAAGTGAGCAGCTCTCTCACAACTGGCTACTTAGTTATAATGAAAGCAGGTCTCAAACCAAATTCTTCCACACAGACATTTTTGAGCAAACAGGCATAAAAGAGTGAAACAATGTATTTAACTTGAACTTCAGTGAAGTTTGAGCAATTTGCCTACCTTGCGTCACTTCTGTAGGCCCCTAAGGCACATGAGACAGCGTTCTGGTAGCAGAATTCAGCTAACTATACACTCAGATTTTGGAAATCAAAAATCAGAGAATAAGCCATTAGACCTGATTGGGGACCAAATCTGGAGTTCCATTCTCTTTTTTTTTTTTTTTAAGATCTTATTTTTCAGTAAAAGAGACCTTCCTAAATTTCTATACCCCATTCATGCAAGGTGGGAATGTTTCTAAAGTTTATTCACCAATCCACATATCTTGAATACCACTAATTTGACAACTGAAAGCCCGTTTCCAATATCCTTTATGCAAATAAACTAGCCACTAATTTCACCAATGAAAGTCACATTACAAACATTAATTATGATTTTTAAACCCCTAGAGTGATGATTAGAGATAAAAATAGTTGAAGTTCTTGCAGTAGCCACCTCTAGAGTGATCAAATGGCAGTGTACAAAGCCCTTGGATGTGCATATCCAAATTAAATAAACTGATAACCCCTTAAAGTTTAGTTTTAACTAATAAATATTACACTGTCTATGTACATAACAATATGTGACATTTCCTCTACCTGAAATATTCTCTTTCTTCTTTGTCTAGAGAGCCTATTCTTCCTTTAAAAGCCAGTTAAAAGATTGCCTTTTATTTTAACTAATTCCCACCAACTTATAGGCATTACCTGTGGTGATATTAATTTAGCCATTTTGTAGATGAGGAGACCAAGCTCAGGAAGGTTAAGTGGTGAGCCCAGGTTAGGTGAAGAGCCAGAATCCAAAGCCCGGACAATCATGCTGAATCCTGTGATTGAACTTGTGGGAGCGTACTGAACAAAAAAGACCAATAAGTTTAATTCAAACAAACTTTAACAATCTGTGCTTTTGTGTGACTATTTGCTTGAAGATGATTGAACTGTGATGAAATATACAGAATTATGAGAAACAAAAGTGCCTGACATACATGGCTCAGAGCCATGGTTTTATTCCATACATTTGAGATGGAACTAGCAATAGTTTATGTCTTTTTTGTTAGATATAACCAAAGCCCAATCAAGTCTTTCCCCTGTAGTAATCAAAGCCTGGTCTTTTACTACCTAAAATAAATGCATTGGTGACCCATGTTAAGTACTCTGGCATATAACAGGTTCTCAGTAAATATTGAATAACTGAATTGCAGTGGCTTACCATTCATTTCACAGTCTGATTCGATTCCAGGCTACCAGACATTGGTTTGAACCAATGCCCTTTGATACACATTTTATCATATGGTTAAGGTAATATGAAGATCCCCTTTTAGAATTCACTTAGTCAACTGTTATTAAATCTTGACAGACACCAAAAAACAATGTAATTTTCCCACACAAGGCATCTTTCAGGAACAGATAACTCATGCATATGGTTACTTAAATTCCTTAAGCTCCTTTTGCATGCCATTTATGCCCAATATAAGACAGAGAAGTGTGAAAAACTTACAATCATCTATTTAGTCATCTGGAAAAGATGAGTCAGATTAGTTATAAAACATTAGAATTTCAGCCAGAATAGCAAAGCCCAATGCAATTTCCCATACGGTAACAGGACCAGGGCATTGATACTTAGAGTAACTCTCCTAGTCCACAGGCAAACC
The DNA here is from genome assembly GCF_002007445.2 of Ailuropoda melanoleuca. Classification (NCBI taxonomy): domain Eukaryota; kingdom Metazoa; phylum Chordata; class Mammalia; order Carnivora; family Ursidae; genus Ailuropoda; species Ailuropoda melanoleuca. Next base: position 105,766,492 of record NC_048222.1, on the reverse strand, counting down.
CAAGGACATAAGATCTTGGCAAGAAACTCCAGAGCTCCGAAAAAATTGAGAAAGATGGCGGAGGAGTAGGGGACCCCTTTTTCAGCCGGTCCCCTGAGTTGAGCTGGATAGGTACCAGACCAGCAGATATCCACGGAATCAGCCTGAGACGCAGGAAGATACATCTGGATCTCTACAAATGAACATCTCCAGCGCTGAGTATCGAGGTACGAAGCGGGGAGCCGTGAAACCGCGCACAGATATCGGAAGCTAAACAGAAGGGGGAGGGAGCCGCCGTGTCAGGGCGCCGGGAAGCGGTAGCCACCTGCAAGGGGGAGCGGACAGACCGCGGACCCGCACGCTTGAGACAGCAGGCTGAGAAGGGAGCTCCGGGAGCGCACGCGGGACGGCTGGCGGTTGGCGGGCCACCTGCACGGGGGAGCAGGCGGACTCGCGGACGGCACCCGCGAGACAACAGACTTAGAACGCGAGCTCCAGGAGCGCGCGCGCAGGGCGGCTGGCGGGCCACCTGCACCGGGGAGCGGGCGGACCGCGGACCCGCACTCTGGAAACGGCAGACTGAGTCCGTGAGCCGGGAGCGTGCACCACCAAGCATCTCACGGAGCTCCGGAGCTCCGGTGTGCTCACTGGATCGAGGCTGAGACCGGGAGCTCCGGGAGCGTCCGCGGGGCGGCTGGCGGCTGGAGGGCCACCTGCACGGGGGAGCAGGCGGACTCGCGGTCAGCACCCGTGAGACACCAGACTGAGACGGGGAGCTCCGGGAGCCCGCGCGGGGCGGCTGGCGGCGGGCGGGGTTGGAAACACAAAGGACAGAGACGTGCCGGCCCTGGAAGTGAGGGCTGGGACGCCGGGTGTGGGGCGCACAGCCCGGGATGCTGCAGGGTTGAGCAGCACCAACAGAAACAGAGTTAAAGTGGCCAGAACATCAGTGGAGAACGATCCGCGATCCCTCTGTTCTGAGACAGAGGCTGAATTTCAGCCGCTGCTGCTCTCTCAGAAGAGGCATAGCAAACCGCCAGGGAAAGCCGCCAGAGAACAAAAGCCCGGAAATACCGGCTCACAGGGTGCCCATCCCCATCCCCCCTCGCAAGGGACACAGAGACTCTACCCAAACAGGGTTTTCTGAGTACCGGCAGGCAGGCCCCTCCCCCAGAAGGCAGGCTGAAAAATCAAGAAGCCCACAACCCGGAGCGCCTGAGTGGCGCAGTCACCAAGCACCTGTCTTCGGATTAGGGTGTGATCACAACGCTCCGTAAGGAGTCCCTCATCGGGCTTCTCCACCGGGAACCTGCTTCTTCCTCTCCCACTCCTCTGCTTGGGTTCCCTTTCTTGCTGACTGTCTCTCTCTCTCTCAAATAAATAAATAAACTCTTTAAGGAAGAAGCCCACATCCCTAAGATCTCTATAAAACAAGGGCGCACGGCCTGGGTCCCAGTCAACACTTGGGCTCTGGACAACCCTGCAATCTCTCTTCATCAGAATGACGAGAAGGAGAAGTCCCCCCCAGCAAAGAAAAGATAATGAGTCTGTGGCCTCTGCCACAGAATTGGCCTCGGCCACAGAATTAATACATATGGATGTATCCCAATTATCAGAAATGGAATTCAGAGCAACAATGGTCAAGATGATGAGTAAACTTGAAAAAAGCATCAGAGAAAGCGTTGCTGAGAATATAGAATCCCTAAGGGCAGAAATGAGAGCGAATCTGACAGAAATTAAAAATTCTATGGGCCAAATACAGTCAAAACTAGAGGCTCTGACGGCCAGGGTCACCGAGGCAGAGGAACGCGTTAGCGAATTGGAGGATGGGTTAGTAGAAGAAAAAACGAAAATAGAAGCTGGTCTTAAAAAAATCCACGCCCACGAATGTAGATTACGGGAGATTACTGACTCTATGAAACGATCCAATGTCAGAATCATCGGCATCCCTGAAGGGGTGGAGAAAAACAGAGGTCTAGAAGAGATATTTGAACAAATTGTAGCTGAAAACTTCCCTAATCTAGCAAGGGAAACAAGCATTCGTGTCCAAGAGGCAGAGAGGACCCCATCCAAGCTCAACCAGGACAAACCTACGCCACGGCATGTCATAGTGCAATTCGCAAATATTAGATCCAAGGATACAGTATTGAAAGCGGCCAGGGCAAAGAAATTTCTCACGTACCAAGGCAAAGGTATCAGGATTACGTCAGACCTGTCTACAGAGACCTGGAATGAGAGAAAGGCTTGGGGGGGCATTTTTAAAGCTCTTTCAGAGAAAAACATGCAGCCAAGGATCCTTTATCCAGCAAAGCTGTCATTCAGAATTGATGGAGAAATAAAGACGTTCCAAAATCGCCAATCATTAACCAATTTCGTAACCACGAAACCAGCCCTACAGGAGATATTAAGGGGGGCTCTATAAAGGTAAAAAGGCCCCAAGAGTGATACAGAGCAGCAAGTCACAACCGATACAAAGACTTTAAAGAGAAATGGCATCATTAAAATCATATCTGTCAATAATCTCTATCAATCTAAATGGCTTAAACTCTCCCATAAAACGCCACAGGGTTGCAGATTGGATAAAAAGACATGACCCATCCATTTGCTGTCTACAAGAGACTCATTTTGAACCCAAAGATGCATTCAGACTTAGAGTAAGGGGATGGAGTACCATCTTCCACGCAAATGGACCTCAAAAGAAAGCTGGAGTAGCAATTCTCATATCAGATAGACTGGATTTTAAACTAGAGGCCATAGAGAGAGATACAGAAGGGCACTATATTATTCTTAAAGGAAGTATTCAACAAGTGGATATGACAATTATTAATATATATGCCCCCAACAGGGGAGCAGCAAGATACACAAGCCAACTCTTAACCAAAATAAAGAGACATATAGATAAGAACACAGTAATAGTAGGGGACCTCAACACCCCACTATCAGAAATAGACAGAACACCCTGGCAAAAACTAAGCAAAGAATCAAAGGCTTTGAATGCCATACTCGACGAGTTGGACCTCATAGATATATATAGAACACTACACCCCAGAACCAAAGAATACTCATTCTATTCAAATGCCCATGGAACATTCTCAAGAATAGATCATGCTCTGGGACACAAAACAGGTCTCAGCCAATACCAAAAGATTGAAATTATCCCCTGCATATTCTCAGACCACAACGCTCTGAAATTGGAACTCAACCACAAGGAAAAACCTGGAAGAAACTCAAACACTTGGAGGCTAAGAACCATCCTGCTCAAGAATGACTCGATAAACCAGGAAATCAAAAAACAAATTAAACAATTTATGGAGACCAACGAGAATGAATACACAACGGTCCAAAACCTATGGGATACTGCAAAGGCAGTCCTAAGGGGGAAATACATAGCCATCCAAGCCTCACTCAAAAGAATAGAAAAATCTAAAATGCAGTTTCTATATTCTCACCTCAAGAAACTGGAACAGCAACAGAGGGACAGGCCTAACCCACTGACAAGGAAGGAGTTGACCAAGATTAGAGCAGAAATCAATGAATTAGAGACCAGAACCACAGTAGAGCAGATCAACAGGACTAGAAGCTGGTTCTTTGAGAGAATCCATAAAATTGATAGACCACTGGCAAAACTTGTCCAAAAACAAAGAGAAAGGACTGAGATTATTAAAATTATGACTGAAAAGGGAGAGGTCACGACCAGCACCATTGAAATTGCAAGGATTATTAGAAACTTTTATCAACAGCTATATGCCAAAAAACTAAACAATCTGGAAGAGATGGAGGCCTTCCTGGAAACCTATAAACTACCAAGACTGAAACAGGAAGAAATAGATTTCTTAAATAGGCCAATTAACTATGAAGAAATTGAGTCAGTGATAAACAACCTTCCAAATAATAAAACTCCAGGCCCAGACGGTTTTCCTGGGGAATTCTACCAAACATTCAAAGAAGAAATAATACCTATTCTCCTAAAGCTATTTCAAAAAATAGAAACAGAAGGAAAGCTACCAAACTCATTCTATGAGGCTAATATTACCTTGATCCCCAAACCAGGCAAAGACCCCCTCAAAAAGGAGAATTACAGACCGATTTCTCTAATGAATATGGATGCCAAAATCCTCAACAAGATCCTTGCTAATAGAATCCAACAGTACATTAAAAGGATTATCCATCATGACCAAGTGGGATTCATACCTGGGATGCAAGCATGGTTCAACACTCGCAAATCAATCAATGTGATACATCATATCAACAAGAAAAGACTCAAGAACCATATGATCCTCTCAATTGATGCAGAAAAAGCATTTGACAAAATACAGCATCCTTTCCTGATTAAAACCCTTCAGAGTGTAGGAATAGAGGGTACATTTCTCAATCTCATAAAAGCCATCTATGAAAAGCCTACTGCAAGCATTATTCTCAATGGGGAAAAGCTGGAAGCCTTTCCCTTAAGATCAGGAACACGACAAGGATGCCCACTCTCGCCACTATTATTCAACATAGTACTAGAAGTCCTTGCAACAGCAATCAGAAGACAAAAAGGGATCAAAGGTATCCAAATCGGCAAAGAAGAAGTCAAACTGTCTCTCTTTGCAGATGACATGATACTCTATATGGAAAACCCAAAGGAATCCACTCCCAAACTATTAGAAGTTATAGAACAATTCAGTAAGGTGGCAGGATACAAAATCAATGCCCAGAAATCAGTTGCATTTCTATACACGAATAACGAGACTGAAGAAAGAGAAATTAGGGAATCCATCCCATTTACAATAACACCAAAAACCATGCGTTACCTTGGAATTAACTTAACCAGAGACGTAAAGGACCTATATGCTAGAAACTATAGATCACTTTTGAAAGATATTGAGGAAGACATAAAAAGATGGAAAAATATTCCATGCTCATGGATTGGAAGAATTAACATAGTTAAAATGTCCATACTACCCAGAGCAATCTACACTTTCAATGCTATCCCGATCAAAATACCGAGGACATTTTTCAAAGAACTGGAACAAATAGTCCTTAAATTTGTATGGAACCAGAAAAGGCCCCGAATCTCCAAGGAACTGTTGAAAAGGAAAAACAAAGCTGGGGGCATCACAATGCCGGATTTCGAGCTGTACTACAAAGCTGTGATCACAAAGACAGCATGGTACTGGCACAAAAACAGACACATCGACCAATGGAACAGAATAGAGAACCCAGAAATGGACCCTCGGCTCTTTGGGCAACTAATCTTTGATAAAGCAGGAAAAAACATCCGGTGGAAAAAAGACAGTCTCTTCAATAAATGGTGCTGGGAAAATTGGACAGCTACATGCAAAAGAATGAAACTTGACCACTCTCTCACACCATACACAAAAATAAACTCCAAATGGATGAAAGACCTCAATGTGAGACAGGAATCCATCAAAATTCTAGAGGAGAACATAGGCAACAACTTCTATGACATCGGCCAGAGCAACCTTTTTCACGACACATCTCCAAAGGCAAGAGAAATAAAAGATAAAATGAACTTATGGGACTTTATCAGGATAAAGAGCTTCTGCACAGCCAAGGAAACAGTCAAAAAAACTAAGAGACAGCCCACGGAATGGGAGAATATATTTGCAAAGGACACCACAGATAAAGGACTGGTATCCAAGATCTACAAAGAACTTCTCAAACTCAATACACGAGAAACAAATAAACAAATCATAAAATGGGCAGAAGATATGAACAGACACTTTTCCAATGAAGACATACAAATGGCTAACAGACACATGAAAAAATGTTCAAAATCATTAGCCATCAGGGAAATTCAAATCAAAACCACACTGAGATACCACCTTACGCCAGTTAGAATGGCAAAGATAGACAAGGCAAGAAACAACAATTGTTGGAGAGGATGTGGAGAAAGGGGATCCCTCCTACATTGTTGGTGGGAATGCAAGTTGGTACAGCCACTCTGGAAAACAGTGTGGAGGTCCCTTAAAAAGTTAAAAATTGAACTACCCTATGACCCAGCCATTGCACTACTGGGTGTTTACCCCAAAGATACAGACGTAGTAAAGAGAAGGGCCATATGCACCCCAATGTTCATAGCTGCATTGTCCACAATAGCCAAATCATGGAAGGAGCCGAGATGCCCTTCAACAGATGACTGGATTAAGAAGCTGTGGTCCATATATACAATGGAATATTACTCAGCTATCAGAAAGAACGAATTCTCAACATTTGCTGCAACATGGACGGCACTGGAGGAGATAATGCTAAGTGAAATAAGTCAAGCAGAGAAAGACAATTATCATATGATTTCTCTCATCTATGGAACATAAGAACTGGGAGGATCGGTGGGGGAAGGGGGGATGGAGGGGGGGTAATCAGAGGGGGGAATGAAACATGAGAGACTATGGACTATGGGAAACAAACTGGGGACTTCAGAGGGGAGGGGGTGGGGGAAGGGGATGGACTGGTGGTGGGTAGTAAGGAGGGCACGTATTGCATGGTGCACTGGGTGTTATACGCAACTAATGAAGCATCAAACTTTACATCAGAATCAGGGGATGTACCGTATGGTGATTAACATAATATAATAAAATAAAATTAATTATTAAAAAAAAAAAAAAAAAAAAAAGAAACTCCAGAGCTCCTTACAGGGTGACTTAATTAAGAGTATGGAAGGGTCACTGTAGATGCATTTGATCAATACAATATAAAAGCCTCGACTATAGAATTGGTTGTATAATTTCTTGACCCTGCTGATAACAGCAAGAATTTCCTTGTTGACCTTATGTTCTATGGATGAAACAGTTTTTGGTTAGTAAGCAATGGAGAACTCAGTGCCCTGTCCCATGTAGTGCCTTAGCACTGCTCTGGCTCTGCTGGGAGAGCAGCAGTAATAAGAAACAGGGTTATAGGCATCCTAACGTACCATCTTTCACTCAAAAAATCAGTAATAACTCGAGATTATGGATAATGCTGGTCCACTGGAAGTCCAACACGGTCGAGGGTCTTGTAGAGTGCATGATAAAACAGCATCTTTTGGGAGGGAAGAAAAAATGTTAGAAACAAAATATAATCCTAAAAATTTTAGAAGCTTTCCTTTTTTTGAGAAAAAGCATCCTGGGTTTTACATGGTTTTTCTTGAGCAGCGTGTGGAAATCATTTCTACAGTTGCTAAGAAGCGCCTTTCCTTTCATCACTTTATTGAAAGGAAAACTTCTCTCAAGAGTTCATCTTTGGCTGATACCTGTCTGTGTTCAGTATTACAAACAAAATTAGAAATAATTCTTGGAATTCTAGAATCTATAATCTGACTTTTTTAAAAAACCAGAATACTCCAGATACAACAGAGATTCTTAGTATCTGACTCCAAAAACTCCTTGTTGAACAATTTGTTAGCTTTGGTGGCATTGTTGACTAGCTGCTGTCGATAATTATGAAGGTTAAGTTTTGCAAAGGCCTCCACCTCAGGGAGGAAAAAGTCAGAATTTATTGAAAGCAGCCTCAAGTCTAGGTGCTACTTAAGGGGCTTATTCAAACATAGTCTTAATTTATGTGACTTTGGTACTAGCATAAGTGATGTAGGTCCCCAGGCTCATGAAACTGGATGGGAAACACGCCCATATGTTGAGGATCTTCCGTTGTACACAATACTGAACTTTTCTATACTTCAGTTCCTTCATCTATAAAAATGGGGATAATAATAATAGCACTACCATCCCTGCAAAATGCTTAGAACCACAGTTCTAGGCACACAGTAAATGCTCAGCAAATGGTGACTATTATCATATTTTTTCTGACTTTCGAGTGAATCGAGGGACTAGTTCACCAAATGCAATCTTACTGGGTCCCTCTAGTTCTTCTGAGAAACTGCTTTAAGCTTCTCATTCCCGAGGAATATGCTGACAACTTCATGTTATTTAAGGAATTCTCAAAACTGGAATGCACAAGGTAATGTGGTTTTACAAAGTACAACAGATTCCCTTACCAGTCTGACGATTTCATTTGTGAAATTTAGATCTTTGAAGAATGACTGATGGTGCTATACGAGTTATGCCTCCAATTATCTCACCAGGTTTTTTCCACAGTTCTGTTTTACATATTTTAAGTGAAGCGGGAGTAGGGATGGACCTTATTATGTCTTGAAATTTGCACACACAGGTTGCCAAGGGCACCGCATATTTCTGTCCTTGGTCCTTCATTTGGTTTATTTCTAGAAAAAAAGTGAAAGGCTATCAGCCACAGAAGATAAACTGATCATCAACATTAAAATCTTCAGTATGCTCCCAAGACAGTACTTTTCACATAAGCAATGCATATTCAGTATGGAGATTTAGAAAAATATTTTTCATATTAAAAAAAATAAAATTAATTCACTGTTAATATTTTGATGTGTATGATTCTAGTCTTCCTACCCCCCCCCACGTATATACACATGTGCATGCACACACACACACGCATACACATAAATAAACTTTGGATTATACATGACATTCTTTTTGATGATATACTGTTTTCCCTTAATATATCATGAATCTACAGACAAATCTTCAAAGAAAAAAAATAAGTGGAGATCCTGGCAAACAGGCTACAGGTTGAGGGGATCTTCTCAAAGGACTGAAAGGAGTGAGCAGGGGAAGGCAGGACTGAGCAGAAGTACGGGCCAGGATTGCTAGGCAGACAGGGGATCGGACATCAGGAAACAAGATGGGGGCAAGGTAAAAACTTGGTAAATGGAACAAAGAACAAGCGCACAAACGAAAAAGGAGTACAGTTATCAGATTTGAGACTCCTGACAAGATTGTCCTGATGTCCCCGTGCTACTGCAGTGGGCAAGCCGATCAGACAGGCAGAGTCCACACTGCAGTGTTGGCTTAGCTCTGGGCTGGAGGCAGTTGTGGCAGCGGCGGCATCTTCCTGACCGTTTGATTTCACTGATGGCGGTACAAACTTGAAACTAAAACTCCACGGCATCCCCCAACTTGCACTCTTTCAGCCTTTCCTTAGATCCCATAAACTTCTAATTGCTTGTATTACGTCTCTTTCCCGGAGACTTCTGATTTCCAGTGTGGCACAGAAAGAGCTTGGAAGTTGTCCCTCTGTCTTCACAACAAGGAAAAAGGCTGAACAAACTGAAAATCAACAGCTCTTCTTAGATCCAAAAACCAGAGAGACAGATGCATACAGAAAACCACAGCTTACCAGCTTAGGTAGGAACAGAAGCCCACACCTGGAGCCAGTATTGGTAGGAACTCTTCAAACTGTAATTGAGGAATTTCTGAAGGCTCAGTGTAGACTAATGTGAGAGTTAAAAATTCCAAGGGGGCCCAGTCTTTTCTGTATGTGTGTGTGGGTGTGCTCCCACATATTCATAAATTTCCTCTCCAAAGCCCTACAAGGTTTCTCACTATGATGATCACAGAAAAATCCTCTCATGCTTCCCACAGATGAAAAGAAAAGTAACCATTTTGAAATATGCATAGAGACCTTTGTTCTCCTCGATAAGGCCTGCCCTCGAGGGAAACAATTTTACAAAAGCCTGACTAGACTGGGGTTTTACTAAGGCTGAACCGATCTGAGGGAGGGGAAGTACCCACGTCCATCCCCTCTCCCCTTCCTCTCTCACTGAAGGCAGAGGAGGGAGACTTGAGAAGCATGCATGAAGGTCACAGCCCAGGGACAAAGGCTCATTAAAAGACAAACCCAATCACCGGACTATAGAACGCTTCCTTCCCCAAAAACCTCACCAACATCAATAGAGCTTCTGTATAAAATCGGGATTACAGCTGAAAGAACTGCAAGCCTCAGACCCTGTTTAAGAGGTCTGTAGGAAAACATAAAGACAATAGGACAGAAACAAAGACTAGAGGAAATTTCAGCCTCTGACACTACAGCTACAGCAAGCAGTAAATCGTTTAACTCCTAGCCAAATTAACATAAAACTCACACTCAAAGCCTATGTATGTATACATATATCAAATCATCACTATGTACACTTCAAATATCTGACAATTTTATTTGTCTATTATACCTCAGTAAAGCTAAATTTTTCAAAAACTCTATTTACCTTGGTTCTTTTTACTTGATACATCACGTCCGGCTTTCATTTTTTTTCATTGTATTTTCTTTTTTTTTTATAATAATTTTTTATTATATTATGTTAGTCACCATACAGTACATCCCTAGTTTTTGATGTAAAGTTCGATGATTCATTAGTTGCGTATAACACCCAGTGCACCATGCAATATGTGCCCTCCTTAATACCCATCAGGAGCCTATCCCATTCCCCCAACCCCCTCCCCTCTGAAGCCCTCATTTTGTTTCCCAGAGTCCACAGTCTCTCATGGTTCATTCCCCCTTCTGTTTACCCCCCCTTTCTTCTTCTCTTTCTTCTCCTACCGATTTTCCTACTTCTTATGTTCCATAAATGAGTGAAACCACGTCCGGCTTTCAAAAAAAAATTTTTGAAAGGCACGTTAAAAAGCAAAAAACACAGTCAAATGAGACAAAACATGTGTGAGAACCAGACTCAGATATAGTTGGGGATTTTGGAATTATCAGACCAGGAATCTAAAATAACTATGATTAATATCCTAAGGATTCTAATGGAAAAAGTAGACAACATACAAGAATAGATGGGTAACATAGGCAAAAAGATGGAAATTGTAAGAATCTAAAAGAAATGCTAGGAATCAAAACCACTGTAACTGAAATGAAGAACGCTTTAATGGGCTCGTCAATACACTGGAAACTGCCAGGGAAAGAATCAGCAAGCTGTAAGAAATGGTCAATTGAAACTTCTAAAACTGAATCCAAAGAGAGAAAACAATGAAAAAGACAAAACAGAATATCCAGGAACTGAGAGCCAATCACAAAAATATATGCATAATGGGAATACCAGAAGGAAAAGAAAGAAAAAAAGGAACAGAAGAAACATTTGAAGTAACAATGGCTGAGAATTTTCTAAAATTAATACCAGCCACAGGTCTAGAAACCTAGGAAAGCACAAAGCAGAATAAATACCTGAAAATCTACACCTAGGAGTCTCATGGTACAACTGTAGAAAATCAAATCCTTTCTATTTGAAATCACCAAAGTCATTTCTATTTCCTGTACTGAACACCAGCTACGTGATTTCTTACTTAACTTCCCAAACTTTGGCCTCTTCTTGTATAAAATGAGGGCAGTACTATCTGACCAAGAGAGATGTTGTGAGAATTAGATACTGTATTTAAAGTGTGTGGCATAGTGATATATAGATAAATAAGCATGCCTATACTCTAGATATGGTATAGATATATTCGCTCAGTGTGTGTCTGTTATAATCACCATTATTACAGATGATGAAGCACCAGTTCACAATTCTCTCATTTTTCTGATGGCAAATTACTGGTCCGTGCCAAACCTCAGGAGGGGCTACATGCCCCCGGGTGTGAAGGTGAACAGTTGTTGGGGCAGAAAGCCAGACAGAGCATTCTATTAACCTCCTTAGTTCTCAGGGACGTGCTTTTCTGCTTACCTCTCCAGGGTACTTTCACTTCGTTGCCAACTTCCTGCACCATATGGCATCCATTCTTCCTAATTCGTAGTGTCAACAGTTCCTTTTACTCTATTCCAAGGACCTCTCAGACATGGTCCTTATACTCCTGCACTTTCTACAATCTTATAGCTCCAGTATTTCAACATTTTTGCTAGACTTATATTTTCAGTTTACTGGAACTAACACAGTCATAATTACAGCATTTTCCTACATGTACAGCATAGTATGTGGAACAAGGGTAATTTTGTCCACCACAGAGACATTCTCACACCTGAGATTATGATATTTAGAGTTGACGTACATTGTAAGTGCCCAGCTCTGTCCCAAGTAATTCCCGGAGCTCCATGTGACTCAGCTTGCTGGAAGTTGCATAAAAGGTACACGGTCTAATTGCCAAGTGAAATCAAAGACGATTCTGTTCTTCATCTGTGCTCTTGAAGAACATTTAGAGAGACTCATTTTCCACATCCTCTCTTCTCCCTGATTTTCTCACTTGGCACAGTTGTTCCTAAGCTTCTCATTCAACAACACCCTCCAAATGAGTTGTTCTTATTTTAGAAACAAAGAAAAGGATCCTTAGAGAAGAAGCACATCACAGATTATGTGAGAACATGTGAACCTAAACAACTGACTCCACAATATGAAATCCCTGTTCACACTTCTTCCTTTACCCCATTCTTCCACCCAGCTCCAACTCCCAACCCATTTGTCCAAGTTCACTACTTGCAAAGCCACATGGAGATACCTCAGCAGTGCCTCAGCCTTTCGTGAGAACATCTCCACCATGCCACGGGTGTTTGTCAGATGTTCCCAAACACAATAGCAGGATTCGGGGAGGGACTCCTCCTGCACCAAAATGATAGCTCTCTGGACACACAGATAAAGGAGCAGACCTCTCTCCTGCAGGTTTTAAATCAAATAGCTCTGAGAAACTGTCCCATAATTTTTTTGGAGCCTACAGTGACAACAACAGCATTAAAAAAGAGGGGATGGAGGCATGGAGATTTCCCATGTGGCCCAAGATAGAGTATGTCTCCCTAGATAGCCTATGTCTCCAAGGACTACACTTACAAGTCTGGACGAGATACAAAAAGAAGCTGCCTAAAGTCCTTGACAAGTAAACAATAGCAGGAAGACGAGGGAAGCCAAAACTTGAAAAATAAAGTGAATAGCAATGAGTTTCATAATTTTTCCCCCTCTCATTTATCTCCTCACTTTGACTGAAGAGCAGGTTTAATCAGGGAACTACTTAGTGGATGCATGTGGCAAAACACCAAGAGAAAACAACTTTCTGGCCAGAAGACCAAAAAAGGGGTCCCTGAGATCCGGAGAAACAAACACAGCTCCCCTAAGCATTGATTATCTCTTCCAAAATTGGCCACACCTACCAGTTGATGTCTGCCAGTAGGGAACATCAACCCATCTTCCTCTGATTATCAAAACTCCTCACCCATGCAGCTATTACCACAACCCTGAACAAGAACCATAGCCCCCAGTCTCATCTAACTTCTGTGGACAACTGCAGACCTATGGGTTTCATTTTCCATACCACTCAGAAACTAAGAACTGGGGGTGGGAGGACAAATGGCAATCCCCTGGTGATCTGTCCATAATGCCCTCCTTCTCATTTTCTCTTTTCCCCAGTTCCAGTACCACAGGAACAGGTCAGCCAGTCTGCTTCTAAGAAATTGATCCATGGTGGAACAAGATACTAGTCTGCCCTTTTTGCACACATCCCCAAGTCTTTATGAGTGCTCTCTGGAAACTTTCCTTGGTCTCAGAAGAGGGGAAGCATCTCTTCCTCTCCTCCATGTGGATGGGAGTGGCCATCAGTGCACATTGCGTCCCCTCTCATAAAAACGACTCCCTCTCTTCCATTGATTCAGGGTGTGGGCACTAGAGTGGTAGAAGGGCCAGTCCTGGAGCATCTTGGGAAAACGTGTGGAGAAGAGGCTATTCCTAATTGTAAAGATAGCCTATGGGACCCCAGATATCTTTTGTCCTCAGCTTTTGATCTGAGTTACAATTTGAGGACAAAAGGAAAATCATATCAGACATCTTCATGCAAAATCAATGATGGGATTGGAAAAGAACTAGTCCCAGTGGACAATAAAGAATAAGGACATTTTCAAATGGTCCCCCATGGATCTCAGGTTGACTCTCTCTAACCAAGTGGTAGCTTCTCATCCAGTGTTTTTGAAATGGGCTTGACCCATGGGTGAGGCATAACTCAGTTTCATCAATCACTCAAGTAGATGCTGACTAGGGACGCCTGGGTGGCTCAGTCGGTTAAGCATCTGCCTTCAGCTCAGGTCATGATCCCAGGGTCCTGGGATCGAGTCCCACATCGGGCTCTGTGCTCAGTGCAGAGCCTACTTCTCCCTCTTCCTCTGCTGCTCCCCCTGCTTGTGCTCTCTCTCTGTCAAATAAATAAATAAATAAATAATCTTTAAAAAAAAAGTAGATGTTGACTAGCATAATTTAAAATGGAATAGATGAACATATTTTATGAAATTTTGGTTTGAAAAGCCCTGCTCTAACTGGTAAGGCAGAGAAAGAAATGGTAAATGACGCACACATGGTAGAAAAGCTGTCTCACTGAGAGGTCCACAGAAGAATCCTCCAGGAAGGAGTCAGGTTTTACTCTCACCTAATGAATGTTGACTCCAGAGAACTGGGGAAAATATACAAAATATGCAGAAAATATAAAATATACGAAGAGTCAGATTTTGGCATTCGAAATTTTCTTGAAGATGGAAAGTACTGCTTCTTCAAATCCATTTAGAGCCCAGCCAAGTCTGAGCAACTGAGCTAACCAATGTAAAGCTCTCAGCACAGTGCTTAACATACTTTAAGTGCTAATGAAATATATCCTGTATTATTATTGTTGTTGTTGTTGTTCATTCATTTCCTGAGAGTTCTTACTAGTTAGATACTATCCAGTTTCCTAAGGTAATGCCATGCTGTTAAAATATCCATAGATAAAAGCGTTGGGGAGGGAGGAAAAGCCTACACTTCAAAAGTATTTTTTAATGTGGGTTTTGTCATTTTCTTTTGCTTAAACCCAGTGTTCAGGATGACCTAATTTTAGAAGCAAGTGAACTTCACATTTATTCTCATCACAATTAGAATGATTTGTTCTGCCCTTTCTGTAGGCAGAAACTTAAATCCAAATGAGATTCTGAAGTGGAAAATAACATTCACAAGTAAGTGCTGTCAAGGCTTATGCCAGATGCTACTCTGTTAGTTTTGAGCGCATTAATTTCAGCATCATTATATCCTAATATTAGCTGACACCACAAAGACTCAGGTATATCGAGACTCTTGTTTCTTTTCACTCCTGGTCCCTTCCCCCACCCTTTCTTCAGTTCTAGGACCCACTCTTGTTATGACTGAGTTTACAAATTTATCTGCCTATCTGCATCCAACCTCAATTCTTTTCTGAGACAGAAAGCAGCTACGTAGGCTTTTCTTCAGTAGCAGACCTCTGTTTCCTCACCAGTAAAGTACACATACTAATAGTATCTTCTTAGCACAGAGCCTAACATAAGAAAGAGCTTACTAATTATTATTATTAGCTATCATTACTTTTATTATCACTAGTTTTAACAAGGTCCATCCTGATATTTATGCTTTTTCTTTTCTTTTCTTTTCTTTTATATGCTTTTTCTAAAAGACCGTAATTAGATGCTGGCTTCTCATTTTCCCTTCTGGGGTTTCCAAAATCACCCGACTAGGCAGCTGTCCACTAAGCCTATGCCTACAGCTTGGCTCAAACTATTTTTTAAAGGACTGGGACAAAGTCTTCTTTTCTTTTTTATCTACTACAGAAGCTAGCACAAATGTTAACAAAGCTTTTGAAATAATTTTCTTTTATTTAAATTCAACCAAAATCACAGAATAATCTTTCAGATGTTGCTTTTCCCTTTTTTGTGTATAGTTTTAAAAATTGCAATAGAATAATGTATACTTTCTGTTGGAAAAGTGAGAGAAAGCAAAAGAATATGAAAATCAGAGTCAGCTAAAGATGAAACACAAAAATTCTTGGCCTTAGAGTAGGGATGTCTATAAAGAGAAAAAAGTCTTTAAACTAGAAGATTTCCCAAGATAATGATTTCCTTTGCTCTATGATTCTGAAAACACTATAATGGTTATTTGGAAGTGATTCAGGACTTCAAAGTTTGTTTTGAAAGTGTGTGGCAAACAAAAATCAACAATTGATGTTTCCAAGTTCAAGTGAAATAAATTTGAATCCATAACAATATTTACTCAAAATGAATGGCACTGAGAAAATATTTTCCTTAATAATACAGCTGTCTATTTGTAATGAGTGAGAGGGCCAAAAATTTTTTAAAGATCTGGGGTCCTTCTGTCAAAACCATTTAGAACCACAGACCTGGCCCATTAGATTTTGAGGCAAGGTCCTGCTCTTATATGACCACAAACACTTGGAACCCATGTCACCACAAGGGAAAAATAGTAGAACCACCACCGTGAAGTTCAGCTCTTCCATTTCCCACCCTGGCTTCCTGCTGACAGCCCATGTAGTGTTCTGCCCCTGCAGGGGAATCCAGGCAGTCTGCAAAGTCAAACAAACCAATCATTTCGTTGCCAAGAATGGAGGTTAAAACATTAGGCCTTAATGTATATTCTGGCTCAGTTATCTACTAGACCCTTGGCTTTAGGTAAGTTACCTATCAGCACATTTTACATATCCACTTATTCATTCAGTCAGTCAGTAAATGTTTTTGAGCACCTGCAACGTGCCAGGCACTGTGATAGTCATTGAGGATATAATCAGTGGTGTGTAGAATGAACAGGGTGTGAGGCAGACACCAGGGGTTGGCTAACCATGCCTACTGTCAACCCTCTGCACTACTACTATTCCCCAAATAGCTGCACGACATGACGTAGCTTCCCTAAGTCACTTTTCTCATCTATAAAATGGCTGGGTTGGTCTATATGTCCTTTATGATTCCATCTAGCTCTGTGATTATATCTGTCTGAATTCTGGGTATTATTAGTTAAGTTTCTACCTGGTGCAAACACTAAATAAAACTGAGCTGGAGAGGGAAGATAAAACATGATGGCAGTCTAGGGTCTTCCAAAGTCATGTGGAAGAGTAGGCCATTGTCTTCATAGCATGTGTATGGGAGAACTACAAGCTGCCTCAGCCCAAAATATCTCCCCTGCCAAAGCATCCATCAATGGAGGGCACACAGAACCCAGGAGATCACAGCATGTTCTTCCCAAACCCCAATAATCTTATACCAGTAAATCTAAGTTAAAACAATCTAGGATAGAAAGCGCTCACAAAAGAGTGAGGATATCATCTGTCCTGAGGAAGGAAGGAGGGTTGATTCACATAAGTTACCTTGGTAGTGGATTGCATATAATACCTACAGCATGTTTGTGGTAAAGAAATTTGCTGCTGGGGGATAGGTTTTACTATTTGACTGTGGTAAGTTTGCATTGCTTCAGTTACCCTGTTGCATTCTCTAAGCCTAGGTCACAACGGGGTGGTAGACTATTTCCCTCTTGAAGTGTACTGAAACGCCTGATGTCAAGCAGGAAAGAAGGCAAATCCTCAAGAGGGCTTAGGGACAGGGAGGAGGCTGTAAGCAGATTGGAAAGAAGAGTCAAGCTTGCTCTTTTGTCTTCCTTTTCTTGATCTATACACCTGATGAATAAATGTAGCTAATAACTGTCCTCCCAGTAGAAGGGAATAAAGTCTTCGAAATGGGATTTAGGAAGGAACTTGTGCAGGAAAAATCAGAACTAGGGGAAAAGGATCCATAGTTTTCCCATGTTATCCAGATTCATATTGCTCCAGTTTTAGTTTCCTTTTCTTATAAAACAGCCTTGGGGCACATTTTTGCTTTAGCCTTTTCTCAGTTACAGGGTATGAAGAGAAGTCTCATGTATCAGTTAGGCTTTGTCCAAAGAAACAAACAACTAAGAGTTAAATAAGCATTAGAGATTTGTTATAGGGATCAGACCACAGGCAATTATGGGATCTGGTTAAACAGTTTATGTGAAGCTGTTGGCCTTGCATCTGGTGCTGGATCCTGAGGTAAGCAGAGCAGGAAGTTAGGTAGGGAAGATGGATATGAAGTGCGGGAGAACAGAGACAAACCAGAACCCACAGAGGCTGACCAGAACCCATGTTTCTTTCACTGCCTCCAAACTTCCCATTTTGATGATGCAGTGCCCAGCAGGAGAAGGTGGTGCTCTAGCTAAATAAAGGCAGGTGCAGGGCTCAAAGTAACTGATGGAGGACCCAGAGGGAACCGAAGTTGCTATAGGCTTGGCTGCACACCCAGCCAATATAATGAGCCAGAAGAGGAATGGTAGTGTGCGTGAGTGGCAACAACACTTGTGGAGCCTCCAGACTGACCCTGCAGACGTAAAAAAGAATATATGCTTCCTCACTTTCCCAGCCTCATGCACATTGTCTTCGATAGCTTCTTAACTTGAAAATATACAAGGAAGGGATTCCTGGGAAAGGTCAATCCAGCTTAGTTAGCCTAACAAAATACAATTCAACCACAGTTCATTTTTCTACACTCATACCAAATTACTAAGTGAGGGAGAAGTCTCTAAGGGCCTCGTGATGGAAGCAGTAATTAGCTAATGATTCAGAAAGGACAGTCTAAGAGCTAGGGCAGCATGGTCTAGCTGTCTCTCCTGCCCTGGAAATTCCATTACAGTGGCAACTTATTTACTTTAAATGTGGAAGATAGTCATTCCTTATATCTGTACATGGACCATGAGTATTCTTCAGTGTGAGGGAGTAGAGCCCTCTCCTTGCCTTTTCTTCTCTCTCTTCCACCTCCCTGCTTCATTGCCCAGATGCCTGCAAGCTCCTGGAGATGGGACTGTCTTCCCAATTCATTATACTTGAAGAATCGTTCTTATTCCACCAATCTGACAATGTACACATTGAACATGTCTACCAATTGAGTTAAACCACTTTTGAAAAGATTTCCAATGCTTTATTATAAAAGATAGGTTTTCAATAGTAAGAATGCTAAAATTAAGAAAAAAGGGGCTTTTGCTTCTGGTTAGGATGTAGAAATTCTCAAATGACTCCAAACAATAAAAACAAGCCAGATAAGCTAAAAACATTAAATTATAGTGAAAACTATCAAAGGATGGTGTATGAGCTGATACTCTGATACAGTAGAAACAACCAGAGTTGGGAACAAACTTAAACGAACTTAACGAAACTTAAATAAACTAAATTCCAAAAAGGAACAGCTCTTTTTAAGAAAGAAAAGAGGCATGACTGCTTTTATCCCTGGCAGAGGAAATAGAGGAGTAAACCTGCCATTGACAAGGGTGTGCGAAACCAGCGTAACTTTACACAAGTGTTCCCTGGTTATGTTTGAGTTGGCATCATAGATGAGAAGCCAAGGAAGCCGCAGTAACAGAGTATCTCTGCACTCATTTGCCAATTCTTTCCTACAAGGCTTTCACTAAAGGACAGCATGGAAGTCCAGGTGCAAAACTGGAGAGCTGTGGGAAATACTTCTGAGGCACACTGAATGTTATCCACGAGGGAGAAGACAACAAGCCAAACAGAGAGGACAAGGTTAGAAATCTCAGAGAGATCCCCCCACATGGCTCCAAGACTTCGTGAGTCATGGCAGTGGTCCACCAAAGGTTGGAAGAAAGAGGAGCTGAGTGAAATTCCCCACAGCATGTAAGCCCTTTACTAAGTTGTAAGCTAGCAGATCTGCAAAGGGTAACGGCAGGACAGCAGGGTAAAGAGAATCTCCTGAGGCATGGAAATCCAAGGACAGGGCTGGACGGTAAGAACACCCGCCCGCCCCCACCGACACCCAGGAAACCAGTGGCTGGGCCATATAGCAGAGAAAAATCACAAGATTCTCACATTTCCCAAAGTATACCAACAGGAAAATACTAAACCTTTGCTTGAAACATTTGAAACCAAAGGTAAATTAAGCCTAATGAAAGCCCCTACAAGTCTATAAATGTATCAATTACAGATTGGTTTGACTTCCCACCCACCTACCTCTCAAACCAGTAGCTCAACAGAGGAAAGAACATACCCTTTGCTAGGGATAAAATATTGCTCATTTCCACTACTACTAATTTTTTACCCATAATGTTGATCATGGAGTAAAAATTTGCAAGCTATGTCAGGAGGCAGGAAAATGTGACCCAAATTCAAAATAAAAGACAGATTCTAGAAGCTCACCCGGAGTTGACACCATTTTGGAATTAGCACAAAGGACTTTAAAGTAACCGATAAATATGTGAAAGGACATATGGAAAAAGTTAAAAATATGTATAAACACATATGGAATTTTGGTTAAGAAATGAAAGCTACAGAAGAGAAGAAAATGCTAAATCTAGGACTAAAAATTACAATGTCAAAAATGAATAACTTATTCCATGAGGTTAATAGGACAATGTGTAAGAAAGGAACATTGAAGCTAAGTTGATAGAAATGATGCAACCTGAAGTAAAAAGAGGGAAAAAAGAATGAGCAAAAATTTCAACAAAGCATCTGAACCCATTAGGCAATATTAAATGGTCTAATACACATGAAATTAGAGTTTCAGAAGAAAGGGAGGTGAGAAAATGGGGTAGAAGAAATATTTGAACATAAAATGTTTGATAATTTCCCAAAGTTGATGGGAGACATCAAGCCACAAATCCAAGAAGTTCAGCAAACTTCAGGCAGAATAAATACAAAGAAATCTAAATCTAAACACATCATAGTCAACATGCTAAACACCGAAGTTGAAGGGGAAAATAAAAACCAACAACACATAAGCAAACAGATGAAAGAGATGTAATACATTCAGGAAAACAACATTAAAAATGAATCTGACATCTCATCAGAAACAGTGATGGATACAAAATGATAGCATGTATCAACCTAGAATTCTATATCCAGTAAAAATTTCCTTCACATTAAAGATAAAGACATTTTTGGACAGACAAACATAAGATAATTCAACTCTGGCAGTCCTGTGCTACAAGGAATTCCAAAAGAAATTCTTCAAGCTAAAGGGAAATGATGCTAAATGAAAGCCCAGAGATGCAGAAAGGAGTGAAGGGCACTAGAAAGGGGTAAATGTGTGAGAAAATGTAAAAAATCATTTTTAAAGCTTTTTATATGTAATTTTCAATTCCTTAAAAGGATGATTAATTCTTTAAAGTAAAAATACTAGCAAGGTGCCTGTGTAGCTCAGGCGGTTAAGCGTCTGACTCTTGATTTTGGCTCAGGTCATGATCTCAGGGTTGTGAGATTGAGCCCTGTGTCAGGCTCTGTGCTGGGCATGAAGCCTGCTTGGGATTCTCTCTCTCCCTTTGCCCTCCTCCAAAAAAATTTCATTAAAAAAAAAAAACTAGCAATGTGTTAAGTATGTGTGAAGAAGAATTATGACAATGAGAGCATAAGTGAGGAAAAAGGTTAAGTAGAATTATACTTCTGTAAGTTACCTGTTTTTATGAAGTAATATATTATTATTTGTACACTGTGATAACATATGGATGTCTATTATTTTTTTTCATGAAGATAGAAGCGCTCTTATTTTTTAAATTTTTTATTTAAATGCAATTTAATTAACATACACTATATTATTAGTTGCAGGGGTAGAATTTAGTGATTCATCAATTGCATGTAATACCCAGTGCTCATTACATCAAATGCCCTCCTTAATACCCTATCCCCCCCACACTGGATGTCTATTATAATCTCTGTAAAGCCACAGTTTTTAAGAGAGTGGGGTATTGTCATAAAATAGACAAATAGCTTAAGGGAATAGAATAGTAGAGAGTCCAAAAATAGAGCTGCATGTATATGGTCAATTGACTTTCAATGGGAAAGGAACATCTTTATAACAAATGGAAACAATCAAATTTACATATGGTAAAAATAGAACCTAGACTCCTACTTCATTCTATATTAAAAAATTAATTTGAGGTGGATTTAAAAGTTAGAACCATAACATTTCTAGAAAAAAAAATAATTTCATTACTTATCAGAAGCTGACTTAGGACACTGAAAGAACTAACCATAAAAGAAAAAAATGATCCATGAACTTCATTAAAATAAAAAGCTTCTGTTCATCAGAAGACACTATTAAAGCAAATAAATAGGCCAGATGAAATCTAAGAGGTCATATGGTCATAATACACATATGTGACAAAGGACTTATATCCAGAATTATGAAGAGCTCCTACAAACCAATTAGAAAATTACAACCAATTTATAACAAAATATTTAAATAGATATTTCAAAAGATGTGTCGGTGGTCAGCAAGCACATGAAAAGTTATTCAATTTCATTAGCCATCAGGAAAATATAAATTAAAATAACAATTTTATACCCTCTAAATTGTTGATATCAGAAACACTGGCAATGACGAGGATGTGGAAAACTGTTTTGACACTTTCTTTATAAGAAACTATAGCTAAACCTACCTTATAACCAAGTAATTCCACTCCCAAGCAAAATGCAAGTCCACAAAAACAAAACAAAAAACAAACTTTTACTAGAAAGTTTATAGCAGCCTTAATTCTTAGTAGTCAGAAACTTGAAATAATTCGTGTTCATCAGCAAGGGAATGGAATACTATCCAGCAATAAAAAGGAACAAACTACTGATAAATCAACAATGTGGATATATCTCCCACATATAATATTGAGTGAAGCCTGGTACAAAAAAAGATATATTGTGATGTGTTGTGTTGTGTATAGCTTCACTAATAAGAACTAAAAGACCCAGGATAACTACTATCTCTATGGTAGCATAAATCAGAAAATGGTTGCCTGGAGCAGCAAGAATTGACTGGACAGGACAAGAGATATTTTGAAGTGATGGAAATACTCTAGATCTCAATTTGGCTAATTGTTTACATGGATATATACAATTTTCAAAACTCATCAAACTACATACTTAATATCTGTGCATTTTTTGTATCTAAATTATCTCAACAATTAAAATATATACAGATCTTCCTTGACTTACAATGGAGTAATGTCCCAGTAAACACATTGTAAGTTGAAAATACTGTGAGTCAAAAACGCATTTAATGCCCCTAACCCACCAATCATCGTAACTTAGCCTTAATGTGCTCATGACACTTACATTAGCCTACGATTGGGCAAAATCATCTAACACAAAGCCTACTTTTAATACAGTATGGAGTATCTCGTGTAATTTATTAAATACTGAACTGAGAGTGAAAATCAGAATGGTTGTGTGGGTACAGAATAGTTGTGAAGTGTATCGGTTGTGTATCCCCGTGAGTGCGTGGTTGGCACGGAGCTGCAGCTGCGGCCGCCCAGCATCACACAAGAGTGTCGTACCACATATTGCTAGCCCGGGAAAGATCAAAAGTCAAAATCTAAAGTAGAGTTTCTACTGAATTCATATGGCTCGCACCATTATAACGTCAAAAAATCGATGCATCAAACCATCGCAAGTCAGGAACCATCTGTATATTGAAACCAAATGGGATAGTTGGGATAACTTTACCGCTTATTATTTTAACCTGTGTGTGTAATGGTAAGCAAGCATCCAGTTCTGGGCTTCCTGGAAACCAAGGTCAAGGTCAAGGGAATATCTATATTTTACCTAAGAGAAAAGGTCTTTGACATTTAAATATGGCTTGCTATCTCATGAACAAGGATAAATCCATCAGATTTGCCAGCTATCATCTTCTCACTGGCTCAGGCCATCATCTGTACCACCTATCTTCAGCTATGGTAGCCTCCTAAATGTGCACTGTGCCTTTATTCTGTTTCTCTCCAATCTATTCCTCAACATACAAAGATCAAAAAAAAGGGGGGAGGGCACCTGGGTGGCTCAGTTGGTTGAGTGTCTAACCTTTTGGTTTTGACTCAGGTCACGATCTTGGGGTCGTGAGATCGAGCCTATGTCAGGCTCCATGCTCAGTGGGGAGTCTGCTTGAGTTTCTTTCTCTCCCTGTCCCTCTGCCCCCACCTGCTCTCTCTCTCTCTCTAAAATAAAATAAATAACTCTTTTTTTTTTAAAGGAAATATGGCAATGACTTTCTGTGGACTACAAATAAAATACACTCTGATGCAGTATGGCTTATAAGAAAATTTTTGTCCTTACACCTGTATACCTCTCTAGTCTCATCTCCTACCTTTCTTTGCTTCGTATCTTAAAGTCTTACAAAACCCAAGTGTTAAAATGTCCTCACACACAGTGCATTATTTAAAACCCCCATGTCTTGCTCATACTCTTCCCTTTGCCCAGAGTGCCTTTTCAGCCTATCTTATCCCGAACAACTGGCTCATCCTCTTCAGACTTAGCTCACCTGTGATCTTTTCAGCCATGTTCCTTGAACCATCATGTTCCTATGGTATCCAGTGTACATCTCGAACTTAGCACTTAGAATATTTCTATTTCTTTTTTTTAAAGATTTTATTTATTTATTTGACACAGAGAGAGAGGCAGAGAGACAGCACAAACAGGGAGAGCAGCAGACAGAGGGAGAGGAAGAAGCAAGCTTCCTGCTGAGCAGAGAACCCGACATGGGGCTCGATCCCAAGACTCTGGGATCATGACCTGACCTGAAGGCAGGTGCTTAACCGACTGAGCCACCCAGGCACCCAAATTTCTATTTCATGAAAAAATACTTACTGAGCATTTACCAAGCACTGTTTCAACTCTTCAAATACATCAGTTACCTGAACAAATCATCTTAATTTTATGTAATTAAATTTGCTAATTTGTCTTGTCCAACTAAATCACAAATTCTATGATGCTAAGCCATGTTTTTTTTGTTATGTTTCATTTGCATTCATAAATTTGTATTTGCAGCATCAAGCACTGTACCTGGCACGTAAGAGCTGCTCAGCAAAAATTCTTCAATTCTTGTGAATTGAAATGAACCACATGATGGGATGGGACAGAAGATGGCTACATGTTGATCAGTCGGAATTGAAATGAGAAAGATGTTGACTCAGGACTACCTGTGAAGCACAAGTCAGGGGGAAGGACCTTCAGACGCAGGCCACAGCAGCATGGGTCTGGAAGCCATGGGAGTAGCGCAGAACCAGACTTCACTGACTACACGATTTTGCCTACAGCTGCCCCTACATGAAACAGCCAGAAATAATTTCAAGACCACATAAGTGCTGAGTTTTTAGTGGTGGCAGATCCCCGCTGACATCCCACTTGATGATGTTTGATTGCCCCCCCTATATTCCAAACCAGATGTCTTTGGATGGCAATCTACTTTTTCTCACCTCGGGGTGGCCAGAGGGGAAGTTGGATTAGAGGTAGGTGGGCAATAGGGTGAGCGTTTTAAAAATTATATTCCATGACTGATTGCCTAAGATTATGTATGAGGTGTGATTATAAAGTAATGAGAGCCATTTTCATGTGTGACTTGTCTTATGTTTTAATCACACCTCATATATGGAATGTGTGTCATTTTATACAATGTTTGAAAATTACCACAACCTAGGGTTTTTGGCAGGAAATGTCAAATTGTTATTGAGTGCTCTTTTGCAAGGTAACTATACTCTCGTTTCTCTTCAGAGCATATATGAAATTATAAGACTGCAAAGACTCTTTTCTTATGGAAATACATAATTCCAGGCATGTTAACTAAGAAAAGAGGAGAGAAAAACTGTATTTAAAAAGTCGTGGTCGTCTACACACTCCACAGCCTTTCGACAATTGTTATAAACTACTTGGCAATAATGATGAACGTGAAACTTTGTATAAATATATAGTGGACATACATCTGGAATTAAAGAGAGAAGTCAATCAAAATTATGAAAGTGGGGATAATGAAGGATTTCTGTACTGAACAATTATCATAATTCTCACAGGCATTTATCATTATTATCCAATGGTTTTCTGATAGAATCTAGGTGGTGACTGGACAAACATGAAACCACTAACATTAAAACATATGGGCTTTTTTTTTTTTAAGAGTTCTTGCTGTTTCTAAAAGAATCTTGCAGCTGACTAAGCAAGAGAATAACCATATTTTAAGAACTCAAGATTTGAAGTTAAAGATGTCAAATGCAAAAGAAATAACAGAAGAAAAGCAGCCAATTAAGAGGTTAGTAATAATTGGATTCTATCTTTGGCCACATAAAACTAAATCCCTGACTATCGATATTAGATCTTGTGGGACAAATATGGCCAACACAACATGACAAGCAAAAATGCTAGCGGAAGCTGGAGTCGCACCCAGCAGATGATGAAAAGGGAATTTCAAAAAGCCCTTTTATCTGGAGTGTATAATTTTCAAAATGACTTACAGCAGTAGTCTCAAACTTTACGGTTCATAGAATTCACATGGATGGGGCACGGGGCGCCTGGGTGGCTCAGTTGGTGAAGCATCCACCTTGATCTCAGCTCAGGTCTTGATCTCAGCGTTGTGAGTTCAAGCCCGTGTTGGGCTCCATGCTGGTCATGGAGCCTACTTAAAATAACCAACCAACTAATCAAGCGGAGTGCAAATTCCTCATTAGGAATAGCAAGAATCTGCATTTTACTCCGATGTAGGTTGTTTTATGATCACATTTTTAAAATGGCATATAGAAAGTAGGAATTCTTATATAATTACGATTTTTCATTACACCTTTACTACATAATCTATTAGTGGTAACACTGAGATAAAGATTCAGCAAAACTTTTACTTGGGAAGTAAGTCCATTTAAAAATATTTCCCATAAGTTTAACTATTTCAGGGGTGTATATCCTTTAGAGTATATAAGAGAATGCACTGGGAACTTAATTTTCTCTTGACTATGATTAATGACTTAAAAATCATAAAGAAATAGAAGAAATAACAAAATTTAAGCTTAAACTTTCAAAGGTGGACGTTATAATAAGTAATCAAGATAGATCAGTGTTGTCAGAGGGTGATGATTTGACATGGAAGCCAGGTTGGAGGCATTCATATTTGTACGGATCTAATTTGAGTATGCAAATATAGACTGCTTGCTGAGAAGCCATTTTGCAAATTTTGCCCAGCATTGCAAATGCAAGCTCAGAATGTACTACTCCCACAGCTTCCGAAGGGTCCAAAGCTGAGCTGGTCCCATCTGCCAGGGGATTCTACCACTTGTAAAAGCAGCAGCTGCCACTTTTCTGATCTATGTTGATATGAAAGTCCAGAGCAAAATAAAAGATTGGCATCTGGGCTTAATGCTACTTTGATAGAAACTTTTTCATGCTATGTTTGTAATGATTCCAACGTTTTTATTGTTGTTTTTTTAAATAATGAGGACACATTTTTCAAAATTCCCAGTTGAGTTTTCATACATGTTTTATTACAAATAGGCCTGCCGGAAAAACAGGATCTTATTACTTATATTACCATAAAATAGGATTGATAAATAAGGTATTATATAAGCAAATATAGATAAAAGCCAAGTTTTACTCCGGTTTAAGTGTAATATTTCTATATAGTCGTAGCTGTGCATGTAAGGTTTTAAAATCATTGAAAATATATTCAGGGGCACCTGGGTGGCTCAGTGGGTTGAAGCATCTGCCTTCATCTGGGGCCATGATCTGGGGTCCTGAGATGAGCCCCACCCCCAGGTCCCTGCTCAGCAGGGAGTCTGCCTCTCCCTCTCCCTCTGTCCTTCCCCCCTACTTGTGCACAGTCTGTCTGTCTCTTTCTCTCTCAAATAAATAAATAGAATCTTTAAATATATATATATATTTCTTTAAATATATATATTTATAAAAATGACATGAGGGAGATGGCTTCCCCTGCGATGTCATCATTAGTGAGAGGTAGGGAAGAACACATTGGAATATGCACAGATGCTATGATACAAGAACATACAGATCAAAGAAGGGGCAAAAAGGGGAGAATGGACAATTTTACCTGGAGAAGACTGAAAATTCTTCCTAGAAAAGGTGAGCTGAGACTTAAGAAATGAATAGATAAGGAGAAAAAGTACATTGCATTCAGGATATCATACAACCATCATGCGAATTTGAGGAACCTACCAACAGTTTGGTAGGGTACAAGGTGGGGCGTGATAATGCAAAAGCTAGAGAGGTAGGCAGGAACGGGGATGGCGGTTCAAGAGCTCTGTCCGGTTGGGAATTATCAGAATTGTGGGGGCAAGTCTCCTGCATCAGGACCTTTTAATTATCGTGTGCTGCCAAGATTAATAGCTGCTGCTCTAGTGTATCTTCTTCAATTTTAACATACATGTTGTATATGAACATTCAAAATTTTAATGTGGGGCGTATACATGTCATACTAACACTCAAACATTTCTTTAACGTTACTGCTGCAAACAATCTACTATTGTCATTGTGGTTAGGATCGCCTGTGTGGAAGGAGTGCAG
Organism: Ailuropoda melanoleuca; assembly: GCF_002007445.2. Taxonomy (NCBI): domain Eukaryota; kingdom Metazoa; phylum Chordata; class Mammalia; order Carnivora; family Ursidae; genus Ailuropoda; species Ailuropoda melanoleuca. The sequence continues at coordinate 105,738,647 of NC_048222.1, read as the reverse complement.
GACAGGAGATGGATGTTCAGGTACCAGACTATTCCAGTAGTGCTAGTAATAAGCCAGGCAAGATCATGGGGGATGAATAGGAGGGGAAGTGTGTAAGAAATAGGAAGGAGGCATAGACGTAAGATTTGATCACAGATACAGGGTAAGAGGAAAGCCAAAGGTGGCTCCGATGTCTCTGTTTTGGATAAGTCTATGGATGATCTTAGCATGAATTTTCCCAAATAAAATACTCAGATCTTACCCATTCTGCCAAAACCAACAGAAATAACACTTTTTCCATGTGTCCCTTAATAGATAGTGGTCTCTCTTTCTTCTGACCATTCTTAGAATTTTACCTGTATTTCTCTGTGGTACTGGTCATTTCTAACCATTTGCTGACATAATGCATACATGACCTGTATAGTAGGTGTTCTATTCAAAGTCCTTTCCATATCTAAACCTTATAAATCTATGCAGCGAACAAATGGAAGAGTGCCTGCTGTGCCTCCTAAAAGTTTCTACTTTGAGATTTAGATCTAAAGCCAGTTTTCTTAACCTTTTGTGTGTGTGTGTGTGTGTGTGTGTGTGTGTGTGTGTGTCATGGACCCTATTGGCAACCTAGTGATAGTCTGATAAAGCTATGGGTCCCTTTCAGAATAATGTTTTTAAGTGAGAAAAAATAAAATAGAATTACAAGAGAAACCAATTATATAGTTATTGAAATAGTTTTGAAAAACAAATGTGTGATATAATACTGTGTTTTTATTAATGCACCAAATAAGAAAATAATTAAAATATAGACAAATTGAAAATAAATTTATCTTTAAAAACTTAGTTGGGGGTGCCTGACTGGCACAGCTGGTAGAGCATGTGACTCTCAATTTTCTGGTCATGAGTTCAAGCCCCACATTGGGTGTAGAACTTACGTTAAAAAATAAATAAAAATTTAGTGAAAAGGGGCGCCTGGGTGGCACAGTCGTTAAGCGTCTGCCTTCGGCTCAGGGCGTGATCCCAGCGTTATGGGATCGAGCCCCACATCAGGCTCCTCTGCTATGAGCCTGCTTCTTCCTCTCCCACTCCCCCTGCTTGTGTTCCCTCTCTCGCTGGCTGTCTCTATCTCTGTCGAATAAATAAATAAAATCTTAAAAAAAAAATTTAGTGAAAAGGCTGTTGTTGCTACATTGAATAAGAATATTAAGATGGATGGGGTGCCTGGTGGTTCAGTCAGTTAAATGTCTGACTCTTGATTTTGGCTCAAGTCATGGTCTCAGGGTTGTGAGATCAAGCCCTGCATTAGGGCATGGAACCTGCTTGGGATTCTCTCTTTGTCCCTCTGCCCCTTCCCCCACCACTTGCACATGCACACATGCATGTGTGTGTGTTATGTGTGTACGTGCACATGCACACTCTCAAAAATAAAAAAAAAAATTTATTTTAAAGAACATTAAGGTGGAGAGGTCTTTGAAAAAGCTATAGGAATGTCCTAGATAAACAACTGACTTCAATTTTTCATTATATTTGTTACAAGTGTTGAAAATGCTGATTTGTAAAGATAAATTCTTACAAATAGATTAAAACTTTTTTAAAAAAGATTTTATTCATTTATTAGAGAGAGAGAGAGTGAGCGAGGAAGCATGAGTGGGAGGGAGAGAGAGAGGGAGAAGCAGACTCCCTGCTGAGCAGGGAGCCCAATGCAGGGCTGCACCCCAAGACCAGGATCATGACCTGAGCTGAAGGCAGACACTTAACAGACTCAGCCAGGCACCCCTAGATTAAAGCTTTTATAGCTACTTTATAAGTCAAGGATAGTGTCTATCAAGAAACACCTGAATTTTCCAAGGGTTTTTTAATTAAACTACAATTGTATTCTTTTGTTTTGTTTTTAACCTAAGACTAACAAATTTCTCTTCGGCTAGATCATCATCTTAACATACTTTATATCAAAAAGCAAAAGATTCCACTTTGATGCCATCAAGATAAAATAATTTGTAAAACTGAAATGTTTCCAGATGTTTCTCTTTCCAAAGAGATTGACAAAGAACTTTGTATCTCTTCTTCATAGAGTAAAGCATTCCCTCCCGCACTGACAGTTGGCAAAGATGTTCCACATTAGCAGCTTAGGCTGGAAAGATTGTAGATTTCCAAGAGTATCCATTAAGGTGACATTAAGACTCACGTGCTTTGTTCAAAAGGCCCTGTTGCCTTACAGAGAATGAAGAATTCTTATTTAAACTGTCTAGTTTTGCAAATTTTTAAGAAATAACTCTTTGTATTGACCTGCAAACAATCGTAGATAGGCAATCCTGCAAAACAGCATAAATGTCTGCAAGCTTATTACAGAGGGATGCTGCTGTAAGAATATGTGACTTCATGTTTGGCGAAGGTACAGAGCTGACCAATAGCTGGCTTACAACATTGCACAATATCTGTAGATGCAAAGATAATGATCTCATGTGATCTAATTTAAAATTAATAATGAGTGGGGGGCCTGTCTCAATCGGTGGAGCGTGCAACTCTTGTAATCTCCAGCCCCACACTGGGTATATAGATTACTTAATAATAAAATGTTAAAAAAATAAAAGTAATAATGGAAGGAGTGCTCTTTTGCAATATCTGGACTAACTATAATGTGATATGAAAGTGTCTGTGGTTTTTCTTGGTATTGAAGTCATAGGAGTACTAATAGTGCTGTGATTTGTTACCTGAATCCATAATTGAAAGGCAATGAGAGTTATATATAATAAAGGCATAATTTTTTTTCTCCCCCAGTTTCCCAAATTATTATTTCCATCCACAGAACTCCTGTTCTAAAGGAAAAACTGAGACTATAAGTTTTTCTTCTGAAATTCCAAAGGAAAAATATCAAATGTAATGCCCTTGGGTCAGTGTACTCATAAAATTTCATTGTCCAAACCACATTTCATGGGGAAAGGGATTCTGCTAATAATTATGGCAGAACAACAGTCTCCAAACAAGATCATTGTCAGCAAACTGAGATGTTTGGCCATACAACCCAAGAAAGAAAAAAAGATTAAAATAGAAAAAAAATATTGCAGATATTAAAAGATGCCTTACTTTGACAGAGATTCTATTCTTCCCTTTTACAAAGAATCATAGAATTTGAGAGAATTAGTGACTACAAACCAAATTAAAGTTAGAGCTTTTTGCTTATATCTCAGCAGACATAATAAGCCATAGATAATCCTCAATAAAGTAATTTTCTCTGTGTGTGAAATGATCTAAATGAAGTTTTTTAGCACAATGCAAATTTTCATTTGTTAAATACCCACTCTGTATTAAAAATTCATCTTGGGGGCACCTGGGTGGCTCAGCCGTTAAGCGTCTGCCTTCGGCGCAGGTCCAGATCCCAGCATCCTGGGATCAAGCCCCACATCAGGCTCCCTGCTCAGCAGGAAGCCTGCTTCTCCCTCTCACACTCCCCTTGCTTGTGTTCCCTCTCTCACTGTCTCTCTGTCAAATAAATAAATAAATAAAATCTTTAAAAAAACCAAATTCATCCTGGTGTGGGCAAATTATCTTAACATGCAAGTCTAAATTATTATTAAAGTATGTAAAAGAGAGGTGCCTGGGTGGCTCAGTCATTAAGCGTCTGCCTTCGGCTCAGGACATGATCCTGGGATCAAGCCCCGCATTGGGCTCCCTGCTCCACTGGGAAGCCCTGCTTCTTCCTCTCCCACTCCCCCTGCTTGTGTTCTGTCTCTCGCTGGCTGTGTCTCTCTCTGTCAAATAAATAAATAAAATCTTAAAAAAAAAATAAAGTATTTAAAAGATCATCTTTTTACTTGAAAACTGTGTCATCACCTGTTGTAAACCTTATACTACCTTACAAGCTCCTCATACGAGAAAAGTGGATGGGCGCCTGGGTGGTGCAGTTGGTTAAGCCTCCAACTCTTGGTTTCAGCTGAGGTTGTGATGTCAAGGTGCTGGGATTGAGCCTGGTGTTGGGCTCTACCGTCAGCAGGGAGTCAACTTGAGGATTCTCTCCCTCTTCCTCTGCATCTCCAATTTAACTACGCTTAGCATGACCCCTTCTTGCCCCTGGAAAATTATGTCTACCTCTGTCTGAATCTAAGATCTAAGAGTGGTTGGGGAGAGAAGCAGGAAGCCCTGAGTCCCTGGGAGAAGAAATTCAGGTCCTTTGGGAGCACAGGTCAGGAAGGCGTTTCATAGAATAAAGTATGTGTTATGGTTAAGTAGCTTTTGCTACAAATGTTGGACTATGAGAGCAGGCAGTTAAGGTTTTTCAAACCCCAAGGAAGTTTTTTTTTTTTCCTCAGTCCAATGCAATTATCACTATGACACAACACACTCATCGGGCTTTCAACCAAGTCAATTATTATTGTATTCATCATAATACAAATATAGATTCATTGCAACATATGTAGAAAACATGGCTTGAAATATTGTTTCATCAGTCTTTCCCCATATCTATACTCCAGTCCATATTTTTAGGCTTGAGCTGTGTTACTAGAGCTGTTTCTGATTAACAAAATTAGCTCCCACTCCCTTTTGTGTTAACAGGTAGCACAAAAGCCTTAACTTGAAGATAAGACTGATTACCCTCTTTGCGTAAAGAGCTTTCAACAGAAACCACAGTTAATTGTAAACGTTTCCCTTGAGATATAAACCACAGGGGAAAGAAAAAACAGGAAAAATAGTGAAAAATTAACAGAAATTTAATATTTTATCCTGTAAGGCAGCATAAGTTTAATAGGAATGGTAAATATACAGTTTATATTTATTACATTTTCTATCAAGGTACTCCACAAAGGTAAACAAGAATATAATATTTTTTATTTTTATTTTTTTAGTTTATTTAAGTACTCTCTACACCCAACGTGGGGCTCAAATTCATAACCCTGAGATCAAGGTCACATGTTCCTCCTACTCCGCCAGCCAGGTGCCCCAAGACTATATTTTTTGAATGATTGAAGATGGAGGCTTCTTTCGTTCTTTTATTCATTCACTCACTTCTTTAGTATCAACAATGATTCACACACCAACAATGTGCTAGACATAGAAAATATGCAAGTGAATAAGACAGACACGACACCTGCCTAAGGGAACTCACAGACTAGGAAGACATACAAAAATGTTTAAGAAGTACCCATTCGTGGGGCGCCTGGGTGGCTCAGTCGGTTAAGTGTCAGACTCTTGGTTTTGGCTCAGGTCATGATCTCAGGGTTGTGAGATCAAGCCCTGCATCTAGCTCCATGCTCATTACAGAGCCTACTTAGGAATCTCTCTCCCTCTCCCTCTGCCCCTCCTGCGTGTGCTCTCTCTCTCTCTCAAATAAATAAAAAATCTTAAAAAAAATAAAATAATAAGGAACCGGCCTTTAACGCTCAGTTCTTGGGCAATAGAAATCTATGCAGACACAGCCAGGGTATGAAAAAAGAACAACAGATATTAAATCAAAAGGCCAGAGTTATCCCCTCAATTCTGCCACTCTTTCCATGAACATATTACTTAGAACTCTTTTTTTAGAAATAATAGAAACCAGTTCATATCAGTTTAGGCAAAAAAAAAAAAAAGGAAAAGTATTATTAAACATACTTTTCAGGGGTGATTTTTTTTTACATTAAATATTATCAGGTTTTCTCAAAATTTCTCCTCTTCCACCCACCCCCTTCCAAGTTTCCAGGGAAGACATTATTTATTATTTTTATTTATTGTGATAGGCAATAAAGATAACGAGAAGAAAGAACAAGAGAGGGAAGATGGGGGGTGGGGGGGAGGGAAGGGTGGGGAGTGGGAACAAGGGGGTATAAATCCATACATGTTGAACTGTAAGGGAGAGTTTTTAAATTTGTCATGTGAGTAGTTCCAAAATAGATATGGGAGGAGTCAGATGAAAATGACTTTTTAAAAAAATGTTCTTATGGGTTGTAAATGGATCCTCAAGAGACCCAAGATGAGATTGGGATTCCCTTTAAATTATCTTTTGCATGTTATTTTATGATTTTTGCAAACACTGGATCAAGTAGGACCCCTATTTCTATCAGTTATATATGATAAGTTCTTTGCTTCACTTTCAAGCATTATATTCCAATAAAAATTAAAAGTATCTTCTCTAGTCTATCCAACTTCTGCTCCAAGTGCTGTCACAGATGCAAGGCTATCTCAGGGACCCAGGGGCAGACAGATGGCCTGAAGTTAGGACTTCAAAACAGTTCTCTACCTCTGTCCCCCTACCCCCTCCACCATCCCTCCTTTCCCTCTCTCCCTGCCCCCTCTTCTCCTCTCTCTCTTCTCCCTCTCACCCCTCCCCTTGCTTGCTATTGATGATAGGCAGAAGACAAACACCCCAGAACCAAAGTGGGCAAACGATTTGATTTTTGGCCACATTTCCAAATGATCATGGAGGACCTCTGATTGACCCAGTTTGAGTCAGATAGCCACTTCTAGGCCGATCCCTTGAGGGAAGGACACTCATCCCTGTGGATGTTTTAATCATCTAGAACAAATTGTTGCTTTTGTTCCCTCTGGGTTTTTATTTGCTTAGCTGTAAAATGAAGATAATATTAATTATCTAACCTTAGCACAGGATTCTTGTGATTTTTAAAAGAGCAAATACAGATAAAAGTGACATGGAAACTGAAAAATTCTCTTTAAATGCATTATTTGTATTAACATACTTGAAAGCAAGATGCTTGTTATATATAATAACAAATAATACCATGCTGATACCAACTCGGCACCCAAACAACCCCTTTGACTTAGAGCCCAAGCATTAGCTTCAGTGCTCAGGTGCCAGGACCACTACTGAAGAGCAGGGTTTGTGACCCTTTTAGGGTCACAGCCCCGCTGAGTCAGTGATGAAAACTAGGGAACCTCTTCCCACAAACACACCCTGAAATTCCTAAATGCATTTTATGCATGATTTCAGGGGCTCCACAGACCCACAGAAACTCCCATGGGTGATGAGTAAAGAACCTCTTCTCTAGCTCAAGACACAGACAGCCCCTTCAGAAGCTTGGCAACCTGGACCTCTTCCCTCTGTTCAGACAAGAAAAAGTCACTTTCAATAGATTTCACTGTCACAATTGAATAAGAGCCCAGAAAATCAGAGACAGGGTTGGGGGGAGGAACTACATCCTCTAAAAAGGTTACAAATTCCATTTTCATCTCTCCAAAGACCATTTCCTTTTCAATTTCTCAAACAGCAAGTGTTCCCCTTTTTGTCATTATGGGATGGGAATTAACGTGCTTCTGTCTTTATTTCCTTCAGTAGAAAAAAAAATTTTTTTAATTGATGAGGGTAATACTATCCAATATGGTGATTCGTATTATCGGGCTCTACTGGAAGACACAAAATCTGAACATAAAGATTATATAATATTTGTAATCAGATGTCAACATGTCTGCTCAATTTGCACTTAAATAGGACTAATTTCTAGTCAGTTCTGGCCTTCATATATTTGGACAGTATTCTTTTTTTTTTTCCAAAGATTTTATTTATTTATTCAACAGAGATAGAGACAGCCAGTGAGAGAGGGAACACAAGCAGGGGGTGGGAGAGGAAGAAGCAGGCTCTCAGCAGAGGAGCCTGATGTGGGGCTCGATCCCATAACGCCGGGATCACGCCCTGAGCAGAAGGCAGACATTTAACCGCTGTGCCACCCAGGCGCCCCTGGACAGTATTCTAATTAAACTAGAAACTTGATTATTTATATGACTAATTGTTTGACCCACTAATAAGCTAAGTGGATAAATCTGATAAGCATAAACATGCAATCTAGATAATGTGGGTCAAACTCACTTTTCACAAATAGATCTTTAGCTTGAGGTATTTGGAAACTGTCACATCTATCACTGTAGAGCTGGAGATTTTTCAATAAGTAAGGACAAACTGTCAAGTCATATTTGTTGGGTTTTTGTTTGTTTGTTTGTTTTTTAAAGATTTTATTTAATTTATTTGACAGAGAGAGGCAGCCAGTGAGAGAGGGAACACAAGCAGGGGGAGTGGGAGAGGAAGAAGCAGGCTCCCAGCAGAGGATCCTGATTTGGGGCTCGATCCCAGGACCCCAGGATCACGCCCTGAGCCGAAGGCAGATGCTTAACGACTGCGCCACCCAGGCGCCCCTGTTGTTGATCAGCATATTCCATCTAACATATTAATCATATGGACATTTACCTAAATCATGTAGAAATCTAGCTAGCATCTAGAGTCTCCCAACTTAGTTTATAAATTGGGATTGTCCTTGAAGCGAATTGACCCGGATAAGGTTTTAGAGCTCCCAAGTCCCCTACAGCACTCATTGCTAAATTGTACCCAAATTTGCCTCTGTTAAAATTTTAGTTATGGCATTTACTAGCTGCATGACCTTTACCAAGTTACTCAGCTTCTCTGAGCCTCAATTTTCTTACCTGTAGAGTAGGGATGACTTGAAGATTTGTTGTGAGGTCTAGATAAAAAAATGTCTAGGGACGCCTGGGTGGCTCAGTCGGTTTAAGCAACCAACCCTTGATTTTGGCTCACGTCATGATCTCAGGGTCATGGGATGGAGTCCTGGTCTGGCTGGTGCTGAGCGTGGAGTCTGCTTCTCTCCCTCTGCCCCTCCCTCTGCTCATACACACGCACACACACACTTTCATTCTTTCAAATAAATAAATAAATCTTTAAAATAAAAAAAATGTATATACCCCATGCAATGCCAAACATACAGTAAATACTCAATAAATGGTAAATTGTTAATATGGAAAGGGTTTACAAAAATAATAGATGAATTTGCAGATTGTTCTTCCCAGCAACAGACATTACTCTGCACTCAAAAGACATGTTACAAAGATACTTCAGTCTTATTTTTTTAATAAAGATTTTATTTATTTATTTGAGAGAGAGCATGAGCAGGGGGGAGGAGCAAGGGGAGAGGAAGAAGCAGGCTCACCCCCGCCCCCCTGGGGAGGAAGCCCAATGCAGGACTCTATCCCAGACCCTGAGATCATGACCTGAGCTAAAGCCAGACGCTCAATCGACTAAGCCACCCAGGTGCCCTACTCTAGTCTTATAAAATTAAAAAGTTAATATCCAAATTAAAAAGTAGATAAGAGGGCACCAGACTGGCTCAGTTGGTGGAACATGCATCTCTTGATCTCGGAGTTGTGGTTTCGAGCCCCATGTTGGGTATAGAGATTACTTAAAAATAAAACCTTTTTAAAAAAAGCAGGTAAGAGTGATGTTCTAAAAAGTTATTTTTAGGGGTGCCTGGGTGGCTCAGTTAAGTGTCTGCCTTCGGCCCAGGGCATTATCCCAGGGACCTGGGATCGAGCCCCGCATTGGGCTCCCTGCTCTGCTGGGAGCCTACTTCTTCCTCTCCCACTCCCCCTGCTTGTGTTCCCTCTCTCGCTGACTGTCTCTCTCTCTCTCTGTCAAATTAAAAAAAAAAAAAGTTATTTTTATTTGGCACTTGCATTATCCTAGCCTATCTTAGTAATAGATCTTATGACCCAGAAGCTGATTTTACTATTCACATATATCATCTTCCATTGTTTCTACATATTTTAGTAATTTTACAGTTTTAAATACTTCATATTTTTGAACATAATCCAAATATACTGAGAAATCCACATTGGAATTACCATGGTGTGGGTCACTTACCTATCAACTTTTTTTTTTTAAGATTTTATTTATTTATTCAACAGAGATAGAGACAGCCAGCGAGAGAGAGAACACAAGCAGGGGGAGTGGGAGAGGAAGAAGCAGGCTCATAGCAGAGGAGCCTGATGTGGGGCTCGATCCCATAACGCCGGGATCACGCCCTGAGCCGAATGTGCCACCCAGGCGCCCCTACCTATCAACTTTTTAAATGAATATTAAAAGTAATAGTTGCAGAGTGCCTGGCTGCCTCAGTTGGTGGAGTTTGAGACTCTTGATCTCAGACTGTTTGAACACTTGTGAGTTCAAACCCCACATTGGGTATAGAGATGACTTAAAAATAAAATCTTTTTTAAAAAAGAAGTTGTATTTGAGAAACTAAACATAATAGATATATGCTAGCGTTTTTAATTATTGCTTTTGTCCACCTCACATCTGAACTCCCGTATGGGTTTTTGTGGCAGGTGCCTCTCACTCTAGAAGTCTATTGCTTCCCAGCCTCCCTTGCAGCTTGGAGATGGGCACATAGGTAGGCGAACACGCAGTTACCCCATCACAGACTTTAAATAAGGCACTTACAACACAAAGAAGGAGGGGAGGGTGGTGGAGAATCTTTTTGGCAAAAGCATCCATATCCTCCAGGGGTGGCATGGGCAGAAGAGGCACCAAGAGCTCATCGGTGATGTCAATTGTGTCCCTAACAGACTGATTCTATGGCATGACTGTATCTGTGGTGCCGTGTGCTGCCTCCCTCATTCTGCCTCTGTCCAAGCCTGGCTTTCCAGCCATCCACAGTTCGGTTAGGCACTGATTGATTGCCTTCAGTCATTTCCTTTTCCACTTACATCAGCCAGAGTCAGTTTCTGTTGCTTGCAAACAAGATCCCTGACTGATACACTAAATCTAAATATGGGGGGAAAAAAGCTGAAAGGCATTTTATACTTGGAATAATGAAGGGCATTTATACCAGGGATGATGAATAACTGTAGAACTTTTCCCAAAGAATTGATCAGAGCACCTAATTCCTACAGTGAATCATTCAACTTAGGAACAAACAAAACATCTATTGACCTCATGCCTATCTCCAACCCACCACCCACTTATCTGCTCAGATTCTGCGTCATTTAGGAATAGATTTGGTTAATGTAAGAGGGAGGAAAATAATGATGAACCACGCAGGTGTTTTCTTCTCTCTCATTAAAGAAGTAACAAGGGAAGCAATTCATTGGGTCATCAAAGACCATTCTTCACTTTTGCCCTGCATTGGATTTTGAAGCCATGCTCTGTGTTACTTCATGGTCCAGGATGGCTGCACTTGAGGTGCCAGTCATCACATCCCACATTCCAAGCAGTGGGAAAAAGGGAAGAGGGAAGGGCAAAGGTGGCGCTCCTCCCAGCTTCCTTTTACGAAGCCTGCTCTGAAATATTGCGTCAAGAACCTCTTTCCACGGCCACACCTCTGTCCCCAGCTGCAATGGAGACCAGCAAATGAAGTCCTTATCCCAGGCAGCAAAGCCTAGGTAAAATGTGAGTCTCTGCTTCTAAAATAAAAGGGGAAAATGCATTCCAGGAAGGAAACTAGTGACTCTGCCACATGTTCACAGTAAAACTTGCCTAAAACCCTGAAAAAGTGGTTTATATTCATGTTCCTCATCCTGTCCTTCACTCAGTATTCTACCACCTCCAAATCCCCCAAAGCTGTTCTTGTCAAAGTCTTCCAAATTGCCACAGCTAATGAAATGTTTTCATCTTTATATTTTCTGACTTGCGACCAGCACATGGTACCATTTACCAACCATTGCCGCTTGAGACGCTCTGCTCTTAGCCTCCATTACCAACATCCCCCTGGTCTCCCTGCTACCTCATTGGCTATTGCTTCTCTTCTGTCCTCTTCTCTGACAACATACTCCCTCCAAGGGGATGCATACAATCCAGTTTTATTTATTTTTATTTTTTAAAGAATTTATTTATTTGTCAGAGAGAGAGAGAGACAGAGAGAGACAACATAGCAGGGGGAGCAGCAGGCAGAGGGAGAACCAGAATCCCCGCTGAGCAAGGAGCCTGATGTGGGGCTCGATCCCAGGACCCTGGTATCATGACCTGAGCTGAAGGCAGACGTTTAACCAACTGAGCCACACAGGTGTCCCTACAATCCAGTTTTAAATATCACCCATATTCTAACGACTTCTGAAATTATATCCCCAGTCCTATCTAAGTTCCATAATTATGTTTACACATGTCTACTTCACATCTACACTTTGCATCTCGAATGCAGCATGTCCAACATGACACTCTTAATTTCTAAATTTAAAAGAATACTCAACTGCTACCCTCATTTTCCCAACTCCATAAATGAACCACCACCCACACAGAGTTGCTGAACCCAAATACCAGTAGTCCTTGGTTCTGGTCCTCCTCCTATCCCTATACACTCAATTCATAAGCACAGTGTTGTTAGCACTTCTTCTTAAACATATACTGAAACTGTTGACTTTTTCCCACCTCACTGCTGCCACCACAGCGAGAGGTTCTAAGCCAGGCTCATTTCTCACCTGGAATGCCGAACGAACAACTGACTTACCTGCTTCCATACTCCCGGACTCCACTGTTAAAAAGATCAGCAGGGAGAAAACCCTTAAAATTTTACTAAGAAATTAATCATGGGGCGCCTGGGTGGCTCAGTCGTTAAGCGTCTGCCTTCAGCTCAGGGCGTGATCCCAGGGTTCTGGGATCGAGCCCCGCCACACTCCTCTGCTGGGAGTCTGCTTCTTCCTCTCCCACTCCCCCTGCTTGTGTTCCCTCTCTTGCTGGCTGTCTCTCTGTCAAATAAATAAATAAAATCTTAAAAAAAAGAAAGAAAAGGGGCGCCCGGGTGGCATAGCGGTTGAGCGTCTGCCTTCGGCTCAGGGCGTGATCTTGGCGTTATGAGATGGAGCCCCACATCAGGCTCCTCTGCTGTGAGCCTGCTTCTTCCTCTCCCACTCCCCCTGCTTGTGTTCCCTCTCTCGCTTGGCTGTGTCTATCTCTGTCAAATAAATAAATAAAAAATCTTTAAAAAAGAAAGAAAGAAAGAAAGAAAGAAAGAAAGAAAGAAAGAAAGAAAGAAAGAAAGAAAGAAAAAAAAGAAAGAAATTGAATAGCCCACATGCTCTCTGTGACATGTACCCTGCTTACTCCTCTGCCCCCAGCTCATACTTCCCTCTCCCTCCCTAGCTCCACCCAGCCCCACTGGGCTTCTTTCTCTGCCTTCAATACATCAGGTTCCGTTTTGTTTCAGATCCCCTGCATTTGCTGTTCCCTCCATCTGTAGGAGTATTTCCCTCCAGGCATCACCTGGTTGGCACCTTCAGTCACTCATATAAGTCAGATGCCACCACCTCGGAGCTCCTTGCTTTACCACCTCTTCTAATATTATACTCCGCTCACCCACTGGGTCTATCTTTCTCTACGTGCTTCCCCTATTTTTTTTTTTTATAATCCCTTGCCCTGTCTGAAAGTCTTAAGTGTGTATATGTTTGCTTGTTAATTGTTTTTCTCCACATGAGAATGTAAGCTCCACTACAGCACAGAGCTGCTCTATCTCGTTTTCACGACCTCCTGGCTGTGTCTAGGATACATATTTGTGAGTTGAACACATGCATATGTGCATGAATAACTGGGAGGGAGTACTGCAAGAATGAGCAGGAGGATGGAGGAGGAGAGACTCCAAGGTGGGGAGTCTTAACACTTGGTCACATCAGAAGTGGCTTCCATGAAAGCCAGTCCAGTGCAGTGTAAGTTAGGAGAAGCACAGTTGGGTCCAGTGGGCCCCACAGTCTGAACCAGTAAGATGGTTCCAAGCATTAGGAAAGGTTGAAAATAGGAAAATGACCAATGAGGTCAGAAGCAAAGCAAATGTAGAATGGGATATTCAAAGGGAAAGTTGTGGTAAGTGGTTCAGAACCAAACCATGAGTGGCTGGAGTGTATTAAAGTTCTCCTATTACGTGAATTCTGGGGTATGGGCCAAGAGTGGGACTAATTTCTTATAGGAACTAGAGAGGAATCAGGATCTAGAAGAAACAAGCCCAGGGAGGAAGAGACATCTATGGATTGGACAGATGGCCCCACTTAGCCGGTTTCGGTCATGTGACAATGAACACAATGAAGCTGGTAAGTGATCCGCATTGCTGCAAGTGTGTCCAGTGCCTCCTCCATTCATCCTGAAAATACCAACGCACTCTTTCCCTAGAACAAATAAAAATACCTTAGCACTTGTTCACCAGCGTAACTAACCTTTATTGCTTAGGGTGAGTTTGATGTCAGTGACCAATATAGTCCTACAATGCTACTGGCTTATAAATAAATATCGGGGCACTTGAAAACAGTTCTACACGTGGAAATGTAAATAAAATGTGGATCTTTCTGAGTCATTAAAAGAGCAAGAGTCATAAAAATATTTTTATACATAATCCCATTCCTAGAAGTGTATTCTTGGTAAATATTTCTACAGAGGAAAAAATTAAAACATATAAGTCTATTTAATAGAGATTCTGTAATAATTTAAAACTGCAAATCAACTATATTTCTAACAAAAGACATGTTTAAATGTATTTCTGGCATATCAAAGAGTGGCTATTAAATATAATAATGGAAAAATGAAATATAACTAAATGGAAACAAATTGTAGAACACAAATGGTATCCTCACTAAAATCGTGAGTAGGTACACCGTTTCCTTAGATATGTGGACAGATACACAGTGATGTGCTGGCGCTGACCTGTATCACAGATTTATGAGAGCCGATTGTTACGTTTTCAGGAATTTTGCAAGCTAGTTGTTAAACACAGTCATTATTAAAAAGCAAATGAAACAAATACTTGTATAGTAGTACTATGTAATGGCAGACTACTGCACGTGTCTTCCCAATTCCAACTCCACCTTATTTGGTGTCTCATTGACTGAAATTTGCCATGATGGGAGTGTTTACACCAAGGAAATTGACAAATGCTACAAATTAGAGTTGATTTTTTTGTTTTGTTGATCGTCTAGACTTAAGAAAGTAGTAGAGAATATGTTAATAATGCAGATTAAACATCAAAATGTGTCCTGTCTGTGATTACATTGTGAATGCCATCTAAAACCTAAAGAATGTTTTTCCAGTATTTGAAGACTATTATCCACTTAGCAAAAAATTGTTCCTCTTACTGACAAATAAGTGAAGATCTTGAAATATATTTTCATTCTCTCTCTTTTATTTTAAACATTAATGTAAATGAAAATATCAACCAGTGTTCATGTTAGACCAACACTTAAAGTGCCAGTTGTTAAACATTTAACAGTACAATACGTTGTGTGCATGTAACACTGTAGTTGATGATTGTAAGAAAGCAACTAGTAACTAAAATTATGGATATCTGGCACTTGGGTGGCTCAGTTGGTTAAGCGCCTGACTCTTTAATTTCAGCTCAAGTCATGATCTCAGAATCATGAGATCGAGCCCTGTGACAGGCTCCATGCTGGGTGTGGAGCCTACTTAGGACTCTCTCTCTCCATCCTCCTCTACCCCTCTTGCTCCCCTGACCCCTGCACACTCTTTCTATCTCAAAATAAAAAAATTGGGGCACCTGGGTGGCTCAGTTGGTTAAGCGTCTGTCTTTGCCCAGGTCATGATCTTGGGGTTCTGGGATCAAGTCCCGAGTCAGGCTCCCCACTCAGCAGGGTGTCTGCTTGTCCCTCTCACTCTGCCTTTCCCCCATTTGTTCTCTCTCTATATCAAATAAGAGATAAATAAAATCTTAAAAATAAATAAATAAAATCTTTTAAAAATAAAATAAATAAAATCTTAAAAAAATAAAATGAAATTATGGATAACTAATCCGGATGTGCCTGGGTGTCTCAGTCAGTTAAGTGTCTGACTCTTCATCTCAGCTCAGGTCTTAATCTCAGGGTTGAGTTCAAGCCCCATGTTGGGCTCCACACTGGGTGTGGAGGCTACTTCAAAAAAAATTGGGGCTCAATCCCAGGACCCTCAGATCATGGCATGAGCCAAAGACAGGCACTTAACCAACTGAGCCACCCAGACATCCCTAGAAGCAATTTTTAAAATAACTTATGGGAGCACCTGGTGGTTAAGCGTGACTCTTGGTTTCCACTCAGGTCATGATCTCAGGGTCCTGGGATAACCACATTGGGCTCGGTGCTCACTGTGGACTCCACCTGAGATTGTCTCTCCCTTTCCCTCTCTCCTTCCCGCTCTTGCTGTCTCTCTCTCAAATAAATAAATAAATCTTTTAAAAAAATAGCTTAAGACTTTCACTGCATATTTTTTGAAAACCTAGCCAATGAGGTTATGGAATTAATTCCAATTAGATGGAAACAGCATAGTGTGAGTGTATTTGACTCCCATGAGTCTTTTCTCCACCCTCCACCCTCTCACACCCCAGGGAAATAGGCTAAGCAGTGCGGGTAAAAATTAGCCCAGATGGGTGGAGAGTTTCTTTGCCTGAGAGTCACAGGGTTAATTAAGACTCTATCATTTGAAATCTTGCATGAAAAATCTTATCTAATTTCAGGTTGCAATTATACTGCGCTGTCAGTTTGCACACTCAAGTCACCTACGTGTGTCTGCTAGAAAAAGTATCGATGGCAGGTTCAGGAAGCACTAGGCAGGTTCAGGCTTAAGACTATAAATAGACTAACTGAAAATAGAAGCACAGTTGGGTGTTTTGTTTTGTTTTGTTTTGTTTTGTTTTGTTTTGTTTTGTTTTGTGGTTGCTGTTGTTCTCCTTGAGCAAGAGTATGTAGGTAAGAAGCACATTGCAATTAGAATGTTCACAATAATTACAGATGCACGAAAAGAGCATGGGTGTTACATTCCTCAAAATCTATTATTGCTTGGTCTTTGAAGCATCCATTATGATATCCTGATAGGGAAGCTGTAATTAGGAGATATGTCTTATCAACACATTTTTGCAAAACAAAGTGAAAAATCTTACCCTTTTCTTCTCTGAGCGAAAGAGGAGGAGCACTTTACCCATCATGTTAAAAATTAAGAGGTATTAGGAATAAACAAGAAAGGCAACCCTCGGGGCCCCTGGGTGGCTCAGTCGGTTAACCATCTGCCTTTGTCTCAGGTCATGTTCTCAGGGTCTTGGGATCACCTGCATAGGGCTTCTTGCTCAGCAGAGCATCTGCTTCTCCCTCTCGTTCTTTCCCTCACCCCCACCCCTACTCTCCCTCTCAAATAAATGAATAAAATTTTTAAGAAAGAAAAGAAAGGCAACTCTCTTATTTTGTGGGCCCTTGGAGTGTGGTTCTGCGGACTTTCCCTTCCTGAGACTGACTGCCTGATGGCACCAGAAAAAAGATGCAAAGAAGTATGAGGTAAGCAGGAGGAGTTAATGAGCTGCCACTTATTACTATTTGGAAAGAAAGCCACTGTCCTTGAGGCCTTATTTGAAAAAGGGATTTTTAAGTGGACTCACGGGGAATAATGCTTTTGTCCAAAAAAAATACAGAAAAAAACAGAATCCTGGGTCTGCTGGGTGGGATGTGATGAGGTCGGTGGAATATTGTCTCCAAGGTCAGTCTCAGGGCAAGGACATGGAGACATGGGTTAGGGCCCAGAGTCTCAGGCCCTCACTTGTTCCATCCCAGACTGGGACAAGGCATACCTGGTGATCTCTACCCCTGTTTCTCAGGGCAACTGGCAAGCGATGGGTGTTTCTACCTCATCCTCCCAGCCAGGGCTGGCAGGTGAAGAGCTCTCTGAAGCTAGCCTAGTTTATGCTGCCCAAATTGGCTTTAAAGTAGCTCCTGCCAAAAAGAGGAAATAATCTGAATGTCCATTGATATGGCAATGGATAAGCAAAGTGTGATAAACACATACAATGGAATGTTATTGAGCCTTAAAAAGGAAGGCCATTCTGACACATGCTACAACATGGATGAAATTTAAAGTCATACTAAATATAATAATAGACACAAAATGACACATGTTGTATGATTCCACTTCTATGAGGTGCCTAGAGTAGTCAAATTCATCGAGATGGAAAGTGGAATGGTGGTTGCCAAGGGCTGAGGAGAGGGGAGAATGAGGAGTTAGTTACTGTTTCATTGGGACAGTGTTTCAGTTTGAAATGATGAAAACATTTCTGGAGATGAATTGTGGTAATAGTTGCATAACAATGTGAATATATTGGGGACTCCTGATTTTGGCTCAGGTCATGATCTCAGGGTTGTGAGATCAAGCCCCACATCAGGCTCTGAGCTGGGTGTGGAGCCTACTTAAGATTCATTCTTTCTTTCTCCCTCAGCCCCTCCCCCCTGCTCTCTTTCTCTCTCTAAAAACAAAGTTAAAAAAAAAAAACAATGTGAATATATTTAATGCCACTGAAATATACACTTAAAAATGACTGAAGTAAGGGGCACCTGGGTGGCTCCGTCAGTTAAGTGTCAGACTCTTGATTTCGGCTCAGGTGATGATCTCAGAGTCCTGAGATCAAGCCCCACATAGGGTTCCATGCTCAGCAGGGAGTCTGCTTGGGATTCTCTCTCCCTCTTCCCCCCCCCATGCTTTCTCTCTCTCTCTCTCAAATAAATAAATCTTAAAATTGAAATGGTAAATTTTTTAAAGTATATTTTACCATGATTTTAAAAAGTAGCTGTGTAATTTATAGGCCTTAATTGTTAAAGTTGAAGTGAGTTCCATCACTCTATCTTCTCATTATTAAATTTTTATTCAAAGTAAGATGCAAATGAATAATAAGACATACTCATTCTCTGGGGGCCTCACCACTCTCACCACAGACATGCATGTCTCACTTCTCCTTGGAGGAAAATTGGCTCTGTCTCCTTAACCCAATTGAAATGCCTGTAGCCCTTCCAGAATAAACCCACTGCGTTCACCTGCTGGCAGCCACTCTTCTAAACCAATGAGCAGTGGACTAAGTCACTGGTTCTACCTTATAAGACTGAAATGTCCCTTTTCTGATAATTTTAGGCCCCAGTAAACCCCATCTAGTCCACAAATGTTTCTCATAACTTCCCCATCAGTAGTCTTTCTGTCTCTTTTATCCACATAACACTTTGTGGGTGATTCTGTTTTAGCCTTCCATAAGGGACTTACATGGGTATCAGTGGATTGTGAGCCCTTCAAGAGCAGATAAGTTCGGCCATAGATATTGGAACAATTTGACCATTTTGACTTACAAAAACAAAAATTTCATATAATTCAACTCAATACTATTATATTGTATTATAAATATTTATGTATCATTCATCTTCGTGTGCCCTGTCGCTTCTACTGTGATACTTTGCAATATTGAGTGCTCAATGAATAATGCACAGAAATCTCACATGAATGACAAATGGCACAAAGCAGTGACAGGAGGTTCAGAGAGTGATTAAAGATTCTCAGAGAGGAGATGGAAGAGAGCACAAATTACTGGGCTCTTTTGTAAGGTGGAAAAGTCAGGGGAGAACCTATGTTTTGCATTCATAAATTTAATCTTCACAACTGCCTGGTGACCATTACCTTCTCCCTTTGGCACATAGGGAAATGAAGCTTGGAGAATTGTGATAACTTGCTTAAGTCACATGGCTAATATGGGACCCATTTACTTGTCATACTCCAAATCTTTACATTATGCTGGGAAGCTATTTTACCTGATGAAAAAATACGTTGGAATAAATAAAAAACTCTTTGGCATAATATTTGTGGTGGGCCGATGGCAATCAGGTGATCACCAGCAGATACATAACCACAGCTCTCACCAAAGAATGAGAACATTGTATTTTTCTTGGGCTAGGCTGGCAAAAGAACTGTATACCTGCCTGTTCATGACCCACAGGTGAATACAAATGTGTGTGCCAGGTGCTCTCCTAGCACCTGAGGAATCCAAAAGTCCCAGCTTTCAAGAAGCTCATATTCTCATGGGGAACCTCAGGCTATCTGACTTGGAACCTGTGTTCTTAACCTCAACAGCATATTACCAATAGCGACTGCCTAAAATATGTATATTTTAATTTTCTTTTTTTTTAAGATTTTAATATTTATTTAGAGGGAGAGCATAAGCAGGGGGAGTGGTAGGCAGAGGGAGAGGGAGAAGCAGCCTCCCTGCTAAGCAAGGAGCCCAACACGGGGCTTGATACCAGGACCCTGGGATCATGACCTGAGCTGAAGGCAGATGCTTAACCGACTGAGCCACCCAGGTCCCCCTGTATATAATTTTCATTGCAATATTTGGTAAGAAAAGAGAAATATAAGGAATCAGTTATACACGACTCTAAGAGCTGCATCTCTAAGAGTCCTAATATTATCCCTAAATAGCACTGGAGGGTGTGTTGGACATGATTCAGTGCAAGAAACAGAATCCACTCTTCATATTTTAAACAGAAAGGGATTTAACACATGGAATCAGGTGCTAATAAAACGCTTGGCAGAGCCTGGTCTCTAGAAATGAATCCTAGAACCACTCCTTAGAACCAATTCACTGGAATGCTATTCCTCTGAGGCTATCATTTTAATGATTGGGTTCAAGAACATTGGTCATAGCTGTAGTGGAGAAATTAGGAAGTGGGAACGAGGAAGCTAAATATGGCTTCCTCTCCCCGCAACTCCTCTCAATACACAGAAAGCTAAGTAATGGACTTGGATACATCACTACCAAAAGACTTCACATTTCATGACCTAGTTTGCCAATGGAATAAAGCAAAAGTCAGGAAAATGGCTTCCACTCCACTTCTGCCCTCGCAAATCTCATGCAGGCGTGCCAAACTGGAGGAGACTATCATGAAAAACGACATTTTCAGCATTCCAAACTCTGCAGTAGAAAAAGACCTACTGCAAGAATGATCAAATAAAAGTTCAATTAGCCAGTCCACAATGCCAACCGCACAGAAGGAAAGACTGAATTTACCATGTCGAATGATCATTATGGCATTACTAGTTAAGTTACACCCTTAGTTTAGAGCCTGCTATGATGTTTGACACAGATGTTCAACAAATATTTAATGAATAAAAGAATGAATTGATGAATGAATGCAGTGTGGATGTCATGAAAATGAACCATATTGGCTTTTTTCTTTTTTTTTTTTTAAGATTTTATTTTTTAAGTAATCTCTACACCCAACATGGGGCTCCAACTCACAATCCCAAGATCAAGAGTCCCCTGCTTTATTGACTGAACCAGCCAGGCACCCCAATGGCTTTTTGCTTTTACTCTTCTAAAGAAATTAATCTCAAATGACACACTGTTGGTGAGTTGTTCTTTTAATTAAAATACAAACTGAAATACTCTTGACTGTTTCATTTCCCTTTTGTTTCTACCTAAGTAGCTTTTGGAAAACTCAGCAAGTAAGATAAATTTTAAAAAAATAGAAGCAAGCTAGATTTTTGTCCTTCCTTTTATTGAACGATGAGTTTCCTTCTCAAACTTTTGTGGTTGTTGTTGCTAAATGTTTCCTCCAAGGAGCAGTCTTCCGATTTTGTTTATTTTTAGAAACTGAAGCTTTCATACAGAGAAAGCTTTTGAAAACTGGAATCTCAAAAAGGAACTTCTAGGCAAGGGCTCTTTATTTAGCCCAAGAGAGCAGCAACTTTGAGAATAAATTTGAAGGTCTCACCTGACTGTACTGGTGCCCTGATCTCAGACTTGCAGCCTCTACAACTGTAAGCAATCAATTTCTGTTGTTTATAAGCTACCCAGCCTGTGGTATTTTGTTATAGCTGCCTAAATGGACTAAGACAGTCACTCAATCAAGACTTTCTCAAACCCTGCAATCACAATTAATTACTACCTTTTATGAATTTCCATAGGATTTCCTTCACTTCCTTATTACATCATCTATTAGGCTGTCTTCTGTTGTGGTAGATGTTATTTAATTGGATACATATCTATTTTTATTGTGGTTCTAGCCATTTGGTTGACTCAATAACATGGAAACCTTCTAGCTATAAGCCCTTAGGAACACTGTATTAAAAAATAACCAAAAAAAAAAAAAAAAAAAGCAGCTAATCTGTAGCTGACAGAAAGGAATCCTTGAGTGCCAAAACACAGAGGGAATTAAAAGCCAGAGTGATAATATGAGAATTGAGGCTGCAGTAACCTTGGCAGGCTGATGGAAACCCTGTATTGATTTGGTAACAACCAGGGTTTTAATGCCCATCAGGAACAGAAGCCCTCTTATGCCCACCTGAGGGAAAATAGGACCAGAGATGCCTATATAAGGCCAGGACTATCCAAACCTACAATCTCAGCCAAAGAGGACTAAAAGCTTCAGCCAACAAGATCAAGAAATGACAAAACTGTGCAGGGAAAAAAATTGAGTCTTCTCAGAGAAATAAAAATTCCAAGCCTATTGCTTTAGTTGGTGTATAATCTAAGTTTGCTTTGCCTGGTCCTGCAGGAAACCTCCAGCCTAGAAATTATCGTGGTCTTGGGCCTGGATTGCCTCTGAGGTACCTGGAGGATGTTAATATTAAATTCTGCTATCCATGCAGCACGGGATAACCACAGACAAAAATGAGTCTCAGTGAATAAAATAAAAATTCACAAAGAGTGCATGAGAATCAGACATAATGCAGTATTCTTCCATCTCAATATTTGAATATAAGAAAACAATCTGAAAGAGGCCATATGTTTTAAAATTTGAAAATCTAAAAAGCTCCAAAAAAATAAAGAAATGTCAATTCACTGTGAAAAAAAAAAACCCAAATTTTAAAAGAATGAATTAGAACTTTTAGAAATGAATAGTCATTTAGATTTACTACTGGATAAATGAGTTAAACAGCACATTAGAACCTTTTCATAGAACCATTAATAAACTTGAAAATAGATTTGAACAAATTTTCCTGAATGTAGGACAAAAATAAAGAAATAGAAAATATGAAAAGGCAAGGAGAATAAATATAAAGTTCCAACTTCCATCTAACAGGAATTCCAGGAGAGAATAGACAGGATATGGGAGATAAAATATTTGGAGAGATAATGTCTGGTTAATAAAGCCAATTGATAAAAGATATATTTTCCTCTTTTACTAGATAATTAGTTGCTTTGGGACACAAACTAATTATTCATATTTATATTCTTAGCGCATTATAAGAACTAATTAAATATTGTTTTAATTAACATTATGTAAGTGTGCATATATCAGTAAAGGACGAATATTAATAAACAAGATGTGACAGGTGTTATTAGAGAAACACAAAGACAATGCTCACTGCTGAAGAATTTAGAGTGAGAAATTACTTCCAGTTGGGATTATTAGAGAACTATTTATGTAAGAGGTTCGTAAGTACCCTTGGACAAGTAGAAGGAAGAGGCTGCACCTTCCAAACAAACAGGGTGATCTAACAAAGGCGCAGAATGGGAGAATGCAAAAAGTGTTCCAGAAAGGGCAAGTAGTCCATTTTGGCTAAAGTGTATATCTACCAAGAAAACAGGCTCTTAACTACAGAGAACACACTGATGGTTACCAGAGAGGAGGTGGCGGGGAGGGGAATGGGTTAAATAGGTGATGGGGATTAAGGAGGGCACTTGTGATGAGCACCGGATGTTGTATGGAAGTGTTGAATCACTATACTGTACACCTGAAACTAATATGACACTCTATGTTAACTAACTGGAATTTAAATAGAAATTTAAAAAAAATAGATGCTACTTGAAAAAAATACAGTGTATATCTAAAGATTAGTTGTGAGAGATCAAGAAAATTAGAGCCAGGTGATGTAGACCCTGAAAGTCAGACTAAATATTTCGGACTAGTAGGTAAAGAAAAGGCACCTCAAGTAACTTATTCATGGAGGATTTTCAACAATAGAATGACAAGATCAGAACTGTTGTTAGGAAGATTGATCCAACAGACAATTACTTACGATATAAACTAGTGGGAAGACATAGGAGTCAGGAAAACCAATTGATTTGTGTGTCACTAAGGACTCTTAATAGTGACAGAAAATGCAACTCAATCTGGCTTGAACAAATAAAGAGTTTTATTAGATCATGTAACCAAAACACCCAGGGTAGATTGGGCCAGGTATGTCTTTACCCAGTGTTGTATAAGAAAGAATTTGGCTGGCCTTTGTCCCTGGCTCCTAGGAGGTAACCTCTAAATCCTTGGATTTTCCTGAGTAATAAGAATATTTTTGCTATTCACAGTGGAACCTGATAGTTTCTGCTAACGAAGTGACTCCTGCTGGGGCCCTCAATAGTTTATGCTAAGGAAATGACTCAGGATGGGGGTTGACCATGCCAAAAAGACCAACCGTGTGATTAGAGGATTATGAATTTCAGCCATGTGATATCAGCTTGATCACCACAGAGGGGAGGGAGTCCGGAGATTGAGTTTAATCATATGGCTAATGAGTCAATCAATCATATCTACATAATGAAATCCTAGTAAAAACCCAAGACAAGGAAGCTTGAGTGAACATCCCTAGTTAGCGACATTCTGTGTGCATTGTTACCCGCGGTGTGCTGGGCAGTTAATATATCTGGACTATGTAGGGAGAGGACACAGAAGTTTTGCATTGGAGACCTTCCCAGACCCTGCCCTCTCTTCTTCTGGTTGGACTCGATTTGTTTGTTTGTCTTTTGCTGTAACAAACTGTAATCATAATGGCTGGCCTGAGTTCTGTGAGTCGTTCTCAGTGAATTGTCAAACAGGAAGGGGTAGCGTGACCACTGAATTTGTAGCCAGTTGGTCAGCCATGTAGGTAGCCTGGGAGTCCTGAGCTGGCTGCTGTTGCCTGAAGTGAGGGCAGCCTTACGGAGGACTATGCCCTTCACCTGTGAAGTTTTGCTTAACTCCAGGCAGCTAGTGTCAGAAGTCATCGCATCCAGCGATGCAACGCCCCCAAGGTGGGATCATGCCTGGCACGCTCAAGGAACAGCAGAGAGGCCCAGATAGCTGGCGTGAGTGCTGGTGACAGTGATACATATGAGATCTGACAGGTAGCCAGAGCTAGATCCCTAGGCAGTGGTTCTCATCTCTGGCTGCATGTTAGAATTTCCGAGGAGTTTTTTAGAAGAAACCAGTATCCAGGCCCCAGGACACGGCAATTAAATCAGAATCTCTTGGGGTGGGCCCAGGCATCCGTAGTTGTGTCAGTTCCTCGGGTGACATAGGTCCTGATGCAAGCCCTGGTTGGCAGTAGTGGAAGGACATCAGATATTGTTCTGGGTGTAAGAGGAAGCCAATGATACTGGTTGAGCAGAGAAGTGACATCATCTTTCTTAAAGTTTTAAGACTCGTTTTGGCTACTGTGTGAAGATTATTCTCTTCTCTAGTGGAACAGACTGGAGGCAGGAGATCAGGTGAGAGATGAAAATAGTTTGGGATAGGGTAGCTCTGTATGTGGCAGAAATGGTGATATAGATGGTATATGTTTTGAAAGAAGACTATTAATTGGAGGTGAGGTATGAGAGAGAAAAAGAAGTCATGGATGAATACATGATTTTTGTTTGTTTGGTTGGTTGGTTGGTTTAAGCAACAGAGTAAAATGTAATGCTATCCACTAGGGCCAAGAACATGTGGTCAACTGGCCAGGATTGAGTCACATGCCAATTGCTGAAGAAAAGGATGAAGTCTTGCCTAAAGCCCGTGTACTGAGAGTGGAAGAGGGTATTTCACCAGAGTAAAAATCAGGCCATGCCACTTTAAGCAAGGGGAAGAGATGCTGCATGACCAAGGACGGTGGCTCATTGGAGGTCTGTCAGTTACATTCTAGAGGACACGTAGAGAGTAAAACAAACTTCAAGAAAAAAAATTGAGCTCTTCCTCTTCCTTTTTCCCTTACCAAACAAATCAGAACTAAAGCCATTAGGTGGGGCAAAGGGGTAGCTATACGTACATTTATTCCCTAGATCTGTCTACTGAGAGGCCCAGGAGCAGCCAAAACCCATAGAAATGAAAACATCAATTACCCAAATCTTGTCCCCTAAATATCATTCTCCACTAAAAGGAAGAAAAATGACTGATTCCAGGACTAGGGCAGAGCAAATACCACATGAGTCCAGAATATATAACTGAAAGGAAGTGCTTAAAAATGATGGAGACAGCAAAAGGACATAGAAATCAGCTGAATGCATTGGCCAAATTGGGGATCATTTGAACATTAAAATAAATAATGATAGTAAGTGAATAAAATAGGACACTATGACTCCAAATTGACAAAATAAATGAATAAATTGAAAGTCCAAGGAAGAATAAGATATTTATGTAAGTTTAAAGTGCCTTCCTACAAAATATGTATTAATTACAAAGGGATGAAGAGTAAATTTCCAGTGAAGAAGACTGGCAGGTACCACTTAAATCAGGCAATCAAAGGGAATATCATGGATGATGACACAAATTGAAATTGAGCCCCATCCAATATGATACAACAGGAAAAGCACAGCACCACTTCTCTGATATGCCTCCCAAAAATGCATGATTTAAATCTAGTCCTGGGGCACCTGCGTGGCTCAATCACTTAAGTGTCTACTTTGGCTCAGGTCATGATCCCAGGGTCCAGGGTTTGAGTCTCATATTGGGCTCCCTGCTCAGCAGGGAGCCTGCTTCTCCCTCTCTCTCTGCAGCTTCCCCTGCTTGTGCTCTCTCTCTCTCAAATAAATTAATAAAATCTTTTTTAATAATAAATAATAAATATATAAAATAAATCTAGTCCTGAGGAATAATCAGAAACACTCCAAACTGGGGGACCGTACAAAATAACTAGCCTATAATCTTCAAAATACAAAGGTCATGAAAGTCTCGGAAAGACAGGAAATTTTGTAGGCCAAAGGAGCCTAAAGAGGCATGACATCAAAGCACATGGTGTGGTTCTAAACTGGATCTTTTTACTTAAAAGAACATTATCAGGAAGTCTGGCAAAATGTGAATAGGTTCTGAAAATTAGAAGTAGCAATTTTATCGATGTTAATTCCCTGACTTTGATACTTGTGTCATGCTGTGCAGGAAAATGCTTTTATTTATAAAAATATATGATAAATATTTAAGCATGCTAAGAGATTATGTTGGCAACTTATTTTCAAATGATTCAGGGAAAAAAATGATTTGTGCTGAATTTGTACCTTTCTGTCAGTTTGAGGTTATTAAAAAAATTTTTTTAATGACAGAAAACTTAGAGATTATTTTGGATCTACCAGAGAGAATTAATTATAACTAAAATATGAAAAAATCATTTCAGAGCTGGCTGATAACGCTTTGGTCTGTGATCTAATTTGGAGGTTTTTTTAAAAATCACACATTTGCTCCAAATAAAGCAGTGTTTTTAAAATATATGTATACCAGCAGCAACCTTATTAGTAACTCCATAGGACTTTCTTCAATTTTCATAATAGTTTTTTCTAATATTGAATGTGGGTAAATTTATCGTCTCTGTTCAGAGATGTTGACGACGATGCATAGACTGAAAGGAATCTGGGGATTGACAACAGTCTCTTGGTGGAGACTTTTAAATTTATTTATTTTTGTCTTCTTTTTTAAAGATTTTATTTCCAAGTAACCTTTACACCCAATGTGGGGCTCAAATTCATGACCTTGAGATCAAGAATCACACGTTCCACTAACTGAGCCAGCCAGTCACACCCAGCAAACAAGTTTATACCACCTTTTATAAAACGAACACTGGGGTAAAACTTTTGCTCCAGGGAAAGTCTTTATTTATTTATTTATTTATTTATTTATTTATTTATTTATATTATGTTAGTCACCATACAGTACATCCTTTTTGATGTAAACTTCCATGATTCATTACTTGTGTATAACACCCAGTGCACCATGCAATACATGCCCTCCTTAATACCCATCACCAGCCTCCCAATGCCCCACCCCCCTCCCATCT
>NC_048222.1:105445256-105710819 GCF_002007445.2 Ailuropoda melanoleuca | reverse complement strand
GTGGGCTGTCTCTTAGTTTTTTTGACTGTTTCCTTGGCTGTGCAGAAGCTCTTTATCCTGATAAAGTCCCATAAGTTCATTTTATCTTTTATTTCTCTTGCCTTTGGAGATGTGTCGTGAAAAAGGTTGCTCTGGCCGATGTCATAGAAGTTGTTGCCTATGTTCTCCTCTAGAATTTTGATGGATTCCTGTCTCACATTGAGGTCTTTCATCCATTTGGAGTTTATTTTTGTGTATGGTGTGAGAGAGTGGTCAAGTTTCATTCTTTTGCATGTAGCTGTCCAATTTTCCCAGCACCATTTATTGAAGAGACTGTCTTTTTTCCACCGGATGTTTTTTCCTGCTTTATCAAAGATTAGTTGCCCAAAGAGCCGAGGGTCCATTTCTGGGTTCTCTATTCTGTTCCATTGGTCTATGTGTCTGTTTTTGTGCCAGTACCATGCTGTCTTTGTGATCACAGCTTTGTAGTACAGCTCGAAATCCGGCAACGTGATGCCCCCAGCTTTGTTTTTCCTTTTCAACAATTTCCAGGGAACGTCTTGACCAAACCATTAATTAAAAAAAGGTGATTAATGTTAACCACCCATTCAAACAAGTCCAAAATCAAAAGCTTACATATTGTTTGAATTAAGATTAATTAAACTATAAAGCAATTGTGTACTATAATGTTATATGTTAATTGTACCTCGATGAAAAAGAACAAAGCAGTCATGTGTAGAGACACATCATGGTCACCATATTTCACTTTCCTGCTGCCTTTCCCCGAACTTTCTAACTTACTTTAAGGATTTCCCACCAAACTGTGGTGCCTGGGTGGGTGAGTCCGCTGAGCGTCTGACTCTTGATTTTGGCTCAGGTTATGATCTCAGGGTTGTGAGATCAAGCTCCACACTGGGTTTTCGAGCTGGGCATGGAGCCTGCTTAAGATTCTCTCTCTCCTTCTCCCTCTGTCCTCCCAACTTTACCCTCCCCCAACACCCCCCCCCAATCCTGGCCTCACACACTCGCACTCTCTCTCTCAAAAAAAAAAAAAATGCCACCAAATTATGTGACAAACTGGTAAACTGCATGCTATGAGATAGGTAACTTCAGAACCATTCAGAGAACAACTGGGCAATTTAGAGTGGTTTGCAGAATTTCCATCATGTTACCAAGCCTATCATTTACATATTCAGGCCATGCCAAGTCTATTAAAGGAATCTGAGAAGGCTGAAAAGATTAAGATAGTCCTTCTTAACAAGAATTTAAAGGAAAATTATTTGTAATTACTTTGACAAACCCCATTTTCCACATATTTGTAATTACATACCCAGATTTTAGTCAATCATTCTATGTTTTAGTGAAAATAATGTGACACCTTGGAACAGATCTTTCCTCCAAGTTAGCACCGAGACTTTGTTTCAGGAGGGCAAATTTTTCTTTCTTTATTTGTTATTCTCTGTTTTCAGAAACTGTTGCTGGGCCCAGAGTTGCAGCACATGAGTGGGTCATGAGACAGTATGGGATGCAGAGACAGCAATGGCAGCTGTGACAGAGACCCGAGAGGGCTGAGTAATTTGACAGATTTCTCTTCATGAAGACATTGAACTAAGCGTTTGAACCCGGTAAGACTTCAGGAATTTGAGGGTCTTATCACTAGAGGGAGGAATTATAGAAAGAAAAATATTATGATTATTTAGTAATCATAATAGTAACTAATTGTGATTAATTTCAGGACTGAAGTAAATTAATTTTATAATACTAGCAAACTATTAAAAATGAACATATCAGTTACATTAAGGTATGTAATCTTATCACAAACACATACCTATCTCATCCTTTTAAAAAGATTTTATTTATTTATTTGAGATAGAGAGTGAGAGCACACGCGCACAGGAGGTGGGGGGGCAGGGAGAGGGAGAAGCAGACTCCCCGCTGAGCAAGCAGGGAGCCTGATGTGGGGCTTGATCCCAGGACCCTGAGAGGCTCCATCCCAGGACTCTGAGATGATGACCTGAGCCAAAGGCAGATGCTTTACTGACTGAGCCACCCAGGCGCCCCTTACCGGATCTTTTATATAAACAATAAAACATGGTCAATATCAGTAATTTCAAATAGGACTCTGGGAAGTACCAAGGAAAAGCTATACCTTGATCCTAAATACATAGCCAAATGAGTATAGATTTATTAAAGGGGACTGAACAAGTATGCATAATATCACTATTAACATATGTAAAATAAATATATTGTTTTTACACTTGAATATTTCAAATATGAGATACAGAACATTTGTCCTAAAATAACCAGTTACTTTGCATTATAAACCTACTTGTAGGTATAAAAATCATTAATTTTTAATTATAACCTCCTAAAGGAACAGACTTCTTTATGATTAATGAATTTTGAAAGCTTGAGATGAACTTTTACTAGAGTTAGCATACCCTGGAGTCAATTTCTATCTCTGCTGCTTAATCTTTCTCATTTCCTAATCTATAATCTGCTTCTTTAACTAGGTCATAACTACTGATTAATCATCACAAAAGCTTTATTACCCTTTAAGTACTCATGAACATCATTATTTAATCTCACATACAGAATGACCTGAACACAGTTTGTCACCTTCACTATTTGTATAAACATGAAATGTGCTACTGAGAAGAGGAAACCACTGAAATCATGATCAATTTTAAGATAATTCTTTTTGAATTTGAAATGGAGCAAAAGACCTAGATTCAAAGACTAAATTTTATATTGGGTTTGTGAAATTTAGAAACAAAGTGAGAGTACTGTGGTACTTTTCCATGGTCTTTCACTTTTGATATTAAGCAATTGTTGAAAATCACTGTCTCAACTCCCCTCTCTGAAAGTAGGGACCTTTTAGGGACAGTACTACCTGCCTAGATTTGCTTCTTAGGAAGTTTTCAGAGAACAAAGTTCAAATTTCTAAGAAGAAAGTTGCTATATAATTTAAATGTTTTTGTTATTTTCATCTTAATAATTATTGCAGCTGAACTAGTGAATGACAAAATAACCGAGTATAATTTTGAATGGATGGAATTTACATAAAAAGTGAGAGTCTTTGTCCCAGACACTTTGTGGAAGTGAAATGTACCCATAGGGAGGACTATTCAACCACAGTTTCTCATAGGAAAAAAAAAAAAAGGATTTGTGTGCTATATACGTTTAAAGCATGCACATTTGAATTTTTCTTCAGTTCACTTGATATTTCCATAAAAAATTCAAGTTGGGGGTGCCTGGATGACAGACACACTTGGTTAAGGGTCAGACTCCTGGTTTTAGCTCAGGTTGTGATATTGAAGCCGGAGAACTAGGGTCTGGTCTCCCGGAGTCGAAGAATGAATCTCACAGACAAAGGACAGTGAGTAAAGTGACACAAGTTTATTAGGTGATGATACAGAAAAAGCTCTCAGGAGTGAGAGGGGTCCCGACAGGGTTGCCAACAAGGGCCTCCACAGACAGTTGTTTCTTTAGGACTGACCAGGGAACTTGTGGCCTTACCATTCTTGCAGTATCTTGGCTTGACTAAAGACTGGTGATAACATCTTTAATGGCTTGCTTCTTTTTCTGGTTTGGTAATTCTTTGTTGGTCACAGGTGATTATCATAAAAAAGACACCCATCCCACACGCCCAGGGCAGGGTGCTCAGGGTTTGTTCCCTTATCTCTGGTTTCCTTACACATCAGCATTTTTGGGGATTTCCATGAGCCTGATCACATAGCCCCCTTATCTATCTCTCCCTACCTCACCCTGCCTGTCCCTTACTCAATCTCCAGGTCCTGAGACTGAGCCCCACTTTGGACTCCATGCTCAGCAGGGAGTCTGCTTGAGACTCTCTCTCTCCCTCTGCCCCTCCTCCACACCCCCTGGGCCCATGCCTGTGCACGCCTGCTCCTTCTCAAATAAATAAATAAGCTTTAAAAAAGATAAACTTGGAATTTTTGAAAGACTGAACCAGTAAGCTAAGTTTGACTTTTCCGAACCTGAAAAAATAGCTTTAATCATTCCCTCGCATTTGCAAAGAAGTCATTCACATATTTGTAAAGTACTGTAAGCATCAGGATTGAGAAGGGCAGCAAAGCTGCCAAGGTGAAACAACAAATAGGAGAACATTTTGTCTGAATTTTTTTTTCTAGTCTAGGTTCAGCGTATGCAGTAAGGCAAGAAAGTCCCTTTCTGACCCGCTTTGCTTTATGCCCTTTACCGTTAAAGTGGGACAAAAATCACCAGAATTTATAGACATTAAAGATTATGAAATAAAAAATGTTGCTCAGTTTCAAAAACTCAAGTCCATAGTCACCAGGCCCTTTCACTGAAAAGAGTTGTTTCATCATCTTTGCTTCTGGAAGAAATGTTTGGCACTAGTGAATAGGAATGAAAACATGAGACAGCAGAAAATCTCAGCACAGTGCAGTCTAAAAGGTTCGTAAGCATCTTTACCGTAATAAATAATGGAGCTGGAAAACTGCCTCTAAGAGCAGAAGTTTCTGGCCAGAAGTGAAGACTAGCCAATGTATTGGAAAAGTAAAGTAGCCGGAAGCAAAATCAGCAGATGTTCAAGGCAAGTTTTCTTATGTAAAGCTCCACAAAGAAGTATGTAATGAAATCTCATTTAAACAAATAACGCTAAATAAAAATCTGCACTGTATTTCTTAGTCCAGGTGGAGGTAGGGGGGCAGGGGCGGCGGTGGGGAAGGCAGTTACCATTTGGCTTAGAGGCAGCTCCCAAAATTCTGAAATTGTGATCTAAGGAGAAGTGTAGAGAACAAAAAACAATTAGCTTCACTTCATGCGTAGTGGAGTTTTTCTGCCCCAAATGGTTTTTAAAAGACCCCCTCCTGGATAACATCAAGAAAATGTTCACGTTCACTGGATACTTCGTGATTTAAAATTATTACACATCAAAAGCAGGAAGGGGTCCTTTGTAATCACACAAAAATGGAGAAGTGTTGGATTGAAATTCTTAGGTTCTCTGTAGCAGAGAAATGAAGCCATTTTTAAAGTACTCAGCACAAAAGTTTTTATTCAGACAAGTGTTAGATTATGAGGGGTGCAGAAAGGGTATGGAGAACCTACCACCAACAGAGAGAAAAGGTCAAGGCCGCCTTCCAAGTGGTGAAGAGTCAGGGCCAGTCCCTCCTAATGAAGCACTTTTAAATGAGGACCTGGTGGACAGAATCAGTAGACCTCACAACCACCACAGAGAATGAGACCATCTCTGTAATGACTAATGATTAGCAAATCAGATAGTACTTCTTTGTTAGAAAAAAGGGCTATCTCAACAAGGGAAATACCAGTTGAAATACCCGATTTTGCAAATTCCGCAATGGCTTAAAAGGAGAGAATTTGCTTTGGTTCTACTACAAAGTAACCCAAATTAAGTGATGGCTATCTAGAACCCCCAATTTTGATTGCCTTAGGGTTGTAATGCCAAAACTAATTTTTTCCCACCACCATAAATGTTCAAATTTTGGCAAACTGAATCTTCATATATACCATATATATGATGTAAATATCTCATGAAAAGTGATCACATCTTAATTCTTATTTGACGGTTAGGAATAAAATTCTTTGAACAAGTTAATGCAAGAGCAGAAGCAAAATAATTTTAACTAAATAACAGCTTTGAAATTCTTTCTCTTCTGCCCTCACCCTTGTTGAGAAACAGTAACCTTTGTTTAATTTAGGGATATAATGTTAGGGAATAATGTGAAAATATTGGCATATTACATCATTGTCTTCACTATTTATGAAGGGCCGAATCTTTTACCGGAAATCTTTGAGAAAATGTGTGTATGTCAGTGTCCTAAAGCTTGAATGATTGAAGCCTGCATGACCAGCCTGCGAGATGACCCCAAGGAACCCTGACTGCTGGTAGTCATACCCTTGTGTCCCCCACTGAACAGGGCTGAGCTGTGTATCTTACAGGATAGTATGGGAATGACATAAATCATGAGGGAACAGAAGGCAAGCTGAGGACAAAGCAGAAACTGACACCCTGCAACCCCCCTCCCCCTCACCATGGGATGCACGTGACACTCCTCAGGCAGTCCTGGCTACCCTAAAGGAAAAAGAAATAGTTAACCTATAGAGACCACAATCCTGCAAGACTTGAGTCTCCTCAGTTTACAAAGGTTTTAGCAGTCTACAAGAACAAAGCAGTTCTATCAATAACCTAGCTTCCTGAAGGGAATGTAAATACAATTAAACGTCCTTATAATCTGCAGCCTCCAGGAAGTTCCCAACTATCTTCATGTTAATGCCTTACTAGGGGGGTAAACAACCTTAACTTGACAATAGCAAGGCCTCCCGTATCCTGTGAGTCTTCTTTAACATATGAAAGCACTTTCTCAACCCTCCCTGTTTCCTTACCTTCCCCAAGGTAAGGAAAGTATATAATTAACCCGGGGGAGCAGCTCTTTCTGTCCATGGGTCCTGTCCCCGTGCTTTAAACCACCATTTTGCACTAAAGATGTCTCAAGAATTCTTTCTTGGTCCTTGGCTCTGGACTTTACCCCAATGAACTTCACCTATATTCCAAAATCTTATCAAGGTCATGGTCTCGGGTTGTTAGATGGAGCCCTGTCCCAGGCTCATGCTTGGCAGGGAGTCTGCTTGGGGCTCTCTCCCCCTCTCCCCCTCCCCCTGCTTGTGTGCTCTCTCTTGCTCTAAAATAAACAGATAAATCTTAAAAAAGAAAGAAAGAGAAAGGGAGAAAGAAAGAAAAAATGCTTTTGGAGAAGCCTATCTCCAGGAATTCTTATTTAATTGGTTTGGGTTGAGGTCTATTATGGTCATGGACCTAAGAGTATTTTCAAATTTTTCCCCTTGAAAACTACACTGTAACCTCAGATCAGCTGACTTCCTGGCCTGCTCCAAGCCTGGTTCTAGAAGTGTGCTATGTTTGGGTGTGTCCCTGAGACTGCCCCGGGACTACCACCCTGCACCGAACAGGAATCTTCTGGAGCATTGCCATGCAAGGGCAACGTCACAGCTGCTGAAGAACTGCATATACTTCTGCCTTTTCTTATTCATGCTTTTCCAGGACTCAATTCATTCCAAGAAAAGTATCCATGCCTTCCTACCTTCCAGGTCGATTTGGATTTGTTGTCTAGGGCCACTCAACGAACCAGGTGCTGAATAAATAAGGTTTCAGGATAGCTTACCCACCTGTTAGAGTAGGACCAAACATCTTTTAGCTTCATCTTTCCCTGATGGCAAAACGGAAATAACGAATGTTTCTCACAAGCCTTTAGGAAATATGTTTTTACTCTTGACCAAACACTAGTAAATTAGGATTTCCAGTAGGATGGGTGCTTACAGTTGTTAGACCTACTACTTTAAGAAGCTCAAATTGACAACATTGAATACCAGTTGAGTGTGAGTGGGGGAGGGGAGGTATTTGTTTCCTTTACTAATGAATCCCCAGTGATGGAAACAATGCCTAGCACATGGCGAGCTCTTAATAAATAATTGTTTATTAAATAAATCCCTCAAAACCCAATAACTTCTGATCGTTTATTCATTCAAAGTTACTCAACATCCCATGTTAGCAAATCTGCAAAGGAAACTGTTTTATCAAAGGATTTTAAAATAAAGCTTCGAATTTTCTTTTAAATTTGTGCCCAAATCCAATGTCATCTTTCGAATCTCTGCCCTAGTTTGGCCTCGGTTCCTCCTTTGGAGGCTAGTTAGGGATGTGATCTCTGCCCTTGAATCTCCTTCCTTTGTAGTTTTTTTTGGCCTGCGCGTTTACGTTTCCCAGGCGGAGGAGCGCGTGCCGCGGCTGCGCCCATTAGCGCGCGGCGCGGGTTTGTAGCTGTCAGGCGGGCGGGGTTGCCTAGGACCCAGGAGGAGTCGATCCTCTCGCGCCGCAGAGCCTCCGCGCTGACCCGTGCGGCCCCCTTCTCCTCGTGCACCCCCTCCTCCCGGGCTTTGGCAGCCCTTGGGGGTCAGGAACCCCCTCCACCAGCCCCGCCAGCGGGCCGGGCGGGCCGCGGAGTCGGGCGCGGATGCCCGCGGGTGGGCCGGGCCGGCCGGCAGCCAGGGAGGCTGTCTGCATTATTTCCCGGAGGGCCGGGCTCCGTGGGAGGAAGGGTCTCCCGCACTGCCCTCTCAGCCCGAGCCCGCCCGCGCCGCCACTAGGGCAGGGCCTGCGGGCGAGCCAGGCGGAGGCGCCGCATCCCCGGCCTCCGGCAGGGCTCGTGGGCGGGCCGGGGCCGGGCGCGACGCCCCTGCGGGCCCGCGGCGCCTCTCCCACGCTCCCAGCTCCTCCCCCTCCTCTTCCTTCCTTCCCCTCAGCCTCCCGGGAGCCGCCGGCGGGCGCGAGCTGCGGCGGGCGCCCGAGCTTTGTGTGCGCCCGCAGACCAGGGGCGAACCTCGGGCTGCCCAACTTTGCGGCTCCTGGCCGGCAGCCGGAGGGAGTTGTGAGGCGTGGCCGGGTGGAGAAGGCGCCCGGGGGGGGTGCGTGGGGCTCCCCGGCAGGCGGGAGGGACCGAGGGAGCCGCGCTGGACAATGAGCTGGGCAGCTCGACGCTGCGGCCACTTTTAGGGGGGGCGCGGGCCATTCGGCTCCTCGGCGGCTCAGCCGCCCCACCTGCGAGGAGAGGGCGGGATGCCAGAGCCAGGTGTCCCGGCGCTCTGAGGCCCCTCGCGGTCAGACGTCCCTGAACTGATTCTCGCATTGACGCTAGGCTACCCGGGTGGGACGTTTTTTGTGGGGGAGCCTTCGGAGCAGCCGTGATGGCCAGCACCAGGAGTATTGAGCTGGAGCACTTTGAGGAACGGGACAAAAGGCCGCGACCCGGGTCGCGGCGAGGGGCGCCCAGCTCCTCGGGAGGCAGCAGCAGCTCGGGCCCCAAGGGGAACGGGCTCATCCCTAGCCCGGCGCACAGTGCCCACTGCAGCTTCTACCGCACGCGGACCCTGCAGGCTCTGAGCTCAGAGAAGAAGGCCAAGAAGGCGCGCTTCTACCGGAATGGGGACCGCTACTTCAAGGGCCTGGTGTTTGCCATCTCCAGCGACCGCTTCCGGTCCTTCGATGCGCTGCTCATGGAGCTCACCCGCTCCTTGTCGGACAACGTGAACCTGCCTCAGGGTGTCCGCACCATCTACACCATCGACGGCAGTCGGAAGGTCACCAGCCTGGATGAGCTGCTGGAAGGTAGGAAGAGAGGGCCCGGCGCGGCAGGTGCGGCCCAGCGCGACAGCAGGTGCAGTGGCCACAGGCTGGCGCGCGCCCGCTTGCGCTGCGCTGAGGGGAGTTTACCGGGTGTTTTCTAGGCGGCGATGGGAATTGTTGGTTCGGTCTGCTTTTCTATAGCCTCTGTGTGTGTGTGTGTGTGGGGCGGCGGGTGCGCTCCCCCATATATTCTTTCCCAATAGATTTCTCTTTAAAAAAGAAAAAAAAAAATCCCGGCGGGCTTTGGTGACATCTCTTAAGATTGGTAAACTTGGGGTTTTTGTTTGGTTGGTTTTAGTGCAAACTGTTGGGAAAGGCGGCTCTCAGGTGAGGATCTGGGTAACCCTCTTACTAATAAGCTTTCTGTTCAGCCCTCTGTGTGGACCTCGGTGCAGGCATCAGTGATGTTCCAGCCTTCGGGACCCTGTTGTGCCTCCTCTACTAAGAAGTTGTGCTTGTGAAATGCTCTAGGTTGGCTTTCAGCAGAAGTTACATGAGGTCAGGAGGCGTGATGCTAGACAGTGGTTCTCAATCTTGGCTGCACTCTGGGTCACTGGGGACTTTAAAAAATTACAGGTGCCTGCACCCTACCCCCAGATATTCAGATGTTTGGGGTGTGATCTGGGCAGTTGGAGCTTTAAAAGTTCCCCAGGTGATTCGATGTGGAGCCAAGATTGAGGATCCCTGTGCTAGAGGGTTTTCCTCATTTGGGTGGTAATGAGGTGAATCAAGGTCAGTCTGTCCTGCCTCCTCCCCTGCTGAAAGTAGTTAGTTAGGATGAGAGAGGCTGTTGGAATGAGTAGTTGGGGCCTATTATAAATTGGCAATCCTAGAGTGTCAACCATGCTTCACTCAGAAGTACTGCTTGGCTGTTTGTTGTGTCATCCTTGAATTCCTGCAATACTGTATTTATGCTTCTTCTCTTTCAGGGCGAAAAGGCATGTAGTTAAGAACTCATTTCCAGATCTAAACAGCACCTATAAAGATGAGACAGAACCCACATATATGCTGATTTCATGTTTAAAGACAGTTTGCTCTCATGCATCTTTCTTAATGCAAATGGCTCATTTCTTGTAGTCATAGCAATATTGGTGTGGCAGGGAAAGGAAACTGAACTTTGAGCCAACTATTTTTTCTTTTTTCTTTCTTTTTTTTAAGATTTATTATTTTTTTTTGAGAGAGGGAGAGAGAGAGAGAGAGAGAGAGCGGGGAAAGAAGCAGAGGGACAGAAATCCTCAAGCAGACTCCTTGCTGAGCCAGGAGCCCAGTGCAGGGCTTGATCCCAGGATCCTGAGATTATGACTCAAACCGAAACCAGAAGTTGGAAGCTTAACCAACTGAGCCCCCCAGGTGCCCCAAGCCAACTATTTTTCTTATATTATCTCGTCATATTCTTGTATTATGGTTTGAAGTCACTGTGCCCATTTTACAGGTGAGGAAATGAGCGATATGCCTTGTTACACAGTATCTGCAGTATATGCCCTTTCTTCGCCAGTTCACCTCTAATAAATCGATATACCGAGGCGCCTTGAAAGTGGTTGAGTTTCCCCACTTAGTCACTGTTACCAGAGGTTTTCCCTGTCTTGGCTAGATGAGGACCCAGCCAAAATTAAGTTGTCTCTTCAGTCGGTGTGTGTGTATTCTCGACTTCACACGTTCTCTTGGTCACTTGTGTGTTTTGGTTTTAAAGGCTTCTTGAGGAGGTGATGACAGCCAGAGGAGTATAAATAAGATGATACATTGTTAAAAGGATTCTGTTGCCTTCTTTGTCATATTAAATACTTAAAAGCAACATTTGCCTAGATATTTCAAAACTGAGTAACATTTTCTGACTGACCCAAGCTAGATGAGCAGCCCTGCAGAAAAATCAAGGTGATACCTATTGCTTAAGTACTCATTACTCACATTCCCTTGGGATACTGTGCATAGTGTGGTCTGAAGAGGGACAAAAATTTTAAATCCTTCTCTCAAGTAATTTTAACAGTGTATTTGCTACATGAAATTAATGTACTCCAAAGATGAATATCATTATGGGGGGTGGTCAAGATGACCATTACGCATATTAATTAATGGGAGCACATATTGTGCATTGAGTTTGTCATTGCCCAGGTGTTGCATGGTTCACTGAGTGTAAGTTCTCAAACTGTATAGTTTCAACTGTAAATTGAAAGGTGACAAATTTCCTTCCAGTTATTTATTCACTGATTTTTGGCGGATGGGGAACTGTAAGTATGTATAGAATCCTAATTATACTACCATATGATAAATAATGATATAACACAAATATTTGCACAACAGAAATGTTTCCCTAGTCTAGCCAATTGCCTGCTTGTTTCCAGCAGTATTTAATAAAAGTACTGCAAAAGAAGAAAATTTGTGCCCTTCTTTTGTCATAGTGACATTCTCTTTGACAATGGATCTTTGTCTAGGTCTTGAATTTCCTACAAAATGAGTGGAATACCCTGTTGCAAGGCAGTTTTCAAGAAAAGAAAGAGCCATCAATGCTTAATATCCATCGTTTGAGGATTTAAATAGTTTAAACTTTCAGTTAAAATTGTGTGCTCAAATGTTCTGATTTATCATGTAGAACTAATCAGCTACCTGCAAACTTATTTGCATCAGTAAAAATGGGTACATTTTTAAAAGCGACTAATTCATTTTAGATCATTTTTAAAATTTTATTTTATTATTTTATTTTATAATTATTGTATTAGTAATCTCTACACCCAGTGTGGGCCTCAAACTCATGACCATGAGATCAACAGTCGCATGGTTTTCCAGCTGAGCCAGCTAGGTGCCCCTGGCCATTTTAGCTCATTTTTAATAAAGACTTTCTGATAGTATTTTGTATATTATGTTCTCTCCTCTGCCTCTTCCATCCCATGAAATTTGTAGTTCAGGAGATACTGTTTTCCTAAAATGTATTTCTAAAATGTTTTTAGTGAAGAATAAAAAGTGATGACTCAAGACAGCTGGGCGTGAACACTCATTCAGAGCCCCAATCCCATTGAACTCTGATGACAAAAGAAATCTACATGGCCCAGATTTTTTTCTTCTGCCTTTGACCTTGAAAATCTCTGGAGACGAAAAACTGTGTTCAGGTGTTGGCTGCCACTCCGCCTGTACTTCCCTAATCCAGCAGGTATCTTCAGCCTTTTGTTTTACCTCCCCTTGCTGGATTAATTTCATGGAGTTGGTCTCTGCGTCTCTGTAATACCGTTTATTCTTTAAAACTTGTTGGGGACCTTCTTTTAGAGCAGGACTGTGAGTCAGTACTGGGAAAATCAGTTTCAGCTGCCTGAAACCATGAGCCAGCCAAACTTAGAGCATCTTTGATTGGACAACTGAGGATGTTCAGATGATTTGTTCTTAAGTTCTCATGTCTGCGGCTAAGAGTCAGAATTCCTTAAGTGTTTATTTAAGTTTATTTAATCTCTACACCCAATGTGGGGCTGGAACTCACTACCCTGAGATCAAGCGTCACATGGTCCTCAGCCTGAGCCAGCCAGGTACCCCTCTAGTCTTAGTTTTTGTTTCATGAGTGTTCTCCCCTTCTGAACATTTTGGCTACGTTTATAAAATTTTGATGTCCTGAAGAGACATGCCCATGGATAGTAGAAACAATGCCTGATCTAGTCAGGATACCTGGGTTCTACTGACTGGATTTGAGAAAAAATTACCTCTGTTCTCTGGGTTTTATCTCTTTTCCTGTTAAATGAAAGTTTGGCAGATTACCTAAGATCCTTTTGTAGATTGAAAGTATATACCCTTCCCCTAAGTGGTTGGTTACTGAGTGTATGATGGCTTAGGCTGCCTTTCCTTATCCAGATCCTGTCTTCCAGAAAATGGACAAGGCTGTAAATGTCCTACCACCAAGCAGGGAGTGGGTGTAAGGCTCTGAGGAAGTATTTGCCAGGAGTCAAAAATAATAGCCACCTGCCTCTGCCTCTCATTCTGAAGTAAAATGTTGTTTTATGTTATTTTGATCTTTTACTCCCCAGTCAACAGCAAACATTGAATTTTTTGGCACGTGAGAGAATTTTGATTATTTTGATAAGTGATATTCCATTATTCCATTAAATTAAGTTGAAAATTGGCTTGATTTATTTTTCTTAAATTCAAATTAGGTTCTAGAGTGATCAAGCCCTTGAAGTTTCCAAGGTTCTCCTAGTAAGCCTAGTTTATTGGATCTGTTTGGTTAAGTCACTTTGTTTTTTGGTTTTTTTTTAAAGATCTTATTTGAGAGAGAGCACGCACGAGACAGAGAGAGAGAGAGAGAGAGAGAGAGAGAGAGAGAGAGTGCTTGTGCACAGAGGGAGAAGCAAACTCGGGAGCCACACACAGGGCTCAATCCCAGGACCTTGAGACCATGACCTGAGCCAAAGGCAGATGCTTCACCAGCTGAGCCACCCACAAGCCCCTAGGTCAGCTTCTTTGAAGGTGTTAAACAAAAATATAGTTACTGAGAGTTTTAAGTAAAAATGAGTCTCAATAAGAACCCAAGTTATAAGGTAGGATTCCCCCCCCAAAAAAGATAGATTTTTTTATGGTAATAATAGAAACTGAGTTCTTCAAAACATGTTATGGTGAGGAAAGAAACATAAACCCCATGTGTGAAAAGATATTTGAAGTCAAATAGAAGTACACATAGAAGTCAAAAGCAGTACACGTTAAAGGCATTTATGATGATAGGATGTGGCAGCTTAACATTGAATCTTTGGTGTGCCAGCCTTCTCTGGCAGACTCCTAGGTTCTTCAGGACCCACTTCCAATATTGCCTCTGAGAAGTCTCTTCCAGACCTTCGGGATACTGGTCTCCGATAGCTGTTGATGGAGTCTATTTGTTGTTGTTCCAGGTGCTGTTCCAGGGGACAGTTTCTTTCCTCAAGATGCTCACATTCTGGAGGGAGAGATCGTGAACATGAACACACACAAACATACACAAGATGGTTCTAGCTCAGGTGCTGTGAATGAAGTGGGAGTGACGTGGGTAGGATGGTGAACAAGGCTTTCCAGAGGGACAGATGTTGGAGCCAGGGCCTGAGATCAAGATGGTAACTCTTCCCTTTGCTTACTCACAGCGTGTTTCCTTACCTCTATTATAGCCCTTAGCTTTGTCATCAGTGGTACATCAGGTCTGTCTTTTGCACTAGACTGGGAGCACGGTTAGGTCAGAGATCTCGGACTCACAATAAATTCATCGAATAAGTAGCCCAAAAAGTGATGTTACGTCTAAGTCTCTTGGTTGTCAAGGGAAGTTTTATACAAATTAAGTTTGAATAGGGTTGTTCCTATATATTTGTGAAGAAAATGCATATTTTGAAAAATTGGATTATATTTAGATACATCAAAAATGCTGTGCTAACTCATTGTGGAGAAAATGACTCTTCCATTATATCTGCTTCTATAAATCTGATTGCTTTCTTCATCTCATTCCCTAAAACAGGGAAATTTAGATGTGCTATAATATAGCTACATAATAAGCCCTTTCTAGAGGTAATGGGAAGAGAAGTTTTCATGTGAAGAATAAAAAATTAAGGGTTGGGTGGAAGAAATGGAATATTTGGGCAAGCATTTATGAATTAGAGTATGACACAGTGATACTCTTGTAGTTAAACGAAAAAATCAGTATTTCATAAGGTTTTAGACTATGGAAATAAGTAATTTATGGTCCTGTGATATAAAACAAAGAAAACTAGATTCCCTTGGGCAGTGGCTGTCAAACTGCTTTCTTCATAGCTGGGAAGGCCAGGGGGTTTTGCTGTACTTCCTGGCTATGTCTCCTTCCCGTCATTCCCACCTGCCTGTGCTCCCAGCCCTTCTGTTTTTATTTCTATTATCAGTAAAGTAAACCACCACTCGAAGGATTTGGGATTCTTAGCATTAGCACAGTTTTGAAATGTTTTATTTTTCACTTATTTTTTTCCTTTTCCAAGTTTTTATTTAAATTCCAGTTAGCACACAGTGGAATATTTGTTCCAGGTATAAGATTTAGTGATTTGTCATCACTTCCACATAACACCGGGTGCTCATCACAACAAATGCCCTCCTTAATCCCCATCACCCATTTAGCCCTTCCCACCACCCACCTCCCCTCCAGCCACCCTCAATTTGTTCTTTGTTGTTAGTCTATTTTCTGGTTTGCTGCTCTTTTTTGTCCCCCTGTATTCTGAACTGCTCTTTTCTACCACCTGTGAGGAAGTGGGGCCTATTCCGACCCCCAAGATTTACATAGGTCACAATAGATCAGCACTCTAGAGCCCCATCACTGCTAAAGCCAAACCTGTTAATCACTTATACCTGGAAAATGAAGATTACAGTAGCTTCTCAGTCACTGTAGGTATAACAACAATTTAGGATGTTTCATGTATGGGTCTTGAAATAAAATGCATTTTCCTGTGCACCTGCAGAGTGGGATCTGTGCATAGTTCTGCATAGTTGCCTTGCTTGACCTCAGTTTCTCATTTGTAAAATGAAAGGTAATTGCTAAGACCATTTCCCTTTTAAAGTTCAGTGATCTTGGGAAAAGCTTCTGGGAGTGGGAAAGAGAAATGATCCTGGCTCTGCCTGGCTCTGTGTCACTTTTTGAAGAGTCATTCAGGTTTAGGGATGCCTGGCTGGCTCAGTTGGTAGAGCATGCAACTCTTGGTCTCGAGATTGTGAGTTTGAGCCCCACATTGGGTGTAGAGATTACTTAAAACCCTCAATAACCTGTAGGAGGTTCTTCTCCATAAAACATTCTCAGGAAAGGGAACATTATAAACCTATTGAGGGCTGGGACCACAGTTGTTTTGTTTCTTTGTCCTATGCAACAGATACTTCTGGCACAATGAGGATTTATTTTACTTTTGTGTCATTTTTAGATTTCTTAATAGGTGGGAACAGGTGGATATAGGTGTTTTAAAAACCTTTTTTAAGACTGGACAGTTGGCTAGATTTGCAGAGGAAGAACAAGGCAGTAGACTAAACATACTGTAATTTGTCAGAAGCTGCTACTTTGTAGACTGAAGGAATAGGAAAAAGTTGACTGTGAGATCAACTTATGTAATTTTTATTACACTGTAACCTTTGCTAACATCTCAAAGTGACTAAAATAATCTACAGTTATGACCTGTTGTGTTATCTATTATTTATATGTTGATTAAATTATTATCATTTGCAACCAAATATATCACAATGAAAGTTTTAAAGATTTATTTTTTGGGGGTGGGGAGAGCACAGAGGGAAGGGCAGAGGAAGAGAGAGAGGGAGAGAAGCAGATTCCCAGCTGAGTGCGGAGCCTGACGTGGGGCTGGATCCCATGACGGGATATCAGGTCCTGAGCTGAAATCAAGCTGATGCTTACCTGATTGAGCCATCCAGATACCCCTCACAATAAAAATTTTAAAATATCTTCACTGATTTCTCTCTTCCTTTACTCCATATGTTTTGCAAACTTAAGATTACTTTAAGTTTTAAATAATAATAGTGTAATTATTTCTTAAAGGCAATGATGATGCTGTCTTCCCCAGTATACTTGTCCATCATCTTGGTCTTTTTACTTAACAGTGTTTTGCCTCATTGGCAGAGAATCAAGAAAAGAAATAAGGAATTTTAGTACACTCTATACTCATGTTCATTAAGCCTCTGAGAGAGAAAGAACTTGAGAAATAGCCTGATGTGAATCCATCTCTTAGTAGTTTAGTGATCAAGACCAATAGATGGAAGGCTCTACATGAACCCTATAATGTGTACAAAACACTTAGCAGAGTCCTAGCATGTTGTGGCTCTTGGATAAATGGTAGTGGTCCTCAGATCTTAACCCAAAATTTATGTCCTTATGACTTCCCTGCTATATTCTAGAGCCACCATTTGGAGCTTCATAAGGCTTATCTTACTTTTACACAGCAGCTTTTCAGACATCTGGAGACAGTGGTCATACTTTACTATTTCCCCTTCCTTCCCATTCTGTAAACATCACCTCTTTTTTGTGCAAACATCTGGCTTCTGAATCTTTCAT
This sequence comes from Ailuropoda melanoleuca, assembly GCF_002007445.2. Classification (NCBI taxonomy): domain Eukaryota; kingdom Metazoa; phylum Chordata; class Mammalia; order Carnivora; family Ursidae; genus Ailuropoda; species Ailuropoda melanoleuca. Next base: position 105,693,642 of record NC_048222.1, on the reverse strand, counting down.
CACTTGCAGTGAATCTTTTTTTTTTTTTTTTTTGGCAAAGATTTATTTGAGAGAAAGAATTTGTAAGAGGGGAGTGAGGAGGAGAGGGAGAAAGAGAATCTCAAGCAGACTCTGCTGAGCGTGGAGCCTGTCACAAGGCTCCCATCTCATGACCCTGAGATTGTGACCTGAATCAAAATCAAGAGTTGGATGTGTAGGGGCGCCTGGGTGGCACAGTGGTTGAGCGTCTGCCTTCGGCTCAGGGCGTGATCCCGGCATTGTGGGATAGAGCCCCACATCAGGCTCATCCGCTATGAGCCTGCTTCTTCCTCTCCCACTCCCCCTGCTTGTGTTCCCTCTCTCGCTGGCTGTCTCTATCTCTGTCTAATAAATAAATAAAATCTTAAAAAAAAAAAAAAGAGTTGGATGTGTAACTGACTGAGCCACCCAGGTGTGCCCTTGCATTGACTCTGAGCTATCCTCACTATCAATCACTTGCTTAAAACTGGGGCCAGGTCTTCCTCTCAGATTCACAGTGAGTTTTAAGGAATGAAGGAGGAAGGTATTAAGCAAAGGTCTCCAGAAGTTGGGGTAACTCTGTCATGGAAGGTGTTACCTCTCTCAGATGATGAGCCAGTTGAAGGACTGACCCTTGATCCGTGATGCTTTAGGAATATTAGATGGGGGGGGGAGTGTCTGGGTGGCTCAGTTGGTTGAGTGTCCGACTCTTGATTTTGGCTCAGGTCATGATCTCAGGGTCATGAGATTGAATCCTGTGTTGGGCGCTCTCTCTCTTCCTCTCCCTCTACCCCTTCCTCCTCTAAAAAAAGAGAAATATTGGATAGGCACATTTTTTAAAAAAGTTTTCTCTCTTCCTCAGCATCCTTAAGATTGCAGTGTTTCTCAAACTTTTGCAATATTTGGGCCACTTAAACATGAAAAACAATGTAAAAATCTAACAGCTAACTTGTAGAAGTTTAGTATTGCCTTAATTACTTTAATTACATTGTCACCTAAATATGTAGAAAGGTAAGTATTTTTATATACTATAGGTCTTACACACCAATATAACCTAAACAAATTGATAATGTAAATACCAGCAAAACTGTGTAATCTATAAAAATGTAAAAAGTAACAGTGTAAAGCTACAGATACTGTTTTCTCAAAATAATTGTTCCAGATGTGACCGTGGTACTTAATGCTGAGTTTGATGTGCTGTATTTCAGAATGCCATGTAAGGAGTCAGTTTTGCACTGTTGATAAAGCTCCAGTCCTACAGGGTAAAATTATATCCTCTGGCCTTAATTTGCTGTGAACACACCGTTTACATAGATTAAGTCCACTTCTCCTTTTCCTCATTAACTCCCAGCAAAGTTACACCCTTTGGTAGCAAAGGAATTGAAACTGGACAGTGAGTGGCCTGATTGATTTAGAAGCAGTTGTTCACCTATTCCAGAATAGGATGATATAAACATTTTAAGTTCTGTCATCAAAATAAGCACAGAATTAAAACTGTCGCAGTGATCTCTTGTAAATTGTGGAATATGCCTGGCCCAGGCGTGAGAAACAAAAAGACAGATAATGGATATGATTTGTAGGTTCTCTCCTTCCAGGAGATTGGATACAATTTCTTTTTCAGCTGGTAAGCTTTATAAAGCTCTATGGTTAGTGAGTAGGATTTTTGTTTCTACTTTCACCTCATTTTTTTTTTTTTTTTTTGGTTTTTGGTTTTTGGTTAAACTTCTCTGAAATTTCCATGCTGAAACGTGGATTTCTGGGCATACCTCTTCATAGATGCTCAGACGTTCAAAGTAGTTTTTGTACCCCTTCTCAGTGGATTGTATCACGGTCTGTGCTGCTGGATGTGACTTTAGGACATGACTTGGTTCAGCCAGTTGCCTTCAGAGGTGTTGAAGGAGCATTGGTCTTAGAGATGAAAGATCTCATTTTGTGTCCTCAGCCTTTCCCCATAGTGAAGGCCATTATATTCATTTTGTGATGCAACAGCAATGGTCCAGTGACACAGCAAAGGAGTGCAGAGTGGGATAGGCTTCCAGGCCAGAGCAGTGCACTATGTGTAACTCTGCGGATCCCCATAAGTTTAAATTCTGGGTTCTGTACAGTTTGGGTAAAAAAAAAAAACAAAAAACCCGACTAAGCTGTTTGCCACAAGAGAATAATAAATCAGTCTTTCTTTTCTTCACCCTGTATTTTTCTTAACCAGATGGACGTGGGAACTCTTCTCTGATGTGCTTAGATGGAGATAAGCACATTTTAATCCACCCAGTAGGACAGCCTCACAAATGCTGTGCTTGATGAGGGATATCAAACCATTTTGTAGATGCAACAGACCCGGATTTATTTTCCCTGGTTATATGTCTTTGGAGGCATTTTTTTTTATCTCTGTTTTAGAAGTTAGGAAAGAATTAAGGTTCCTAAGATTCTTGCTAATATTAGATCTATAGTGTCAGGCAAGCTTTCTTTTCTGTTTGTCTTTCCATTTTTATGTTACCATATTTAAATCTCCATGTGTGGGGAGGGGATCTTTTTCTAAGCTTGAAGAGCCTTTGCACTTTAGACTTGTATCATAAAGTTCAGTGTTTGCTTCCACTCCAAGTTACGTAATAGTCTGAATGTCCAAATTTTGTATAATTGATTTTCTGCCATGAATGTCAAAATAGTTTGTGATTACAAACTAATTAATGGGGTTAGGCAGTTATTGTAAATATTTTAACAGAAGTGGATGAGATACTTTATAGGAACTGATAATAAAAGTAGGCTAGCCAAACATACTGTTATTAAATTTCCAACTGCATAAGGTTGCATGTAACTATTTGTAATTTCTAACAGCAAATTGACATTTAAATGTTGGTGAATTACTGTGATTTAGCTATTAAAAACATTCATTATGTACATACACATATATATTTATATATATATAAGTACACACATGCATATTCCATTGATTGAAAGACACATTACATTTATTGACTTAAAAACTACCCTGTATGCTTGAAACTAATAAAACACTGTATTATACTTGAATTTTTAAAAAACAAGTAAGTGTGTGTTTCCTGGACTCTTGATGCTTTGATGGTCTGAAATGAATTAAAAACATTGGTAGGTACTAGGCAGCCTTCATATCCTGCTTGTTTCCATATATGCCTTAGGTTGCGTTTTGGTGGGCTGGCATGACCTAAGAATGTCTCCAGTCATGCATGACATCTTTCAGGAGCCTGACCCTGACCTTCCCAGGGTCATTCTGTGTAAACAGCTACACTGTGCAAATGTTTTTACCTGGAAGTAATGCAAATCCAGAGGCGCCTGGGTGGCACAGCGGTTAAGTGTCTGCCTTCGGCTCAGGGCGTGATTCCGGTGTTCTGGGATGGAGCCCCACATCAGGCTCCTCCTCTATGAGCCTGCTTCTTCCTCTCCCACTCCCCCTGCTTGTGTTCTCTCTCATTGGATGTCTCTGTCTCTGTCGAATAAATAAATAAAATCTTAAAAAAAAAAAGTAATGCAAATCCAAACCATGAGATTTGTAGTTTGCATTTTCATCATTACATCGACAAACATGTTTTAAGTACCTGTTATATACCAGGTATTGTGCTAGATGTGGGTGGTATGAAAAAGATACAGTTTTTTTCAAAGGGCTTGTAGTCTAGGGAGTGGTTTGTAACAAGAGGTTGTTTTCAGAGTCACTTGTGAAATTAAAAACCCTTACCTACATATTCTGGTCCCACCATCCGATGATTCTAGTGATTGAGTTGAATTGTGGTGATGTCTGAGCATCTGTAGTTAGACAGCAAAATCAGCTGATTAAAAAAAATTCTCCACTAAGAACCATCGGAAGAGAGAAAGAAAGAATAAATGATTATGAGAAATTGGTACTTTGTAAGCTCGGGGTAATTTTTTCAGATTTTATTTTAAAATTATGAAGGTTCATATACATGTACAGCCCAGTGAGTTGTTATGACATGAACATCTTTGTGACTAGCAGGCATGTCAAGAGACAGAGTATTGCCAGACTCTGAGAAGTTCTCTGTGTCCCCTCCTAGTTACAATTCTTCCCAAGATGACAGAGGCCTGACTTTTGCTTTTATCTATATTTTTACCACCAGTGAAGGCATCCCTAATTGAGAGTTTAATTTTTTCTGTTTCGAACTCTAGAGAAATCAAATCCTACTATATGTATTCTTCTGTCATCTTTTCCCACTATTGTTTGTAAAATTCATCCAGGTTGTTGCTAATGGCTCTTGTTTGTTCATTTTCATTACCATATAGTAGTATACATGACCACACCACAATCTCTGTTCTCCTGTTGTTGGGACATGTGGATTGATTTTTCACCTTTGGCTGTTGGGAAGTGCTTCTGCACACACACAGTAATGCCCATGTAGTATGAGTTTTTCCAGGATATTTTCCAGCAGTGGATTCCTGGGTCATATGATGCATATGTTGTAGACTTAGTACTAGATAATGTTTTTCTAGTGATTGAACCTGTTTTTCCTAGGTGATTGAACCAACTTAAAATCCTTCCAGCAATGTTTGAAAGTTCCCATTGCCTTACCTCCTTGCCGAGAGTGATTAATCTTGACTGGTCAGTTAAGAAGAGGCAAGATGGGGGGGGGGGCGCCTGGGTGGCACAGCGGTTAGGCGTCTGCCTTCGGCTCAGGGCGTGATCCCGGCGTTACGGGATCGAGCCCCACATCAGGCTCCTCCGCTATGAGCCTGCTTCTTGGGGCGCCTGGGTGGCACAGCGGTTGAGCATCTGCCTTCGGCTCAGGGCGTGATCCCAGCGTTATGGGATCAAGCCCCACATCAGGCTCCTCTGCTGGGAGCCTGCTTCTTCCTCTCCCACTCCCCCTGCTTGTGTTCCCTCTCTCGCTGGCTGTCTTTGTCTCTGTTAAATAAATAAATAAAATCTTTAAAAAAAAAAAAAAAAGAAGAGGCAAGATGGGAAGAGGAAGAAGGTTATTTTAGACATAAGAAGCAATGAAAATAAGAGGGTGTGATGAGTTTGGAAGGAAATTGCAAATATACTGGTATGACACTAACTTAGGAACCTGTGGGAAAGTGGTGGGAGAGGAGGGTGGATGTGTGTGATGTGCTGAGGAGTTTGGTCTTTATTCTAAAGGCAGCGAAGCAGGCAAAAGACATCAGATCTACATTTCTAAAAATTTGCTGTGTGACAGCTATGTAGAAGATGAGGGGGTGAAGCCCCACAGCGAGCTTAACTACTCTAATCCAAGGAGGAATGAAAGAAGGCAGAGTCAAAGAGGATGATTTCAGAGGTGCTTAGACCAAGGTCAATAGTTTTGCCAATTCTGTTGAATGTGGGAAAGGGAGAAGAGAGGCAGGAGTCTTGATTTTGCTTGGGTGACTATTTGGGTGGTGATTTCATTCAATAAGTTGGAGAACTCAGGAAGAGGAGAGTTTGAGGTCAAGGTGGCAATAATGGGGAGTGAAGTTAGTTTTAGACAGTAGCATGTGAGATATCCATAGATAATCTAGTAGAGCTGTTCAGTAAGTGGCTTGAACTCAAGAGAAAGGAGTAGGCTGGAAACGTCCTCAGTATATAGGTGGTGTTTGAAGCTGTAGGGGTGAATGCAACTGCCCACAGAAGAGTCTAAGGAGGATGAAGTGGATGAATGGGAGACGAGGACCCTGAAAAGCAGACCAAGAAGGAACAACCAAAGAAGTAAGAGGTATAAACCAAAAGAAATCAGATTGTGCAAGCCAAGGAAAAGAGGATTTGCAGGAGAGAATCATGACTAGTGTCCAGTGCCCTCAGAAGATACCCAGTGAATCTGGAAAATGTGCTTTGCATTTGGCAGTTAGGAAAGACATGCTCCTGGATCAGGGTGTTCCAGCCAGGGGAATGCAAAGAGCAAAAGTGATGCCACAGTGACTTAAGAGCAAACAATGGGAGAGGAAGTGGGGAAAAAACAGATGAGGAGAGTTTTTTTGACTCAGCAGTGAATGGAAGCCAAAAGCACATTAGGTAGAGTGGGATGAGGAATGAAGAGAGGGAGGATTTGTGTGTGTTTAAGGTGGGAGGTATTTGTATCTAATCCTGTAGAGAGGACTGTCTAGTCTAGTTAAATGGAGGAGAGAAGAATGTCCCTGAAATTGCAGCATGGGGACACAGAAACATGGTACTCAACATCCAACAGGAGGTGGCTATCCTGTTACGTCGGAGAGAGACAAAAGGTGGGAAAAATTGGCACAGTCTGAATATATTTGTAAGGACGAAGGTTTTCAGAGACAAGACATTGGAGAGTTCCTAGCATTTAATATCCTCTTGCCTCTTCAAGAGGGGGCAGATTCTTGGGTTGAGTAAGGATGAACGTTAATAGTTGATATGCAGGTTGTATTACACAGCTGTAGGCACTTAATTTGACAACCTGCTAACTATGAAGTAAAGTGTGTTTGAACAAATGTCAGTGGTGAGAAGCCATAGCCATGTCACTGTAGTGTCTTAAAGGAAATTCAAAGACTTTCTATTCTGTGTTGTGCATGAAAACAGTAAAGTTTTATAACCACCTTATGCTTTTATCCATCACTTTTCCACGCATAAAGCCAGTTTTCTTTATATTTAGTATTCATGTGATCATAATTTCCAAAATGACTTCCCCCTAAACTCCTGTGGTCAAAGAACTGTTACTGGAAAGAGGGAGAGAGAATGAGTACGTGTGTGTGTGTGTGTGTGTGTGTGTGTATGTGTGTGTATGTGTGTATCTCAGTTCTCTTCAGCCAGAGACCATCAAGAACATGCCTAGAGTAGAACAAGTTGGTTGGATAATTTTAGGGAGGATCTGGGGAAGCAAGGACTTGCTCTGTATTGAGTGCTGTTAGAAGGAAGGACAGTTCTGTGAGCATATCATTAAATCTTATAGGGAGCACAGAGTAGATTGAGGAAAAAGCTGTAATTGGTAAAGAAGTGGCAGTCATTCACTGAGTGTGAGAGGAGGATGTCTGGTATTTTGCGGGTTGCACAGTGAACTTGTTTTTGTGTCACTTTACCATAGTCTCAGAGTGACTTTATTTGATACAGATATTGTATGAGATTATATCCCAGAGAAGAACACAAGTCTGACTGTGAGCATCACACCAGCTTATAATAATAATGAGATCTAGCTGTTAAAGTTAGATCAATTCTGGACTTCAGAGACATCCTTATTTTTCATATATTCATATTCATGTATATATTCATATTTATCCTGTATGTATATATACATACACATTTATATCTTAGTTTAACTCAAATTTATAAATGAGTTGCTTATCTTTTCCTTCATTGGGTGAGTGTAGTTTTAATATGTATTGGCAAAAAATATAAAAATCCTTTCAGAGTTTAGTATTTTATTAGGATATCAAAACTCATTACTTGAGGATATACTTTTTCAGCTGTATCAATAGCATGAAATGCACTGCTGTTTGTTGGGGAATGAGCAGAAAACAGAACATTCTTGCATTGATCCAAGTAGAAAGTGGGTGGTGGTGAGGGCACAGAGGGTGGACGTTTTCAGAAATATTTAGAAAAAAGAGTGGACAGAACTTGATGTCAGAATATAGTATGTAGGGAAGCCAGAGGAGTGAAGAATGATGCCTAGGTTTCTAGCTGAGTAAGTTTCAGTAGGAAGTGATGTTCCTACCAGGATGAGGAGGAAGAGGGAAGTGACAAGTTGGCGGGGGGGGGGGGGGGGGGGGNGGGGGGGGGGGGGCGGTAACAAATCTTAAACCAGAATCCCTACAGTAGCAAGAATATGGTTGAGGGGAGGATGATTGCTCCTAATCAATCTTGTAGGTGCCTAGCTCGTAACAGAATAATAGTTTGTTATTTGGTTAACAGCAAGAGCTGGAACTGCCCAAGGAACCAAAATCTTAAATTCTTTGTCAGCGTGTTCTCTCCTGATAGGCAAATCTATGTAAGTGACAAAATAACCATCAGCAGACTGTTTGATCAGGGTGGGGACATAACAAGGGAAGCTAGGCTGGGTATCTTGGTTGCTATGGTTATCAATAGGACATCTCTACTGTAGGGTTTTATGTGTCCAGTATATGGAAACACAGGGGTGACCTCAAAACTGTGTCTTGAACCTTTGTGCTGAAATGTTGTATGCCAAAGATGCCAAAATGGGTATCTGCTGGTTCAAAACTTTCCTTTTTATAGAATTGATCTACAGGTTTTTAATAGAAACAGTATGAAGGGAGGAGGGGAGAGGAGGCAATTAAAATACATCTGAAATCACACATAAACAAATTAAAAGACAGACTTCCTTTACCTATTTTCATTCTGATGTTCTGAGCCTGTGTAAAGAGGCAAAATACAAATGAATTTAAAAGGCAACTCGCCTCATTGTTATGTCAGCTGTGCAGGGTTGATCAAGGAAATCTGACATACTAAATTTGCTCTTGTTTTGCTTCTTTTTATCATTGTGTTTTCGCTTTATATGGGGAAAGGCTATTCCCCAGCTGACTTCTCTCTGCCCTTAAAAAAAAAAAAAAAAGAATCAGTCTCTTGCTGAAATTTCCTTTTCTTTCTTCCATCATAATATTTTGAATCAGAACATACAGTTAGGGGTGCCTGGGTAGCGCAGTCGTTAAGCGTCTGCCTTCGGCTCAGGGCGTGATCCCGGCGTTATGGGATCAAGCCCCACATCAGGCTCCTCCGCTGGAAGCCTGCTTCTTCCTCTCCCACTCCCCCTGCTTGTGTTCCCTCTCTCGCTGGCTGTCTCTGTCAAATAAATAAATAAAATCTTTAAAAAAAACAAAACAAAACATACAATTAAATTTTATTTAGAGCTTTTCAATGTGAGACTTGGTTCTCTGTAAAATTAAAGCAGAATCATAAGTGTTTACCTTTGCTTGTAAATACGTGCATGTGATGTATAGTTCTATTTTATTAAATTCATATGTGTATTTGAAATTACATGCCATTTTAAACCCAGATGATTACACTGTGAAAAGTCATTTAGATAAACCTCAGAGATGGAAAATCTCTAAATGGCGATGGTTGTGCTAGCTTTCCGATTACTGGTGTGGAAGTAGCAGGAGAGCCTGTGGCTGGTTCCCTACTTTTCTTGGGCAGTGGCCTAATTATACCTTTAAATAGAAGGCATTGCTCCTCTTTTTAGACCTTTCTTATATGCCTGATCTGTTACTGAATTGCTCATGTGCTTTTGGGAATCTTTAAGTTCTCCATTCATCAGGATTTTAAGAACATCCTAATAATAGTTAAATATGATATTTATATTAATAGGTTTTCCTCAGGCATTGCCTTTCATAGTTTTGGTTATTTTTGTTTTAAGCAAGAACAGCCCTTAAGGCTTGTATCATTAATTATTCTGTTAAGACTGAGACTGTTAACCCTGACTATGTGAAAAAATACTGGATTCTTTTTGAGTTAGAAGGTATCTTAGAGAAAATCTTCTTAGAGTGTAATCTTCTTGCCCTGTATGCTAAACAGGTGAGAATAAAAGAATTGGGTGACTTCTGAGTTTACTGAAAGAAAAATTATGATTTTTAAACATATAATTATGAATTATGATTTTCAACATTATAATTCTAAAAATCATTACTTTCAACCTATAATTTTGGAACTTAAAATTAATGAACACTGAGTTGGTAAACCAGTTGTCAAATAGTATAGTTTTTATGTTTTACTTAATAAAAATTAAGCGGAAGGCTGCATGAATAATGAACACGTCATTTTTTTTTTTCCAGAAATATTTATTTATTTTAGGGAGAGAGTGCCTGCATGCACGCATGGGTGGGGGGAGGGGCAGAGGGAGAGAGAGAGAATGGGAGAGAAGCAGACTCCCCGCTGAGCTCACGCCCAGCATGGGGCTACCCCCCACCCAGATGATGAGTGCGTTGAGATAAAGAGTCGGTGGCTCAACTAACTGAGCCACCCAGACACTTCGTTTTAAACTATTTAATATCCTTTCTCATTTAAGTAAATATAGAGAAGGTTGTCTATTTGAACTAATTATTTTAAATTCACATTCTTTAATTAAGAAATAAAATGCCTGAAGTAAATTTCTTGGAGCTGTCAAAACTCTTCCTTCATTTTTGCAGTAATTCATTAATTGTGTAAATGATATTATGACTAAATATATTTTAGACAGCTGTGTGAAGATGGAGTAATCATTCTTCAGTTAGGGCTGAAATTTGTAGTTGGAAGGAGAAAAATAGTTTTATTTCTTTAAATGAATATATTATTTTGTGATATAATTATTTCTTCCAGAATGAGGTTTTTTTTTTTTTATTAGTTAATAGATTTTGGAATTAGGGAGTACTCTAGAATTCATCTGATTCAACAGCCTCAATTTCCAGACAAAGATATTGAGAACCAAAGTGCAGAGGAATAATCCAGTGTGACATATTTGATCAGAATAAAGCTCAAGTCTCTCGTTCCATTTGTCTGGTGCTTTTCACGCTGTAATGTGTGTTATTCTCTCTCTCAAAACCAATCTAGATGTTTAAATAGAAAGGGAGGATGGGCAGAATGCCAAAGGAAAAGGATGTGAATCCCCCTTTCAGTGAACCTGTTAAGCTTAGGAGTTTACTTAATGGGTCTCCAGCGTTTGTTCTTAAGATACAATGCTTCTGTGGTGGGGATAAGCATGCTAATTAAACTGATTTTTTGCCTTTTAGGTGAGAGTTACGTGTGTGCATCAAATGAACCATTTCGTAAAGTTGATTACACCAAAAATATTAATCCGAACTGGTCTGTGAACATCAAGGGTGGTACAGCCCGAGCCTTGGCCGCTCCCTCCTCCGTGAAAAGTGAAGTGAAGGAAAGCAAAGATTTCATCAAACCCAAATTAGTGACTGTGATTCGAAGTGGAGTGAAGCCTAGAAAAGCCGTGCGGATCCTTCTAAATAAGAAGACTGCTCATTCCTTTGAACAGGTGTTGACAGATATCACCGAAGCCATTAAACTAGATTCAGGAGTGGTCAAGAGGCTCTGCACGCTGGATGGAAAGCAGGTAAGAGGTTTATTAGCCCCCAGCTCTCCATCTTACTGTTGAACTCTCCCTGTATTGTGGTGGTTACATATTTGACAGAATTTCGTGGTCTGCTAGAAATTATTCTAGTACTCCTACTTGAGAGGAGTGTGTATGTCTGTATTAGCTTTTATCATGAAAAATGTAAGTGGCTTACCTGTGTCTTTGCCCACATATCTCAAAAGTGTATATGGAGAAATCTGTACTTCTTATGGTCACTGAATGGGAAATGTAAACAACTCCTCTCCTTTTTTTTTTTTTTTTTTTTTTTTAGTTTCTATTTAAATTCCAGTTAGCTAACGTACAGTGTGATAGTAGTTTCAGGTGTGTAGTATAGTGATTCAACACTTCTGTACAACACCTGGTGCTCATTACAACAAGTACCCTCCTTAATCCCTATCACCTGTTTAACCCATCCCCCACCCACCTCCCCTCTGGTAGCCATCAGTTCTCTGTAGTTGAGAGTCTGTTTCTTGGTTTTCCTCTCTCTTTTTTATTTCCCTTTGCTCATTTGTTTTGTTTCTTAAATGCCACATATGAGTAAAATCATATGGTACTTTGTCTTTGTCTGAATGGTTTATTTTACTTAGCATAATACTCTCTGGCTCCAACCATGTTGTTCCAAATGGCAAGATTTTATTCTTTCTTTATCGCTGAGTAATATTTTATTGTATGTATATACAGTATTTTATTGTATGTATATTGTGGTGTATGTATGTGTATACACACACACACACACCACATTTTCTTTATCCATTCATCAGTCAATGGACACTTGGACTGTTTCCATAATTTGGCTATTGTTGACAATGCTGCTATAAACATTCGAGTGGGTGTATTCTTTTGAATCAGTATCTTTGTATCTTTGGGTAAATACATCCTAGTGCAATTGCTGGATCATAGGGTTCTATTTTTAATTTTTTGAACAACCTCCATGCAGTTTTCCAGAGTGGCTGCACCAGTCTGCAATCCCACCAACAGTGCAAGAGGGCTCCTTTTAATCCACATCCTTGCGAACACTTGCTCTTTCTTGTGTTTTTTATTTTAACCATTCTGAAGGTGTGAGATGATATTTCATTGTACTTTTGAATTTTATTTCCCTGATGATGACCGATGTTGAGCATCTTTTCATGTGTCTGTTGGCCATCTGTATATCTTCTTTGGAAAAATATCTATTCATGTCTTCTGCCCATTTTTTAATCGGATTATTTATGTTCTGGATGTTAGGGAAATGTAGACGTCTGAGTGAAAAGTGTAAGTTGAAGAGGCTTCCTACATTAAATGGGATGTTCTCTATTTAAGAACACCTGTTGACTAGTAGAGTCATGGGTTTGGTAAATCACAGGAGTCAAAATTGAAGATATTTAACATTTTTAGAAAAGCCTTTCCTCCCCACCTACATAGACTATGGAAAATGCATTTCAAAAAAGTACTTTCTTTCATAAGAATGTCCATATAAATTTCATAGGGCACAAGGGAGGTAATTAATCAGCATTTCTTTTTTGTTTGTTTTTTAAGACAGAGAGAGAGAGTGTGTATGTGTGGGATGGGGGGGCAGAGGGAGAGGGAGAGAGAATCCCAAGCAAGCTTCACATCCAGCGCAGATCCTGAAGCGGAGTTCAATGTTACAACCCTGAAATCATGACCTGAGCTGAAATCAAGAGTTGGACACTTAACCACCATCCAGGCACCCCATTAATCAACACTTCTGAAAAATATAGACAGATTACACAGGAAAAGGCAAGCAAATTATGGTAATAATATACCAGGAAATCTAATAGGCTAAAGAAGAAAAATTGGGCAAATTTCAAGAATTCATGAATACTGAGTTTTGCCACAAATTATTCTTAAAAAGAGAAGCACATAGCTTCTGAGGTGTAGTTTTTCCTAATTTCAATAAAGTTAAATTGTTTGTATTTATATTGTGTTAAACATTATAGTTTCCAGCATTCAATTTGTTTCTTCATTCTATTTTGTTTTTTCCCTATAACAATTTATTCTGAAGTGTTTAGCTCGTATAGTGCTGAGAATGAAACACTGGAGCAGTGCCTTCTGGAAAACACAGTTAAGGTAGTTTTCTAATTTCCTAAACCAGATCTAGTTAGTCAATTGTTTCCTGAAACAGTAACAAAATTTAAAAAATAGATTCTAAAAATTCCAGTAGATCGTAGTGAGGTTATAATGACTTTTCTGATTAATTAGTTTGACGATTGGAAGGCATGACACTTCATAGCAGCCCGCCCAAGATAGGTTCACAGTGAATGGAAATAGACACTTTCTAAATTGAGTTAATAGCACAGCACAACACAAAAGACCTTAAGGTTCATTCTGCAAGTAAGTAAAAACGAATTAGACTAAAAGAAATATTTGGTAAGCCAAACAGCTAATTCTTGGTTGACACAGGAAGGCTGGAAATCTAGAGACAAACATTTAAGACAACTAACAAAAAGAAAAATGGAAATCATAAATATGCCAAATTCAAAAACTTGAATGGCATTTAAACAGTAAATGCAGATGAGATTTTAAAGATTGAGATTCAGATTTGGAAATCTCTAAATATTGTTTAGGGAAAATGGAAGTGAAATACAGAAGTTGAACATCTAATTGAAATGGGCAATCATTGAAATTTTAATTATCCAAAAAATTATCTTCAGAAAAACTCCAGACTAGAAATATCAATATGTAAAAATGTTAACTAAAGCGCAAGCAACCCCAAATTATCCACATATTAAAGAAGACAACACTGCTAAGAGTAGGACTTAATGACAGGAACTAAAGGATGGTTTACTGTTAAGAAACCTGTTTAGGGGCGCCTGGGTGGCACAGCGGTTGGGCGTCTGCCTTCGGCTCAGGGCGTGATCCCGGCGTTATGGGATCGAGCCCCACGTCAGGCTCCTCTGCTATGAGCCTGCCTCTTCCTCTCCCACTCCCCCTGCTTGTGTTCCCTCTCTCGCTGGCTGTCTCTATCTCTGTCGAATAAATAAATAAAATCTTTAAAAAAAAAAAAAAAAAAAAAGAAACCTGTTTATACATGAGATCTAGAGGGTCAAGCGTAGTGGCACAGGGAATCCCAGAAAGGCTACAAAGGCATTTGACAAAATACAAAGTTGATATTCAGTTAAAGACTTATTTATAAATGGAGGGTGACTTCTCTGATACACTTATAAAAAAATACTATCTGAAACAAAAAGCCTATGTATTGGTGTAAACACATGTGTACAACACTGGAAGTACTTCTATGACAGGTATAGGATAATCACCTGATAGCACCAGTATTCAACATTCTTCTATTTATTCTCCCTGATTTTTATTTATAGTTTAATTGCAATTTCAATAAGAATCTAAATGAGATTTTTTGGGGGGTGGGGGAAGAAATACCTGACTAAGTGATTTCAAAAGCTAATCTGGAAAAAGAGGGAGGAAAATTTTGAAAATAATGATTAATGGGCTCTTATACTACCAGATATTAAATCATCATCCTCATACCATAGCAAAAATAAATTCCAGGTGTTTTAAAAATATAGAGGTCAAATGAAGTAAAAGAACTAAAAGAAAATATGTCAATAGGTTGAAACGGAAAAGGATTTTCTGAGCGTGAAAATTGTGGAAAATCACAAGAGGAAAGCTTGGTTAGACAACATAAAAAGTGAAAACTTCTCAGTGTCATAAGCAAGGTTTATATCTTTTATATTGAGTTACAGTAGTTTAATATGAAAAAAAACCTGTAATGAGACGGTGGATAAAAGACGACACAGGCAATTTGAAAAGATAGGATTGTAAATACTAAGTATAAAAAATGTTCGGTCTCTAAAAAAATGAATTTAAGCAATGAGATGGTGTTTTTGATATTTAAAACAGACATTTTTAAAAAAAGAATGTTTATTAATTTTAGATATGCAGTGAATTGTCATTTTCAAAGAATGATGGAAGGGTGAATTTCATAATCTTTATGGAAAGCAATTTGTTTTGTACAACTATACAAATGTTCTTACTATTTGAACTTGTAAACTAACTTCTAGGAATTTATCCAAAATAATCTGAGATGCAAACATAATTATGCATAAGAATTTTCATTTCAGCAAAAAGAGCAAAAGATTGAAAACAATTTAAAACTCCTAATGTAGAAAACAGCTAAATGGTATTACCATAGAATATAGTAGTGGCCATTGAAAATTATGTTTGGGGTATATTTAAAGACCTGAGAAAATGTTGAATGGAAAAAGCAAGAAAAAAAAAAACCCTCTGTGTAGTGTGTTTTCAGTTTTATGTTAAGAAAGAGAAGTAGAGGAAATTTTTTTAAACTAATTCAGAAGGAAACACGATTATAGTTGCCATCAGAAATCCAGTATTTGCTGTTCTGATTTCTACTACTTTCTCATGTCTGCTTAGAAGCAAAAAATCAAGCACTGAGAAGGAAAACAAAGACTGATTTCAATCAGTTGTAAAAATTAAAACATTATAAGTTAATCCTTGAAATTTTAGCATGTGGCTATAAAATGTTACAAGAATCACTTTTGTCACTATTCAGTGCCTTCTAGAACTTATAACATTATCTCCCATGTGCAAAGAAAAAAGGTATCTTTAAACTTTCAAATAAAATATTTCTCTGGAAAAATCATAGCTTTTAGTTTTGATAGACACACTTTGGATGTTGTATTTTCAGAGTACCAGGTATTCTTAAAAGCTATAGTTTTCTTGGCACGCTGATAAAACACTGGACTTGCAATTTAAAACTTGAATTTTTTAAAACTTGATTTTTGGTTGGTATAACATATAACAAGAACATTTGTTTCTTGCTTTGAAATAGCATAAGAAATTTGTCTTATGCTTAAGACTAATGGAAACCTTTAAATGGGCAGTGTTCATTTTGATTTTATTTTATAAAATGATTTTTTCATGGGTATGTAAAATGATCTGTTCTCTGAAATTTTTCAAGAAAAGGACAGCTTTGCTTAGGCGAAGAGAAAGGAGTGAGAATGAAACTAAGATCGTTAATGAGTTGTCCCTGCATGAAATTTTAGGCTATCTGTCCTAACTTTTCTGTTTTTTCCTGGTTACTTCCTGCTCATATGTGTTGTTTTCATCTTGCATTAATCTGATCTTTAACACAAGGATAGAGATTAAACAATTTATAGGCAGTTCATCCTATAGTCACTGATCTCATCCTGACACCTATGCTAGAGTCTTAAGGGGCCCTGCTTATCTTTTATGAGCTTGAAAGCTCTCCTGATTAAAGTATCATGTGCCAGTAGCATTTATGTTGTTAGAACAATGTCCCTTGAGCTTCTCTTCCATCAAAACGGATGATCACATCTTCCTAGTAGTATTGACTTCATTAACAAGGTCTGACTTAATTAGTACAACTAACTCATGCATTTTATATCTCTTTATAAAATCACTTCAACTAAAATCATGTTTTAGGGTTTTATCCATGTTAACTCTTGGGTTTTCTTTAGTGTAGAGCAGTGATTCTCGACTGGGTACCATTTCACCTCTAGGGGACATTTAGCAGTGTCTGGAATCTTTTTTTTTTTTTTAATTTTTACTATTGAAGTACAGTTGATATACAATGTTAATTAGTTTCAGGTGTACAGCGTAGTGATTTGACAGTTCTATACATTACACAGTACTCACCACAGTAAGTGGTTACCATCTGTCACCCATACAGTGGAGTCTTTTTGATGCCATGACTGAGGATGGAGAATGTACTGGCATGTAGTAGGTAAAGGCCAAGAATGCTGCTATCTGTCCTGCGGTGCACAGAACAGACACGGCGTAATTCTTTGGGGTCCAAAAGGTCAATAGTGCTAAGATTCAGAAATTGTGGTGTCAAGTAAGTGAAATGATTCCAAAAGAAATACTTGTTTGAATGTTAACTTTGTTACCATTTAGGCCACATGCTAAACTTTATTTCAGAACTTACAGCTGTTCTCTTAGCCTGTCTGTCTACTTCTTACCTGGTTGAGGCAGGTGTGTCAGCATGTCATGGTTTACAGTCTTTGTTGTCCTGGATTTCAGTCTATTTGTCTTTGTTTTATGACACTAACATACAGTTGGGCAGGACAGCTTCACAGGGGATTAGATAAAGATGTCCCAGGTGGTTTTACATGTATTTAAGGAGAAGTCTAAGAAAGCATGATTTAATCTTATGGGATTTTAATTATTTAATATTTAAAATTGATGTTATGATTATCAATTTTTTAAAAAATGCACAACCTATGTACTTATAGATGAAATGACTAGAAAAAAATCTGTAAAAAGACGTCATGGGTATTCTCCTCTTAAGTAGTTTTTTTTTTAACTTGCAATTAATTTAGATTAAATGCTTTTCTCTTAAATAAGCTCTTGAATTTTAAGTTAAAGGAATCGAATAGGAGAAGGAGGTTTACTTTTAAAATTTTTCAAAAGAGTTACTTCCTTATAATAAACTGCAGTGGGGGAGTTCTTTTAAAACTCTCTTTATTCTGTTAAGAGAATAAAAGATCCAAATATAGCATTTGTCCACATGTGTAAAAAATTCTAGCTTTTAGCTTTCCCAGAAACAGCAGAGTTTTAACATAAAAGAAACATGTTTAGTAGAATTTTGGAACAAGTAGATTCTTGTCATGGGCAGAGGCAAAACAGACTCAGAAATTGCTAGCAGTTGATGGTTGGGGGTAAAATACTTCCAGATTTTGGGACCACTGCCAGTCTTAGGATACCCACATGCAGTGGGATCCTCCTTGGGGATCATTTGAGTGCCTTTATCTTATCAGTCAGTGTTTTTGAAGGTTTCCATCCTCACTTTTTCAAAAGTTTAATTATTTCATGGGTGCCATAATAAGAATAACTTATTTTTGTACCCCTTCTGGCATCACAGTTTCTAGTGAAGATTCATTTCTTTGTAGTGACCTGACCATTCTTATGTAAAGCAATCTCTTCTCAAAAATTGGTGCATAAAAATCAAAATAGTTGATATCTATTTTTAAATATTTTTTATGATTCATTTAATGCTGCTATAATTTTTCCTTGAAGTAGATGGGGACAGAGTTTGGTTTTAATTCTCACACTGCTCCCAATGCATGCATTTTGTTTTTGTAGATAACAGAGATCCAGATGACTGTGTTTTCGTCTTATTAGATACGTTTATACCTCTAAAGTGTGGGTAGCCCTGATCTATCTCAAGCAATGGAAAATGTATCCCAATTAGGAATCAATAGAGTGAGAGTAACTAGTGGGACTTTTCAGTACTTCAGGAAGTCCAGGTGTAGAGAGGGAGAAAACATTCATTCATTCTTTGTTCCCTGATCTAAGCAGATTTTAAGGGATGGGGGGGGGCTTAATCTTAGGTTTTGATATAATGAACCCCTCTTTTCAAAGAGTGGTCTAGAAAGTGGGAAGAAAGAAGGAAACATTTAGATATCCCTCTTATTTTTTTGTTGAAGTGAAATTTCTGTTTTTTCCATTCTGGTGTATATCGTATAAGCAGTTTCTCTTGAACTTAAATAATATTTTCTCCTTTTTAATGGGAAGCTGGAGGAGACACCAAGATTCTGTTAGTAGTTACTGCAGTTGCAAATTAGGAGAAGAAATGTTTAAGAAAAATCTTAGCTTGTAATGAATTATGCAATGTAAAGTGTAGCTGAGATAAAAATGGCATCACTGCAAACTCTTTTATTTATTCTTTGATGTCTAAGCTGGAGTAATGTTTGCATCATAAAATTGTGTTAAATTAATTTCATTTTTATAAATGTATTTTGCAGTGATTATAATAATTGTTTATTAAATATACATTTTGTTACATATGTATTTTACAATGCTTGGAATAATACCTAACAGCTTAATTAGCTAATAGATAAAAGCTAATAACTTACTATAGGGTATTATTGCTTTATATTAGTCTTCTCTGCTAATCCTCACAATAACCTTGAGTTAGGTATTATAATTCCCATTTTACATTGGAGATATTAAAACAGAAATAAAGTAACCTATTCAAAATCACACAGCTGGTGGTGGAGCTGGAATTTGCACCGAGAAAGTGTAAATTTACACCCAGAAAGTGTACCCCCACACACACACTTCACAATTGTGCTCTAAGCCCTGTCTGGTCAGGCTCTTTGAAAGGTTTTAGTGATAAAGATGAGGAATAAGACAGAGCTAATAAGCTAATCAGGTTATTTCAGATTTTATTAATTAATTAATTTTTTTTAGGTTTTAGAGTCATGCACTTTTACCTGGGGTTTATCTACAATCTGTGTAATTATACATTGTGTGGCAAAATTATTCTTTAAGTAGAATCCATAAAATGAAAAAACAGGTTAAGGAGTAATATGCTTGACAAAAAGATGACTTCTAGAGTTATTTATAGATTTAATTTTTTTAAAGAATATGACTGCTGAAAGTGTAGAAAATATGGGAAAAATAAATGCACAGTCCTTCCATTTTAACACTATTTTAAATATAATTAAGTATCCCTATCCATATTTTTATATACATGCTTTTTTTTCCTTTTAAGAGGAAATTACCCAAGTAAAATCAGTACATTTCTATTGGAAAATCCAAATGTTGGGGAGGAAAAAAATGTGTTCTCTATCCTTTAATATTCTTCTAGCTGGCCTAAGAGTCAAATTGATGTGAGACAAATTAACAGGAGAAAATCATGGTTAATTTTGTACATACAGGGAATTCACCTAAACGTGAGATTCCAGGATGGATCTAGAGGATATAATGCTAAGGAAACACAAATACCATATGATTTCATTCATATGTGGAATTTAAGAAACAAAGGAAAAAGAAAACATTCTTAAATATAGAGAATAAACCTGATGGTTGCCAGAGGGGAGGTGGTTGGGGGGAGGTATACAATAGATAAGGGGGATCAAGAGTACACTTATCTTGATGAGCACTAAATAATGTATAGAATTTTTTAATCACTAACCTGTACAACTGAAACTAATATAACACTGTATGTTAATTACACTTCAATTAAAAAATACTACCTTTCCCCCACCCCCCCCCCCAAAAAAAACCTCCACTGATCTGTGGCAATAGAGGTGAGAATCGTAGTTATTTTTCAGGATGTTATTCCTAATGGGGTGGGTAATTGAGCCTGCTCTGGTGTTAGAAATGCTCTATACCTTGATCTGAGTGGTAGTTACAGAGGGATACACAAATGGAAATATTTATCAAGTTGTTTGCTTAATATTTATGTACTTTGCTGTGTGTAACTTATACCTCAATTTAAAAAAGGGAGGAAAAAAGATGTGAGATTCCAAAGACAGGCAACATGAGGTATACATGTCATTCTGGACTAAAAAGGAAATAGGAGTCAAAGGGAAGGAAGGGAATTCACAGGAAGAAAGGAAAGAGTAAATGCTTGGTAAACAAATGTTTGCTGGGCCACCCAGAAACAGTGGTGGAGGACTTTGGACAAACAGGCCTTGCCAGGTTTCTTCCTGTCTACCATACCTAGTTCCTGTTATACTATAGTTATTTACAGTGATAACTCCCTTTCTGGAGCAGGTTCTATATTTAAATTTTTTTAGGCAGATGGGGGAAGGTCAAAGTTTCCTCCTGAGTCTTTTGGGCCTTGATTATTTTCAGTTTGAAATAATCTGCAGGCCAGAGTTGTACGTTTTGGGGTGATTAGTTTTGAACTCCTATACAAACAATTAAAAGAAGTGCAAAGAATGAAAGTTTCATTTCATTTGCCTTTATTCCCAAGCCTCACCCTATTTCCTAAAGGAAACTACCAGTTTTGTTAATGTAGTTTAGATATTCATGTACACATAGTTTTTATGTAACATGGTTTTTATGTGTAATCGTGTATCCTCCTTCTTTCACTTATTAATCATACTCTTCTATGTTGTTACATAATCATATTTCATACATAAATGACTGAACTATGTTCAAATGACTAGACATACCATAATTTGTTTAACCTTTTGCTGGGCGTTTGGGTTATTTCCAGTTTCTCAATCTTTTATCCTCTAGTCATCTTGCTGTTTATAGATTTTAACATGTTTTGGATCATTTCCTTTACTTGGCGTAGATTCCTAGAGGTAGGTTACTGGAAGAGACTCAAGTAGTTTGGGGTTTGAGAGATACTATCAAAGCTGTAGACAAAAAGTTGTCCTAGTTGGCAGTGCTACCAGCATGTGCCCCAGTATTTCTGTAGCTGGGAGAGACTTATAAAAAGACCAGACATGATAGCCAGGCCCAATGAACATACTTAATTTGTTGCATGGAAAAATGCACATTTTGTGAAATTCCTATTGTAAAAATTGAAACCCACCTACCACCTCCACCTTTGCTACTTTCTGTTCTAGAAAGTAGTTTAACAAGAAAAGCCAATTGGCCTGTGTATAAGTTTTATACCAGAGGCAAGTGCTGGCATAACTAGTCTTGAAAATGTTAAGCTCAGTAGGGGGAAATTTTTCTTTTAAGCTAAAAACCTACATTTTGGTACGATGTTGTCTTAATCTTGAACTGAAAGATCTATCACTTCATTCATTGTTTGCTTTATAATCTTTGCATGGATGCCAAAAATCCCATGGGTATATTTCTGGTACTTAGTGAATTCACCTAATTTTTTGCTTTGTGATATTTTGACTAAAAATTGAGTCAAGGCGATTACTTGAAGTCATCAATGATTTTTAAAGTTAATAGCTGACTTTTGGTGTGTCATAGATAACTTTTTTTTTTTTTTGCTGTTTTTGTAATCTATCATGAATGTCCGATAATCATAATTTCTACCAATATTTGTAAGTTGATTAGATTTCATGAAAGGGTCGTTCATCATGCATTTTGGTTAAAAACAAGGACAGGTGCAAAGTAAGTATAATATTTTAGAATGCGTAGCTGATTTAGGAAATTATTTAGTCCATCCTGTTAATTTTATAGATGAGAAATCTTTAGGGGTTCATGATAGTTTTTGAGAGCCAGTTGGAATCTTTGGTCATTCTCTTCCAAATGAAACCTGACTCGAATTTTGTGTGGGATCACAGACCACAGAGCAGTTTATGAAACTCCACTTTGGTCCATCTTATGCTGTTCCCTTAGTTGAGAGGAGTTTTTATTTTTAGTCTTCCAGTTGTTGATTTTTCTAGAGAGCAAAAGTTAAGCTTGACCATGGTCATCCGTACTCTTAATTGAATCTAAACTAAAAATTGCTTCATGGAGAAAAATAGTGCTAGAGTCTGTATTTGCTTTTTCAGTAACCCTGTGCAGTTTTCTGGATTTAAAAATTAACCTCTAGCAATTTTTTTTTAAGTAAGGAAGAACACTTCAAACAGTAAGACTAGCTTTCATGAATATTCTCTTTATGTATTTTTAGAATATTTTAATTGTAGTGTGATGCAGCTGCCAGACTCATAGCACCAAGTGTTGGAAAGCTCTGTAGTCATTAGAGGTTCGCCTCCACAGTTTAATTTTCTCAGCCTGAGGACTGTTGCAGTGAAGCAGTGCTTACCCAGAAAGAGCATTCTGCTTTTCCTTATGCATTTCAGGCTCTTCCTAAGACTTGAAATAATACAAGTTTTATTTAAAATTTTCTTTGTTTTGTAATGGTGTATGGCAAGCTTCTCTAAATGTGAGCATGAAGACATTTGATTATATTCGAAAATATTGTTCTTTGTTTGCCCACATGCGAAGTCATTAAAATGCCATTTAAAATATGAGTTATGGGAGGTATTTAAATATCTGTGAATGGGTACTTATTGAAACTGACATTAGGTTACATGGTTGTGTTTCTGAAGGATTAAGTTTATTAAACACCTAGTCTGTAGTATCACTTATGTTACGTATTTTTAGTGGTAAAATATGGTTGACACATGCCATTGTGAAATGGAAATTGAAAAGACAGTTTCTCTTTTTATAAAAAGCAAAAGTTCTGTAAATGGAAACTCCTGAAAGTCTCATTAGGCAACTTAATCCAGATTTTAATGTTTTCACTTACTACAGTAGCCCAGGTTTTTATGTGTAGATAAAAGTTTAAAACTTTTCCAGAAGTTTTAAAATAGATTTTTACTGCCAGAGGATTCCTGCCCAGGCCACACCAGTCAATATCTTAATCACTTCTTCAGCTTCTAGGATTTAGAGGGTTGTGGTCAGTGTGATTGTGCCCTGAGGAGCTCATTATATGCATTGGAATCAGAAAGTGAATATTGAAATTTGATTTAAATATATTCACTTCCAATGACACAATCACACTCTAATATTGAATGACACAAAATTCACACTTATGCAATGAAGACTGTCATAAGATTTTTAATGATGGGAAACATACCAACCTTTAGTGCCAAATATTGTGGCAAACTATTTACACATGTCATTTAATTTCACTCTGAGGTAGGCATATCATGATATCTCTGTAAGGAATGTTACAGAGCATATCCAAAGAACTTTTGTCCTTTGGTGTCAGTTAGACATCTTGGCTATAATAGTATACTTATGCTGTGAAGGCTGCCTTTGCTCCAGACATTTTTCTGTTACTCTCAGAGCTGGTTTTCAAGATTCAAAGGAAAATCAGATTTATTACTTTATAATCATTTTTAATTGTTTTCCAGAATCTGTTATGTAGCATGATTATTTACTTTAGTCTTCAGACTTAGCTCTGAATAGCTTCCCAGACTTTTCCCAAAACTTCTGTTCACCTTAAAATGATGAAGAGTTCATTTATTTTCATCTACAGATTATATTTCTTACTATCGTTTATTTCATAACTCAAGATGTCCTAGATTTGGTCAATGGAACCTTTTGGAAGTTAGATCCTTTGTCCTTTTGACATATTTAAGGATACATAGGAGACTGAGGATTATAGGGAACCTTGTCGGGTTCATGATTAGACTTTATGGCAAATAAAAATGTAACAGCAATCCTGTATGCTAGTGACTGCTCTAGGTCTGCTGTTCTCAGGTGTCTTCTAATGCTGTACAGTCTTCCATGTGATTTCTGTTCATTGCACATAACTCCTGGATTCTGTGCAATTCCCCTTTTTGTCTCAGTTGGTATGTTTGCCATTAAATCCCTAGAAACTAGGGCCTAGGATATATCTGAGTTGATTGGTTATTGTCCAGCATAAGAGCACCATCATAGGCCATTAGCCTCCCTTTTCTTGACCTATAGATGTTGCTTTTAGGGAAACACATTTGTTGTGAACAGAATTGCTGTGTTGAGTTGTATGACCCTGCAGTCTATGTGCAGAGAACTTTTTTTTTTAAGATTTTAAGTAATTTATACACCCAGCATGGAGCTTGAACTTACAACCCCGAGATCAAGAGTCACATGCTTTAGTGACTGAACTAGTCAGGTGCCCTTTGTTCTTACAGAGCTTGTGAGTATTGAGGGTATCTAAAGGTTCAATGACTCTCTGGTTCAGTGGTTCTTGACTAAAAGCCGTTTTGCCACCAAGGGGATATTTGGAAATTGCTGGAGACATATTTGGATGCTGGACCTGGAGTGGGGTAGGGTAGAATGTGTTACTGGTATCTAAGGGCTAGAGGCCAGGGGTGCTGCTGAATATCTTACAGTGCACAGGACATCCCTCCACACTGAAGAATGAACTGGTCCAAAACATCAACAGTGCTCAGATGAAGAAGCAATAGCTTAAATTTAATGGTTCTAAGGAGGAATGATGGGGCGGTATCGAGAGGGAAATGCTAGTGTTTTTGGACTAGCCAGTGTAAGAGATGTAGGTGGGTATGCATGATCAAGAATAGGTTTTTGAAATTAAAAAGGCAAGGGCAAGATTATGCACAGCATACGCTGCATTTCTGAAGGATGGGAACCTCACCCCTTGAGCTTTGGATTGGCATCGAAGAGTTGTGAGAGGATCAGATTTGCATTTTAGAAAGTTTACTTGGAGAGTGTGAAATGAGTTCAGAAAGATGATCAATCCTACAGGATTCAGTGTCCCAGAGTGTGGGAAGTTGTTTTAGATGATATTACTTCAAAGTTGTAATGTGTTTTACAGTTTCCTAAATGCTCATGGGAGGTGGTTCCTAAACTATTCCAGATAAAAAGCAGACATTCCTAAAGAAATTTAAGTAGTTTCAGAGAGTGTAAGGTTTGGTTTTAGTAGGAAATGAGAGAGATAATGTAGTGGAGTTAAGTCTTAAGTCCATGGACAGAAAGTATTATTTGGTTGGAGATTATAGAAAATCTTCACAGTGGCTGGGAAAAAGTGTTATTTTAATGAATTCATTAATTTTCCTTGTGCTTTTTATGCTGTCAAACTATTTCAAGTGTTTGTGGCAGGATGGATGTCAGTATTGTTATTTAGAAGAAGTGCTGGGATGTAAGTAACCCTACCTTTTCTTATTGTTACTGGAATTGTGACTGCCTTTTCCCTTCCTTTCACAGCAGACACCTGATATGGTCTAGGTGATCTGTGCCACGAGGTATATTTATATTTGAGAAAACCTGTTGTAGTATGAAACTACTGCAGTATTCTATCTCCAATAACACATTTGTGAATGACTTAAAAATATAGTCATTGTGACATCTAGGAAACTTAAATACAAAGGTGCTTCTTGGTAACCAAAGAGAAGAGTACTTTTTCTTAAAATTATTACAGTGGCATAGTAAACAAATGGTTCAGTGTTCACGAGTCAGTTATGATCTATTTTAATACTTTAAAATTTTTTAATAGCTTTAAAAAATGAAAGTGCTCCTGTGCTTTGGCTAATAAGATGGGTTATCAGAATCATACTGTTCAAAGTAATTTATTGAAGAACTATCCCTATTTTATTTTAAAAATCAAGTGTTTTGCCACTCTGGAAAACAGTATGGTGATTCCTCAAAAAGTTAAAAATAGAACTACCCTATGACCCAGCAAATGCACTACTAGGTATTTACCCAAAGGATACAAAAATGCTGATTTGAAGGGACACATACACCCTGATTTTTTTTTTTTTAAGATTTTATTTATTTATTTGACAGAGAGAGAGACAGCCAGAGAGAGAGGGAACACAAGCAGGGGGAGTGGGAGAGGAAGAAGCAGGCTCATAGCTGAGGAGCCTGACGTGGGGCTCGATCCCAGAACGCTGGGATCACGCCCTGAGCCGAAGGCAGACGCTTAACCGCTGCGCCACCCAGGCGCCCCCACCCTGATATTTATAGCAGCATTATCAACAATAGCCAAATTATGGAAAGACCCTAAATGTCCATCAACTGATGAATGGATAAAGAAGATGTGATATGTATACATATATATGGAATATTACCATCAAAAAGAATGAGATCATGCCATTTGCAGCAATGTGGATGGAGCTAGAGTGTATTATGTTAAGTGAAATAAGTCAAGAAAGACAAATACCATATGATTTCTTTTTTTAAAAGATTTTATTTATTTGAGAGACAAAGAGAGAATGAGCAAAGTGAGGAGGAGCAGAGGGTGAGCGAGAAGCTGAGCGGGGAGCCCAACATGGGACTCGATCCCAGGACCCTGAGATCATGACCCGAGCCAAAGGCAGATGCTTAACCAACTGAGCCACCCAAGTGCTCCTCCCCCACCCCGATATGATTTCACTCACGTGGAATTTAAGAAACAAAACATAGGGAAACCATAGAACAGACTGTTAACAGCAGAGAACAAACAGAGAACAACAGGGTTGATGGAGGGAGGTGGGTGGGGAACGGGCAGTAGTTGTGATGAGCACTGGTGTTATATATAAGTGAGGAAACATAAATTCTCCTGAAACTAAAATTGCACTGTGTGTTAACTAACTGGAATTAAGAACAAACAAGCAAACAAACAAACAAAAAACCAAAACCAAACACTTAAAACAAAAATAAATAAAAAAATATAAGTAACTATTAGAGTATTGCACTGAAGTTGATTAATTTATACTCAAAAAAATCCCTTCTTATTCAAAATATTAAGTAGAGTATGTCCTCTTTTTCTAAAGTTCTAAAACCTGTGTGGTTAAGTCCATCTCATTTTATTTTTTAATAAACAGCAAATGTTTATTTACCAGGAAAAAAAAATCCATAGTGTTTCTTTCTAAAATCAAAATTTTCTTCTTTACTCATGGAAATAGAAATTGCTTTGAAGGGATGCCTAATCTCCCTAATGATTTGGCTTTTGACGCAGTTGTGTTTGCAGTTTTCATGCTGATATATATATTTAGGCTAATTTAGTGATACACAAAATTCTGTGTCATATTGTATAATTGTGCCTGGTTAATGGCTTCCTCAAACTGTGTTTAAAGCAGGTTGGGGGGGGGGTGCCTGGGTGGTCAGTCGTTAAGTGTCTGCCTTCGGCTCAGGGCATGATCCCGGCATTCTGGGGTCGAGCCCCATGTCGGGCTCCTATGCTGGGAGCCTGCTTCTTCCTCTCCCACTCCCCCTGCTTGTGTTCCCTCTCTCGCTGGCTGTCTCTCTCTCTCTGTCAAATAAATAAATAAATAAATATAATCTTTAAAAAAAAAAAAAGCAGGTTAGGCACTGATATAGGGAAATGAGATTTTTTTATATAAGATATAAATATGTAGATTATCTATAAATTTTTTATATATTAAAAAATACATATAAAACTTCCTTGTTAAGCTGACATCCAGTCTAGCAGTCTGGACTTACTCTGGAATACCAAAGCAGAGCTGTATTGCTCAGAGATGCTACAAGCGCATTCACTGAGAGCCTGTGACTGCCGGCTCATGCAGAACGCCCTGAGGTGAAGTCCCTACTCTTGAGGCGCTTATACTCTATTTGGTGAGGAAAGTGAAAACACATGCCATAATTAGATGGTGACGAAGCGCTAATAGACACTGCTCTTCAGCTAACAGACACGTAGGAACCAGAGGGATTGGGAAGCGTCCATGAAGAAATAGAATGTCAAATGGGCTTCCGCTGGGGAGACTGATTTAGAGACTGTTCCCACCACCCCCATGCAGCAGCAGGCAAAAGTAAGAGTGAACACGAATGGTGAACCAAGGGGAATGTGGTTGGTTAATGACGGGATAGAGCAGGAAATGAATTTGGAGAAATTTGGGAGGGGAGTAGACGTTAAGTTCACACAGAGAGCTATGTGGAGGTGGAAGGTCAGCTGATGATGAAGCACCAATGGACTAAGACTGTGCTTTGGAGTCAGGCTGCCTCTGGACTGATGCTGAGGTGGAAGGAGGGCCGTGTAGCCCAGCAGGTGACCCCCCCCCCAGCAGTCTTGGTTTGGTCCCGAGTAACATGGCAGAAGTGAGGTGAGGGCAGAAGATGTGATGCAGATAATCCAGACTGAGTGTAAGATCTGTAACTTGGGCTACTGGGAAAATTGGAGAGTGCTAAGAGCAACACAGAATTTGAAGAGCTACCCCAGTGCCCTTCATACGATTGCCAAACCACAGAGCTGGCATCAAGTCCTTCCACAGAAACCCTACAAAGTCTTGGTTTCCTAAGGGGCCATGAAAGGTTTAAAGTTTACTCTGAACGTGTGGAATGAGAAAAATCAGAAATATTAAGGGCTGGAAGTATGGGTTCTGTGGTAACTTGATCATCTTATTAAGGGGGCATGGCAGCTCATTATGATGTTTGAGGTTGAAAAAAGCCTGGTACATTTTCATCTGGGGTAAGTTAAATTAAATTTTTTTTTATTAAGTTCAGTTAGCCCATATACAGTACATCATTAGTAGTGTTCAATGATTCATTAGTTGAATTATTTTAAAAATAACCGCTTCACTGTAATGTTGCGCATGAGGTAGAAATAATGTTTTTTGTTTTTTTAAATTGTATGTCACAAATTCATTTTGTGGAAGTTTAGAAAAAATATTTTTTGTGTAAGGAAAAATTATTATTTTTACCTGGGTAAAACTTAAATCTAGCTTACGTAGCAAATATCCTTATTTTGCTGTTAGGCTGATATGACCCCAGCAAATATGACAAAGAACTACATTGTGCCTGGAGTGCATTTTGCAAGGTCTGTGGAAGCTGTGAGACCATCCTTTGAGAAAGTAGATGAGGTCTTCTTTTAACCTTTGTCTGGGTCCATTATCTGGTTCCTACAACCATCCTGGGTTACCAGAGGCATTGGATCCCAGGGACACTGTTCTCATCAGAAACCTTTTTATTAGAGGTAGAAATGCTTTAGGAGTCCTGGGGAGACATCCCTAGTCGCTGGTCACCTTGTTGCGCCTTGACAGGCCCCTCTGTTCCTTCTCTAGTGACATGTACTGCCCTTCCTGGGCAGAGGTGAGCCTCCCTTTCTTGGAACTAATCCACTGAGTAGCCATGTGGAAGTCCAAGGGGCAGGACCAGCTACTTAATTTGTGGGGCCCAGTGCAAAGTGGGAATGCCAGCCTTCTTGTTCAAAAATTAAGAATTTTAAGACTTCAGCATCAGAATATTAAAGCAAGCCTGGGGCTCTGTGCACCTGCACAGGTCACATGCCCACAGAGCCAGCCTTGTGTGTGGAGATAAGCTGTGGTTTCCTGACCTTCTCTCAGGGTCTTGTGAGGCACAGAAGGGCTGCCTTGCTTCCCACCCAGATGGGAGAGGGCACACTGGCTGCTGCTTCTGCCTTCTTCTCATACACCCCTGCCCCTGATCCAGTGTTAAGGAAAGTGGTAGGTAGCTCCCTTCGTGCCCTCTACCCAGGTTGGTTTTGTTAATTAGGAGCATATGACTTCTCCTGGCCTTCAACTGTTAGGTTGTAAGCTCCAAAATACAGGAGAAAATTCAAAATTTAGCGGGCAATGTGGGCTATGAATCAGAGTGTATGGGTAGGCTGAACCTTACGTGGGGAGCAGTGTTAGGTAAGTAGAGGCTTTGTTTTGAGGAACGATAGCAAGGTGGGAGAGCTTTCAATGTCAGGGGTGGTAGAATTGAATCTCTCTTTTCACCATAGTTATTAAAGTTGCTGCAAATACTGTTAGCAAATACTGTTCTGTTGCTCCTAGCGGTAATACAAGGTTAGGTTCCTGTGAGCCTGTGGTCACAATTTTCATAGCCATTTAATACATAATCTTGTTTCATATGTATTTCTGTTTAAAGACACCTTATTTAACATATGTATTGTTGATTCATTTACTTTGAACTCACCACCGGCAGCACTGTAACTTATGTCTTAGTGAAGCATATCTAACACATGTATTTTCTCTATAAGACACATTGCAACCTTCTTGAACTTAGGAATGCTAAATAGCACTTTAGAACTATGCCTGGGGACCATTTTAAGCAGAAAACCAACAAAAAGCACAAAAATACAAACTCATGGAACTAAACAGACTGTAGAAAGTACAAGAGCTGAAACAAGATGGCAAAGCATCACTTCGCTCAACTGCAGCTGGGAATGTATTGTTGGGCAACTCAAAAATTTTCACCACTGTGTGCATGTCAGCCAGTGACCACAAAAACAGCATGAGTATTGATTTGGGGGCTAACCATAAATTTTAGGAAGTAGGCAAATTTGCAAATACAGAATCTGTGGATGATAAGAATCAAATGTACTTTGAATTTCAGCTCTTCCATCACAGTGAACAGATCTGTATGGGAAAACCATCTGTTAACATGGCAACAAGACTCTACTCTTTATTTTTAAGGGGGTGATATAGTAGGATGTAATATATTCATATATGATGAACCAAGGCACTGTTTTTAAAATTTGGGAGAGCTGAAATCAGATGATGGGGGAAAAAAAAGTTGTTCTGTGTCAGACATTTCTAAATTAAATCTAAAATGCATATACTTCTCTCTGATAAGAAAATGTGAAGGAGGTGTTGTGGGTTTGATAGCTGATTGTGCTAATAACAATCATTAGGTGTCAGCTAATTATAATGTGTAGAAATAAAATGTCCAACTGATAGTAGGTTACATTAGTTTCAGTCCCTGAGTCATCTTGTGTAAACAAGGGTTGTAGCAAGGTGAGGAGATGAGAAGAATTCAGATAGAAAAAAGGCTTTGCATGTGTTTAACAGAGACTGATAATAGCCCAAAGTATTGTCCAGTCTCTAACTATTTCATGATTATAGGAATTCCATTGGAAAACAGAATTTAGTGATATAGTGTTGAAACTCAAAAAATGAGACCACACATTTTCAAAGCATTCTCTTCTGAATTTCACTTTCGTGTTCTAAATATTTTGAGACATTCCTATGATAGGGACTATTGTGTGAAATAAACAAATTAGATAAGGCAGTGCTTGATATTTTGACAAGATAACTGAAAATGTCTGATGAAAATTTCAGTCACGTGTAAGAAGCAGTTTGTCTGTGTGTGTGTGTGTGTGTGTGTGTGTGTAGCAAGGGATTCTATGTCAGTGTTTTTTGTTTTATTGGTATCTTGCACCAGAGGTTTAAAATATTTACTTTTTTTTTTTTTTCATTTTTCTGCCTTCTAAAAACCCATTACTGTTCTTTGCAGCCTGGTGTGCTATTGGTTTATAGTTGTTCTTCACAGCAGTTTCCTAAAATCATGTCCTTTCTCCTCGAAGCCTTCCATTTCACTAAGGAGACTAGGTTAGCAACTGCCCCCATTCTCCCTTTAGATACTGTTTTGCCCTATAAATGAGTACATCTTTCTAAATAACTGTTTACTGACTTGCCTAAACCAAATGGTAATGTAGGACTGCTGATTATGAGGAAATCTCAAAGATAGAAATCTTCATTTTTATAATGAAATGGTTGCTTATGATGCTTTTAAACAATTTGGACTCAGTTTTAGAAGATTGTTTTTCTAAATTACTATTTTTCTTTATTCCGGGAACAGTGGTTCCAAAAAAATCAAAAGCAGTCTCTCTCTGTCTCTCTCTCATACACACCCTCAGTGTGTGTGTGTGTGTGTGTGTGTGTGTGTGTGTGTGTGTGTGTGTGTTGGAGTTTCAGGTTATATTTAGGAAAAGCTTAATTCTTGGAGATTCATGGTGCATGTTATCACATTAATGTATTTGAAAAGTCCTGCAGTGAAGAAACCTGTTAGAACATTTCCCAAACTGTTTGGTCATGGAAACTTTTCATGCAGAATACCCTTTTGATATCCCCTTAGACTAATGTTCCATAAAATGCAGCCCTAAAGACAAATGCTTAAATGTTACCACTTAGTCAGATCTACTATGTGCTAGATACAGGGATAAGTGGAAGGCAGTGACAAAGACCGGTGACAAAGACTTACCAGGATGCTTCGCAGTGAAGAATGAGAAAATACAATGTGATAGAGTAAGTACGAAGTGCTGTGAAAGAATGTAAGAGGGACACCTAACTTACACTTGGCAGGGAAGGCCACTTGAAGGAAGCATTTGGGTTCATTCATTCATTTTGCAAAAATGAATGTCTTCTAGAATAGATGATACAACTATGAATAAGATCAGGTCTCTGTTCTCATGAAGGTTAAATTCCACTGAGGGAGGGCAGATAATAAGCAACTAAATACTGTAACATTTTTGATACTGAAAAGTGCTATGAAGAAAATGAGGAAGGTAGCTGAAGTTGAGTTGACGAGAATTTGGGGTTTTCTCAGTTATGGACACTGAGAGGACAATCGAGTCATGGAGTTTTGACCCCATCAGTAGTGGACCATGGAAGGTGGATGAGGAAGGAAGCCAAGTCTAGAGAATCCCATAGAAGGTGGAAGGAGTATGGTTAAGGGACTAAAATTCCAGAGATCGATGGATAGGATTGAGAGTTAGAAGAACAGGAAGTTTGTGGTCATGGGAGCTATTTATTTTAAGGAGTCATAAGTGGGTCCCTCTGAATGATGAAGTCCAAAATGTGGCAGTGGTCTACAGTGGCTGAAGAACTGTGGCAGTACTGGTCATCCTGGAGCTGAGGAGTTTGTCCTGATGATCAATGTGGTCATAACACCACTCAGTAGAAGTACTTGGGTTGGAGAGGCTGCGAACCTAGGTCTAAAGCCTTTAGGGGAAGAGGGGGAATGACAGAACTGGAAAATGCAAAGTGCTGTAACTAGATGGTGAGAGACTCAAAGGAATAGAAGATTAAAAAAAAAAAAAAAAGGGAGAAGTGGTTGGGAAAGTTGCTGTGTGTAGCAGTAGGTGCTTCCCCTCTTACTCTGACTCTGAGGAAGTGGGGTGTAGGGAAGAAGTGGCCTCCAGGGGTCATGGAATGTGGTTTCATAGATCAAGCTTGGTTCTGAACAGGCTGTGACTTTTCCATGTAGTTAACAACTGGCAGACACCAAACTTCAAATCTCCTGACTCCATGTTCAGTGCACTTTATCTTAGCTGCAGAGATATAAAGACTACAAAATAAAAAGGTAATTGCAAAGTCATCAAGCAGCCAAATAAATACCTCTTTCATGAGTTCTCTTGGTACTGTATGTACTATGTCGAGTTGTTTACATAATGAACCAAACTTCTGGATTTTCGTGCAGATAGCTTTTGAATTTTGGTCATCCGATATTTGAAAAGTTATTCACCAAATGATTGCCCCCAGATCTCCATTTCTGACCACATTTCCCTCCCAACCCCCAGTTCCCATACTCCTGTCACGTTCCTCTTTGTCCTTCCATCCTGCCTTGGTCCTGACAATGGCTAGAAGTTTTGCAGGAAACCCAAGCCTACATCTTATCCCTGGAGACCTTTGAGAGGTCAAATACATTGCTTCAAATACATTTTCCTTGGAGTCTTTGTGAGAGATAACCGTGCTGGAGTGCTTTACTTTAGAGATTAGGTAAAGGGCTTTGTATTTGGACAGACCTGAATTTGATTCTTGGAGCCACTATTTATGGGTGGTGTGACATTCATCAAAATACATTTATTAACCTTATTGTTCTCTTTTCTATGTGTGAATGAAGTAAGACTGATGCTAAAGTATTTAGCACAGGGCTGACACATGGTACTTCACAGACAAATTAGCATCTCCGCAGATTCCAGGTACCATCATTGCAAAATGCTCCTGGAGTTGACTGGGCGTGGTGGGGAGGAATATTTGGAATCTCTTGTTCCACGGGACTAGATTGATTCTTGACATTCTTCATTGTGAACTTGACATGCCTTAAGACCTGGTCTTGCACAGAATTTAAAGCCCTGCCTAAGAGTGAAAGTAAGGCAAAACCTGGACTATAAATAGCCTGGCCCTTAACTTTGTAGGACTGCCAGTTAGGGGTTCTTAACCATGGCTACATCTCAGAATCTCCTGTGAAGCTTAAAAAAAAAAAAAAAATCATAGGCTTCATACTCCTGGGAGATTCTCATTTATACACCTGAGGTAGGGCCTGTAAATCAAATTATTTAAAAATATACATAAAGAGATGTATGAATGGGTAAAGTTAGAAGGTAGAATTAATAATTAAAACTCCCCCAAAGCTGTTGGGATTATGTAAGGTAATTTGTGAAATTGCCTAGCACATAACTGCGATTCAGAAGTCTGTCAGTTATCTTTTGTTGCATAATAAATCACCCCAAACTTGATGGCATTCAAGAATAAGCATTTATTTCTCGCCCTTTAAATGTTGGCTCTGCTGATCCCAGCTGAGCTGTGAGATAGCAGAGAAGGGGTGGGGCTGGCTGGGACAACTTAGCCTACAGCTTTCCTCCACATGTCTCTCATCCTTCCTCCAGCAGACTAGCCCAGACCTCATGGTATATCAGAAGCCCAAGAGAGCAAGTGGAAATACCCATGACCTCTTGAAGCTTAAACTCAACATTACTCCTTCCTCATTCTATTGGCCAAAGTGAGTCACGTGGCCAAGTTCTTGTGTCAAGCGGTGATGACATATATGCAGAGGACATGGATAAAGGGAGGGATGGAGAATGTAGGACAGTAGTACAGTCCATCACAGAAGTCTGGAATGTAAGTGAACATTAAATAACTGAATGAAAATAAATGTCTATGAAGGACCTACTCTACGTTAGGCTTAGTAGTAAAATGCCAAGGAAGAGTGACCAGGAATTACCCATAGTAAAGGATTAATGGTCTGTATTTGTTATTCTAGGAGTTAAATAGGCTTTTAGGGGTCAGGATTTTGGAAACTTTTCTCCATTTATAACCTTTTTCTCCCCACAGGAAAATTCATACAGGATTTCAAATGAGCTTTGGAAAATTATTCATAAAATGTGACCACCTGTGTTTTCCTTATTGCTTAAAGTGCCACTCCATAATAAAATATGTTGTAAAATGGTGTTATTGAACCCCAAAACCACATCCTTTTCAGCTACCATCTAATTATAATGTTGCATATCCAGGGAAACCTATGGGAAGCATTGCACATTGGATTTTAACATAGAAGAATTAGGTACTATATCTGATACTTTCGTTAGGGCTATATGGAAAAAATTTGTGTCTCTGCCTGTTCTTTATTTGTAATGATACATATCCTTCACAGGTTCATTCTTGAGTTCAGATGTAAAAAGTATGTGAAAGTAGCTTTAAGGTTATCAAGTATCATAAACCAGTAATAAATAGGAATTCTTCTTTACAGGAATGGAGAGTAAGATCTTGGGCACCTCAACCAAATTACATGTCTTGGTTTCTGTCTTTGTCACACTAGCTGTGGGATGTGGGGCTAGTTAGGTAATCTTCATGCACCTCAGTTCCTCCTTGTTTGAAAAGCCAATAAGATGCCCACCTACCCTCTAAGGTAGTCGTGAGGATTCAGTGATGTGTAGTCCGTGTAAACCTCTTAGCTGGGCACTATGCCTGACCCCTTTCATTGTAAGTGCCCAGTAAGGGTTATATATATTTTTTGGTACAATAAATGAAATACAAATAAAGTTGCTATTTGACCAATTAAATGCTTAACGATTGCTAAAACAAGTCTGAGATATGTGGTAAATTTTCTAAATTTAGGAATCTGAGTGGAAAACTTTGAAGGGTTTTATAACTGCTTTTGGATTTTTCAGGTCTTATTTAAATGTGAGAATTATTTTGAAAAAAAAAAAAATCGAAGACTTAGTGTGGACCTGCCATGTGTACAGTAATGTGTTATTCCTAGCAAGTAACTTCAGATAACGGTCTCCATCTTCAAAAAGCTAGCAAGTAGTCGGGAGAAAGAAAAATGAGCACATCTGAAGTGATGCCCGTGCTAAGTGATACGGGGCAAACTAGGTGTGTAAAAGGAGCATCTACCCAAACTACCAGGCGGGTGCCAGGGAAAAATGATAGCCTTAACTTGATAGCATGTATTCAGATGACCGCTGAATGGTTAGCCACAGCAGAGTGTGGTTATGCAGTAACTGATCTGATGCAGAGATGCAGAATTAAGTGTGGTCTTACAAGGCGTTTGCAGTTGAAATGAGAATCCGGAGAGGGAGAAGAGGAGTTTTGTAGTTGATGGTAACAGTGCTTCTGAAGACTCTGAAAGGGCTGCTTCTTTGCAGGGGATGGCAGAAAGCGCTAAGTCAGCACATGCTGTAGGTCTCCCTTACAGAGCGAATGCAGTCATGCATCATTAACGATGAAGTGGTGTTGGCTGTTGCTGGGAGAGGCAGGAACTGGCTTATCCAGGGTACGGTGGCTCTGCAGTGCCAAAGCTAATGCTGTTTTGAGTCAAGAGTATATTCCAGTGTTTTTAAGAATTACTGTCTCTTTTGTCTGTCTTTTTAAAAGCATAATTTCAAAGTTTAGATGAAATTCATTTTGTTTGCCTATTTCTTATCCAAGTGATATGGTTTATTTGTACATTTTCGGCACATGTAAAAGGCAAAATACTCCCAGGACGTCACTGATTAGTTATAGCTTAGCCTTACATATAGTCTGTAAAGGTGGGTATTGGTCTTTATCTCAATATGGCAAAAAAAAATAAAGCTTTAATGAACTACTGTATATAATAGAATCAAGGACTCTAGTAATAAGTCAAAGAGGGGAATGGAGAATACAGTTTTCCCTTTGCAAAACATAAAAATAACAGATTTTTTTTCATAAAGTATATTGAAGTAACTCACAAGAAATGCTAACACTAAACGGAAAAATGATGATTTGTTTATCTTCTCTATTTGTTAAGTTGCAGTGCTTTCCCTCTTAGAATTTAAGTTCCGATAGAATAAATTAACCACTTTTTCACCTTGTTCTCCCCAGCCGAGTGGGACTAAAGAGGAAAAACATATGTAATAGGCCTCCCCCCTGCAAGAATAGAGGCTGCTCCTATGATCCTGTGGGTCTCCAGGGCACAGAGTAGCGGTGACAATGAGGTCAGCGGTGGTAATGCTGTGTGTCAGGCAGGAGAATGTGGCAGAGTCGCTCACAGACACTGCTTAGGAGACGTGGACTTTTTCACAAAAGGCTTTGAGGTGTCCATGAAACATGTACTGCCATATGCTCAATGGTTGAAGATAAGTCAAGGTGCTGGGGAGAAGTTTAATATATTCTGTTTATTCTTCCTATTCTTTTCCGGTTTGCTGTTACACAGGAATCCATGAGGGTGCTGCTGCTTCATCTTTATTTTTTTAAAAACATTTTGTTATAGTTTATCCTTTTATTTACTCTTTTTTTTTTTTGGTATCCTTTTAGATAGTAAGATGGGGAATGCTTTAAAGAGGTTAAAATGATTTATTGATAATAACAGTGAAATGATTGGGACTAGTAAATAAGTATACTAGATCATAGCAAGCATTATCATATTCGTGTACTTCAGGGTCTCCAGAACTTTTGCAGAATGTGTAGAGAAGTTGGATGGGAAACCTTTATGGTTAAGATTTTTAAAGTGTTTAGGTAGACAGCTTTGTAGATAGTCAGGGGAAAGAATAATGCCTGCTTTAACTCATTTTCTTCCTTAAAACATGCAGATTCAGCTAATCAGCTATTTCATTTATAGTTTTGAAACCAGACTACAAACTGTGTGTGGCTCTGGACATTCTGGTTTTATGGTGGCAGAAGTTGGCATGGCATTTTCTTCGCCTGGGAGTTTTAATTCCATAATATTTCCAATTCTTAACACTAGGCAGTATTTCACTAACTTCTCTGAAATTTAATCTTATAAAAGTCCTAGGATGATTCATGCTAGCCTTCCTTCCCCAGATCATGACTCATTTTTAAAGTTGTATTGGAAAAGCTTTTGTAAGTTAAGGTGAAATATTTAGAGTTTGGCACTTGGCTATTTCCCCGAATACTCATTTGGTCTCTGCCATCAGTGTGTGATGACAGGGTCAGATTTTATTTTTCAGGTGTTCCTGTTGG
The DNA here is from genome assembly GCF_002007445.2 of Ailuropoda melanoleuca. Taxonomy (NCBI): domain Eukaryota; kingdom Metazoa; phylum Chordata; class Mammalia; order Carnivora; family Ursidae; genus Ailuropoda; species Ailuropoda melanoleuca. The sequence continues at coordinate 105,655,613 of NC_048222.1, read as the reverse complement.
TGTTTCATTTTGCGGATCTAAGTAGGGGGTTAGAAGAGAGTGCTGAAACAGAAGAATAAGCCTTTGGTTCTTATGAGATGGAAACCATTCAAGGACACCTGGCGTATAAGGTTTTGTTCGTTTCTTAGCATTTGGCTCTCTTACCATTTTATCAGCATCTTATAAGACCAGTCTTCTGGGAATATTCATTGTCTCTTTTCTTCGCAGAGTTCCCACTGAAAGTATCTAGACAGGTCCTGGCACAAAGAAGAATTCTAAAGACATTAAGGCTTAGACAGTGATAAATTGGAGATACACATCCATTTCTTGGCAGAAAGATGTGAAGGAAAATATGACATCAGAGCAAATGCGAACTACTTAACAAAGGTTTGAAAGATGCCTTTGAAATATTTTTTTTGTTTGTGTGGTTTGTTAGCTTTGTTTTCCAAGACGAGGACTCATTCCTCAAGAGAGTAGCATGAGTTTGTGCTCTGGAGTATAGTTATTGTGGTGAACCATACAGCTGTAATTATAACATGCTAAATTGGCTCGAACCCTCGTTTGAGGTTTAATGCTTGACATGTTAAGTGCTTCAGTCCTCTTTTAGGAAACTTTCTGTAACAATGAAATCGTACTATGTTAAGTTAAACTATGTTAGGATCTCTCTTTTAGACAGAGGATCATAAAAGGACTGAGGTTTTTTTTTTCCATTATTAATGAAACAAGTTTATGAACCTGTCATGAATGAAGTACAGTAATTATTTAGTGTAGTTTGCATTTAATTCCCTGCATTGCCAAATATTCTTCTATGAATCTCTCTTTCATCACTCCCTTTTGACTCCCTCTTTAGATCTGCAACCAATTTTCAGGAGCACATCTGTCATCATCTTGTATATAATTAACACAGTGTCTTAGGTGGTGTCATCTGAATTACTCAACAGGGATAATGATTGGGTAATTTGAGATGTCATAATTGACCCCAGATCTTCCTTCTCTGAAGGGTAATAGTAGATAATGGTTTCTAAACCATTGCACCCTTTCAGCTGAATAGAATGTAGAATTAAAAAAGAGAAAGAAATATAGTGTCTTCCTGGATGTTTTTAGTTTCTTTATTTTTTAGCATGCTACATTTTTGTTGCATTCATTTTCCTCACTCATGTTCCAAATTAAAGTCAGTTTGCTCTGGTATTTATTGACATCAGAACTAACTTCAAGCATTTTACTTACAGAATCCATGCTGGAATTAACAATGAGCCAAGCTCCAGGGGAAATAATGTATTAAATCAAGTATTTGAGCACCCCTGAATTCAAGGCTCTATGCTTAACAGAAAAGACCCTAAGATGGGGTTCTAAACTCAAGTTAGAATTGTCAAAATAAGTATAAAGTAGCAACCTCAATAAGAAAAACTAAACTCTCCACGTCTATGTAAGGCTTTTCTTGAGAAGAGCCTTGGAAGGAAGTTTTCCAGACAGTAAGATGAGACATTTCAAGGAATACTGACCCAGATTTTCACTCTTGCCTTGGGGTCGCCTTTGATTTCCTTTGTATCACCAAGGACTTGGTTACTTGGGAGGCAAGTGGTTAGTGGTTTTGGGAGCAAACTATGGAGTCCCAGTGCTGGGTTGAAATCTGAGGATGGTTACTTAATCTTTCTGAACCTGTTTTGTTTTGTTTTGTTTTTTTTTACTTGTAAAAGGGATGATAATAGAAGCATCCCTGGAGAGTGCCTGGTGCCCTAATAGGTATCGAGTGTTAGCCGCTATTACATTAACGCTGTTTTCCCTGTAAAGCCCAAGTGTTAGCAAAAATATTTTGTTGTTGTCATTCACTTTTGCCGACTGGGAGAGACTGGCATTGTAGGAAATAATTGTTCTAAATACTGAGGGAAGTGGGATGATAAAACAGATGTAGATACTTAACCTTGTGGCAGACACTGTGCTGGGTGGTTTTAGATACATTATTTCACTTAATTCTCATGACAGATGTATGGAGTAGGTAGCCTCAGCCCAGCTTCATTGATAGCAAAGTAACTTAACCTCTATGAACATCAGTTTCCCTTGGGTCACTTAACTAGTATGTAGTTAGAGCTGGAATGTCAAATCCTGATCTTTTTTGCTCCAAAAGCTCATGTTCTTCTATAGTACCTCACAGAAATAGCTATGAAATGACTCTCAAAAATGCCAAGTATCGCAGGCTTCCACTCACGGAATGAATAAGTCACAGAGAGGAGGGGTGCAGCATAGGGAATGTAGTCAGTGGTATTGTGGTGGCATTCCATGGTGACAGATGGGAGCTACACTTGTGAGCATAGCATAATATATGGCCTTGTTGAGTCACTATGTTGTACACCTGAAACTAATGTAATATTGTGTGTCAACTATCCTTCGATTAAAAAATAAAATTTAAAAACATAATTTACAAAATACAGAGTATTGGGCCGCCTGGTTGGCTCAGTCGTTTAGTGTCTGCCTTCGGCCCAGAGCTTGATCCCAGGGTCCTGGGATGGAGCCCAACATCAGGCTCCCTGCTGTACTGGGAGCCTGCTTCTTCCTCTCCCATTCCCCCTGCTTGTGTTCCCTTTCTCGCTGGCTGTCTCTCTGTCAAATAAATAAATCTTAAAAAAAAAAAAAAAAAGCAAAGTATCAAAAGAGATTTTTCTTTTTTTAAATTATGTTAGTCACCATACAGTACTTCATTAGTTTTTGATGTAGTGTTTCATGATTCATTATTTGCGTTTAAAACCCAGTGCTCATTATAACACATGCCCTCCTTAATACCCATCACCTGGCTAATCCATACCCCCAGCCCCCTCCCCTCTGAAACCCTCGGATAGTTTCCTGGAGTCCATAGTCTCTCACGGTTCTTCTCCCCATCTGATTTCCACCCCTTCAGTTTTCCCTTCCTTCCCCTAATGTCCTCTGTGCTATTCCTTATGTTCCACATATGAATGAAACCATATGATAATTGTCTTTCTCTGCTTGACTTATTTCACTTAGCATAATCCCCTCCAGTTCCATCCATGTCAGTGCAAATGGTAGGTATTCGTCCTTTCTGATGGCTGAGTAATATTCCATGGTATATATGAACCACATCTTCTTTATCCATTCGCCTGTTGAAGGGCGTCTCGGCTCCTTCCACAGTTTGGCTATCGTGGACATTGCTGCTATGAACATTGGGGTGCAGGTGCCCTTTCTTTTCACCTACCTCTGTATCTTTGGGGGAAATACCCAGTAGTGCAATTGCTGGGTCATAACTTTTTGAGGAACCTCCATACTATTTTCCAAAGTGGTTGTATCAACTTGCATTCTCACCAGCAGCGTAAGAGGGTTCCCCTTTCTCCACATCCTCTCCAATGCTTGTTTCTTCTTGCCTTGTAAATTTTTACCATCCTAAGTAGTATAATGTGGTAGGTATCTCAGTGTGGCTTTGATTTGCATTTCCCTGATGACTAATGCTGTTGAACATTTTTTCATGTGTCTGTTGGCCATCTGTCTGTCATCTTTGGTGACGTGTCTGTTCATGTCTTCTACCTCTTTTTTCTATTTTTGGGGTGTTGGGTTTGAGAAGTTCTTTATAGATCTTGGGTAGGGTCCTTTATCTGTAGTGTCATTTGCAAATATCTTCTCCCATTCTGTGGGCTGCCTCTTAGTTTTTTGACTGTTTCCTTTGCTGTGCAGAAGCTTTTTATCTTGGTGAAGTCCTAAAAGTTCTTTTTTGCTTTTGTTTCCCTTGCCTTTGGAGATGTGTCTTGAAAGAAGTTGCTGTGGCCAGTGTTGAAGTGGTTAATGCCTATGTTCTTCTCTAGGATTTTGATGGTTTCTTGTCTTACATTGAGGTCTTTCATCTATTTAGAGTTTATCTTTGTGTGTGGTGTAAGAGAATGGTTAAGTTTCATTCTTCTGTATATAGCTGTCCAATTTTTCCAGCAGCACATATTGAAGGGACTGTCTTTTTTCCATTGGATATTTTTTCCTGATTTGTCAAAGATTAGTTGACCATAGAGTTGAGGGTCCATATCTGGGCTGTCTATTCTGTTCCACTGATCTGTGTGTTTGTTCTTGTGCCAATACCATGCTATCTTGGTAATCACAGCTTTGTAATATAGAATGAAATCAGGCAACGTGATACCCCCAGCTTTGTTTTTCTTTTTCAGCATTTCCTTGGTGATTTGGGGGTCTTTTCTGGTTCCATACAAATTTTAGGATTGTTTGTTCCAACTCTTTGAAAAATGCCAATGGTATTTTGATCGGGATGGTGTTGAAAGTATAGATTGCTCTGGGCACCATAGACATTTTAACAACGTTTGTTCTTCCAATCCATGAGCATGGAATGTTTTCCCATCTTTTTGTGTCATCTTCAATTTCTTTCATTAGTGTTTTGTGGTTTCTAGAGTATAGATCCTTTACCTCTTTGGTTAGGTTTATTCCTACGTATCTTACGGTTTTTGGTGCTATTGTAAATGGAATTGATTCCCTAATTTCTCTTTCTACAGTTATGTTGTTAGTGTATAGAAAAACAGCTGATTTCTGTACATTGATTTTGTATCCTGCCACATGACTGAATTGAATTCAAAGAACCAGCTTCTAGTTTTATTGATCTGCTCTACTGTTTTTCTGGTTTCTATTTCATTGATCTCTGCTCTAATCTTTATTATTTCTCTTCTCCTGCTTGGTTTAGGTTTTATTTGCTGTTCTTTCTCCAGTTCCTTTAGGTGTAAGGTTAGCATGTGTAGTCAGGATTTTCTGCTTTTTTGAGTGGCTTAGATGGCTATGTATTTCCCCCATAGGACTGCCTTGGACCGCCTTTGCAGTATCCCATAAGTTTTGGACTGATGTGCTTTTGTTCTCATTTGTTTCCATGAATTGTTTGAGTTAAGTAAAATGCCAGTTTGGGCAATATTAATTGGTAAACTATTGAAAAAAAATATTTTGTCAAATGATGAGTAAGGTAGTTGTTGAAATAAGGTGCCCTGGAAGTTCATAAACTGTGACAGTGTTAAAAAGTTGCTCATGGTAAGAACTGCAGTGGAAATCCTCTTATTTTAATGTAATTGATCTAGTAGTTTATTGGTAGATCAAAAGTCTTAACCTGAAAGTATCATAAAAAGTTCCATGTACCTTTTTTTTCTTGCCATAGTAAGTGTAATTACTATCTGTCACCATACGAAGTTATTGCAGTATTATTGACTAGATTCCCTGTGCTGTACTTTTCATCCCCCTGACTTATTTATTTTATAACTAGAAGTTTATACCTCTTAATTCCATAATAGAAAAATTACATGTACTTTTTATTATAGATTTTTACTTAAAAGAGTAAATATACTTTGATTCATCAAATATTTGATATAGAACCAAGGCCACTGCTTAGACTGTGATTAGCTGAAGAAAGTTCTCTCTCATCTCTGTGGCATAAAAACACATCTACAATGCAGAGTCTGTAAATGCTAGTTTAAGTTCTTTAGTTTAAGATGGAGACCTTAGATACCTGTGAACCAGTCTGAGGGCAGAATCCATTTAAACTTTTATCAGACCTCATTCCCCCAAACCCTAAGATGTTTTGAGAACATTTAATTCAGTAGCAATTTATTAGTAACCTATGTTTATGGAGCTTTTCCAAATCATTCAAATTAATTTCCATTGAAAAGCTGTTTTCATACTGATATTTCTCCAATTTATGTATTAGTTAATTAAATTATATAATTTTAATAAGCACAACTGGCGTAAACAGTTTTGAGAAGAAACAGGACTGACTGACTATGTATTAATATTGGCTGGTGGAAGCTGATGTGATTGGGGTACCAGAAAGTAGCCTGTGAGTACGGAATGTTCACTGTGTCATTTAGCCAGAACGCTTCACAGAAGAAACAGAGAGCATAATGGAAAGAAAATCAAGTTTTAATTGTAGTATGCATTTTGGCAACGGCTATAAGATTCCTGGCATGAAGTGCTTTGTTTTTGGTTTTTGGAGGATTTTTTGCTTAATGTTTCGTGAAGACTAAGTTGCAGTCATTTGGCAAACATGTGCCGTTTCACAACATAAAAGCTTCTTTTCTCATGGGCTGTTGTGAATGTCTCTCACTGTATGCTTTGGAATTATGTTTAATACATAAAATACGCACTGATTCTGGACTTCATTAAAAGAGATCCTGTCAGGTTTCTTGGGGATGGAAATGAGGTAGTTCAGTGACTTTTAAAAGGCTACTGAATTGTTCATCCAGTTCTTGTAAAACCGGAGGATGCAATTGTAGTACAAAGAAAATTTCCCAATTTTTAATTGCTTATGTTTTTAAAAGAATGTTTTTGCTTCTTTGTTCAAAGAACATTTTGACAAAGAGCATAGTTGAAGTGCACATGAGTATATGTATAAGATGCTGTCTTCTCAAAATCAGAGGGAGGTTTTTCTCTCCCTTCGAGTTCTAGTATTTAATGGGAGGTTTAACTAAATGTGCTTGAGGTCATTCTTTTTTTTTTTTAAAGAGAACAATTTATATCTGTAACTAATGCATATTCTCACCATTTGAGAAAGGCCAATATGATACTCTTTCACTCTCTCTATAATGAAGAGGGGGTCTGCTCTACGTTGACAGAGTGCTGGAATTGAAGCCAGAAGGCTACATTTCAAACCCTAGCCTGGGTGATGTCTAGAAGAGCCTTTAATCACTCCTTAGTTTCTTTATCTGTAAAATGATGGCAATAGGCCATTTTCATTCATAAAATGGAAATGACTATACCAACTCATAAGGCTGTTGTCAGGATTAAGTGAGATATAACATTAAAAGAATTTAGCACTGTCTTTAGTACAGAGTTAAAGCTTGATAAATGTGGCATTTATCGTTTCAAAAATTCAGAGGTGATTGCTCCAAGCCTTCACCCTTGAACCTGACACTTCTATTTATGTAGAGCTTAATGCCCTCTTGCTGAGTAGGAGCTCTTCTAGACACATTCTTCAGGCCTGTTTCCTCCCATCTCCTGCCTTAGCTCCAAAATGGAGTGAACTTACAGCTGACGGACTAATAAGCAATTGCCTTATCTTGGCCTTTTTTGTCTGGTGAACGGCTGGCCGTTAATGAATGAGCTATGCATCTCTCTCAGCTAGTCCTGCGGAACCCCATGTGGGAACTCCTGACAAAAAAAAAAAGGAGGGCAGAGCTGGAAAGAGCAGCCAGGCCTCCTTTTTCCTTTCCTCTCTGCCCTTCCCAGCAGTGAGATTGTGGCTGTAGTCTTCCTGCTTGTAGTAGTCCCCACCTGCCCTTCCAGAGAAGGGCTCTCCAGGTACATGGGGACCTCCGCACCCATTGCTCTGCTGGTCTTCAGCTCTCCTGCTGCTCCCCAGGCTGTTTTTATTTTGCTTTTGTTCTGGCTGACTATATCATGAGGGAAATGTTCCCAGCAGTTTCTAGTTTGCTGACTCTTTCTCATCTTGCCAGCATCATACCCTAACTATACAGGAAGGAGGGAAAACATTATGCACAACATTTACGCAACCTTTGTTTCTGGAAAGGGCAGCCAATATAAAGAATTTGCAGAGGACTGAATGATTTGGGGATCTGAAGAAGCATCCTAAGCAGTGTTATCTGATTCCATGGAAGAGTCAAGATCTTAAAGGCAGATGTTGGGACAGTAGCATATACACTCTGCATGCCCAGAAAGGAATGAACTTGAATGAGGACAGCCTAGCTTCTTGCTAAGACTATTGCCTTCCTTTTTCTGGTATTTTTTCTGCAGATAAGGACAATTGAGTTAAAATTACTCTGGAAGTCTAGGAAAATAGCACTTTAAATGTTTTATTCCTCAAGATGTTTGAAATGGAAAATGTGTCTCTAGATGAGACCTAAAAAGCTCCAGCGAAGCTTTATCAGTAATTAAGATTTTTTTCTCGGTGTGGCTCTGGTTAAAATGCATATAGGGGCACCTGGGTGGCTCAGATGTCCAAGTCTTGATTTTGGCTCAGGTCGTGATCTCAGGGTCGTGGGATTGAGCCCCATGTTGTGATTTGCACGGGGCATGGAGCCTGCTTGGGATTCTCTCTCTCTGTCTGTCTGCCCCCCCACTCCCCTCTGTACATGTGCATGTGCTCTCTCTCAAAAAACAAAGTGTGTATTGATAACAAAATGAGGTGCTATGCATAATATTAATGTTGTTATTGTAATATCAGCTCCTTCATCTCACATATTTTATGTCAGTTTGAATCACGTACAAAATTGTTCAGTGAAGTGGAGCACATTTGATAGCTATATATAAATATTTTACAAATACATAAATTTTGTTTACATAAATATTTGTATATGTAGATATGTGTGTATATACAAATAAACACATATGCATATGTATATATATTGTTTTATAAGAACCGGAGTAAAAAAGCTGAGGGAACAATGAGCATAGCAACCACAAGATTTGTATCCTGTGACTCTTTGGATCTCAGCCTTTGTTAAATAACAAAATTAAGTGGGAAATGCGTACATAATTTGAAAGCGCTTGTGTGACATAAATGATTTTTAAAAAATTTTAATTTTATTTTATTTTTAACTCTATATGTGGATCAAAGACAGTGAAAACCTAATAACTGACCAAAAACAATGAATTTCCTGTTCTCAAAATAGCTGAACTGTGATTTAGATTTAATTTTTGAAAAGGACTATAATTAATGCTTAAGGTAAGACCAAAAATATGCATCATTGCTGCTTAAAGACTAATTTAAAAAATAAAACCCACATTTTTCATTTAAAAAAGAGAGAGCAAAAGACTCTGTCTTGCTGGTATTTGAGTCTTTAAAATGGTGCTTCAATGGGACAGGCTTACAGAGCAAATTCAAGGCCAATATTATCCATTTGTCAGCAAGAAGAGTTGAGTAACAAGCTTGGTAAATGCTTTAAGAAATTAAATAAAATACTGTGAGAACAAAGGAATGACTCATTCTAACTGAGAGGACCTTCCTTCCTTTCAAAGGTTGGAACATTTAAATAAGGCAGTGGAGTGAGTAAGACTTCAGCTGTGAAGGAGTAAAAGAATTTTGGCAACTGAGGAAGAGTTCACTATTGCTCTGTGTGCTTCTCTGCTTGTGGCTCCTGGCAGCTTCAGAGCTGTTCTAACAGAGTTCCAGTTTCCACTCCAGCAAGCATCTTGGACGAAACTCTGTCACCATGGCATAATTTCAGAATCAAACTATAACTCAGTGCTCTGATTGTGCTGGTCGAAGGCCATCTTGGATGGAGTGGAGAGAGAGAGTTTTCCCCAAGGAAAAAAGTGTGTTTTGTTACTAGAAAGGTGGGGGCGTGGATGCTGGGCAATAAAACCCAGCTTGCTACATAGGCTTGGTTCAAAGATTTCCTTGTCTTGGGTCTTTCCAGTAATCTGTTTGTCACTCTTTCTCTTTGTTTACTAACACTCACTTGTCAGAGTACCCTTTAATTACATTTCCTCCCCCCATTAGACTATGAGCTCCTTGAAATCAGGATGCATTTATTCAGTTCATTAGTGTTAACACCCTTTTTGTACCAAGAATCATACTGTGTGTTAGGGATGCAAAGATAAACATATTAGGATTCCTGTTCTCTTAGGGTATTTATGTTGAGGAGAGACAGGTCAGAAAATACAGCATTTTACTGGTGGGGCTTCAGATCATGACACTTCCAGCTTGATTTTTTTATGTAGAGTAATGATGTGTGCTTTAGTTCCTTGTTTGAAATTTTAAAAGCAAGCTTTCATGTTATTGCTATGTGTACATAGTAATGTAAGCATGTAGAGGAAGCTAATCAACTAATTGTGGAAGCCTCTACTAGATTAATGTACAGAAACAGAAGAGTGGTGATTTTACCTTTGTCGTGTCAGAAAACTTATTTTCAAAAGTAACAATGTGTGAATGCATGTTCTCATTTGAATAACAATAGCTCAGGGGTGCCTGGGTGGCCCAGTGGGTTGAACAGCTGACTCCTGATCTCAGCTCAGGTCGTGATCTTAGGGTCCTGGTATTGAGCCCTGTGTCCAGCTCCATGCTAAGAGTGAAGCCTGGGGAACCTTGGGATTCTCTCTCTGCCCCTCCCCCCCACTAGTGCTCTCTCTCACTTTCAATCTCTCTCTTAAAAAAAAAAATTAAGTATGAATAACAATAGCTCATGAAAATTGTTCTAGAGAAAGTGAATTTGGAAGGTTGAATTCACCAGCATCACCAACCTGCACGTAAGTATATGCTGTGTAATTTTTCTATGGATCAGGACATTTGTTTTCCTTCTGTGTGCCAGCTGAGGTATATAATTAATCCGTATCAACTTTAGGGTTGGAATAGTTTTTCAAGAGGCTTGGTCTTTATATACAACAAAGTACTACTTTGTGAAAGGAAGAGGGTGGCTATGCTGGTATTTGAGAAATGAGCAAACTACTTACTTAGAGCATGTCTGAATATGTGTTGGATGGTGACCGTGGTGACCTGGTCCATGGGGTTGATCCTCTGGAGGGTCAGGAATAGTGAGGTGGAGATAGAGAGGCTGGGCTGGTTACTGACAGCAGGTATCAAGCAGGGTTTCCAGGCATCAGGGAGTGAAATCTCAAGTGGTCTATGGGAGTCTGTGACACTGGGCACCACACACTGAATAACGGGAAGAGAGCAGAGCCAAGGTTGTGCAACTAGGTGGATTGAGGTGCATTCGGGAAAACAGGCAGCCCTGAAGGAAGGTGAGACATGATTGAAGTGCTGAACCAAATCATCTGTGCAGAGTATGGAGCCAGAAGAAGGAAGGGGGCCTAGGACTGAGCCCTGAAGAATTCCAGCAGTGATGGACAGAGAGAGGAGGGTGAGGAGGGAGTGGCTTGGGAGGTTGGGGAAACACAGGGGAGAACGGAGTAAAAGCCAAGGCAGAGAAGAGTCTGCCGGGAGGGAGGTAAGTGGACAAAGGCTGGCAGGAGTTCGTTGTGAGGTGGGAACTGAAACGTGCCCATTGGATTTGGCTGCACAGGCAGCTGGCCCCCAGGAGCCTCTGTGGAGCAAGGTGGCAGAAGCCACGTTAGAGATGGGGGAAAGAGGAGACCATGAATGAAGATGGTCTTCTAGGAATGTTGGCTGTGAGAGGGAGGGAAAATGGGAAGATTAAGTGGGGTTGGTAGAGGCTTTTTGTTTCTGAAGTGGGAAAGACCTGAGAAATATGTAAGCGCCCTAGCAAATTATCTCATGAAGAAATAAAAACTGATAAAGTACTGACAAGCCAGGAGGGATGTGGGTTTAGACTAGCACAGATGGGAACACTGCCTCTGTTGTCACAAGAAGGAAGGTACCAAGGATAGGTATGCGTGTAGATTCTGGGAAGTCACTGTTTTCCAGTGTGTATGTATCCACCCAGACTTGAAAACTGCAGTCATAGAGGTATTTCTGTATTAGCTACTTCAGTGTTTCTCAGCTTTTATTAGTTAATTCAAAATTATTAATTCAAGATCTTTTAATTTGACCCTAATGAAATAAATATTAAGGAATAAAACTTTGTCAAGTAGGGTTGAACTTTGGGGGCCACAAACTATTTAATATTCTTTTGTCCCCTGTATTAATGTGCTATATCAAAATGACACAGACTGTTGGCTTAAATAACAGAAGTTTGTTTTCTCATAGTTCTGGAAGCTAGAGGTCCAAGATCAAGGTGTCAGGAGATTTGATTTCTCCTGAGGTCTTTCTCCTTGGCTTGCAGATGGCATCTTCTGGTTGTGTGTCCTCATACGGCCTTTCCTCTGTGCATGCACATGGCTGGTGTCTCGTGTTATGTTTCCAGATTTCTTCTTCTTGTAAGAATACCAGTCAGATTCATCTAGGGCCTACCCATATGACCTTACCTAACTTGACCTGCCTCTTTAAAGGCCCTGTCTCCAAATACACTCACAATTTGAAGTACCAGAGTTTAGAGCTTAATCATATGAATTTGTGGAGAAGGACACAAATCAGTCCATAACAACCCCACTCTTTGGGACACTATTCCCTCTTTTGAGAATGCTTAGAATCTTTATCCTCCTTGATAATGATTATTCTGGATTTTGCTGACTGAATCAAGTAATGGAGCTATAAAGATGCATTTCTTTATTGAGCACCTAATATGTGTCAGGCACCATGCCAATCTCTAGGAATATAAATATATCTTCAGGGAACTTTCAGACACACAAACTAAAATACTATAATATGACAGATACACTTGTAACTGAGATGTTAAGTAAGTATTTGTTGAATGAGTAATCAGAGTGTTTGTGACTAATTTTGGTGAAAGAGAAAAGGAAAGACTTCATAGCAAAGGTGATTCCTGAGGGGGATCTTGAAGGATGAGTAGGATTTTTGAGTATAGAAAGTGGCATTCTGGGGCGCCTGGGTAGCTCAGTCAGTTCAACGTCTGCCTTCTGCTCAGGTCATGATCACAGGGTCCTGGGATGATCTCAGGGTCCTGGGATTGAGCCTCCCGTTGGGCTCCCTGCTCTTTGGGAAGTCTGCTTCTCTCTCTCCGCCTCTGCACCCCCATCCCCCACTCATGCTCTCTCATTCTCTCTCTCTCTAACTCTCTCTCTCTCAAATAAATAATAAAATCTTAAAATGGCATTCCAAAAGGATAGCTGAATCAGTGGGTGGCCTGAAGGAGTGAAAGTGCATGGTTTATTAGAAGACTAGTGAAATACCATGGTTTGTGGAAACCTTAGGGTAATGGGAAAAGAAATGGTGAAATGTGTAGCTCAGTTCTGAAGGCAGTTGAATAAAATTTGGCTAAGGGATTTGACTTGTTTCTTGAGCACTGAGGAGTTAACAGTGTAGCAGGGAAGAGGCCATGTAGAATGCTTTGATTGTGCCCTCTAGAAGGATACTCTGTCAAAGAATTACCATTCCCATCCAGATAAGGACTGCCAGGAGAGTGGCTGGTGTGGAAATTCCAGTATTCTCAGATGAGCCCTGGGGCTGCAGGGGAGAGGCCTTCCTGCCTAAATCCCACCAGCGCATACGTCTGTGCACATACTCAGTCCCTGTGTAAACTTAGCAGAGCACATATGTGTGTCTGCTGCACCACTGGATGCACTGTAGGTTCTGGAATTTCCCCAAGGTGGCTTCTCTTGTACATCTGCCACTCTTACGGACCTAATACTCATCTCTTACCACCTTGGAACCTGATACAGTCACCTCATCTGGGAGGCAGGGGCCAGTGGAATGTGCATACTTCTGGCTTGTGTGTACTGGCATTTGTGGTGGTGGTGGTGGTGGTGTTGTGAGTAGATGAGAGTGTGGGATTTCAGTGTGTGCGGGCAGAGCTATGACCAGTGACAGCACCCCTGAACAGAGCTTTCATGGTATGGAATAATACCTTAATTAAAATCTTCACGAAGAAAGGGAGGCTTTTTCTAATTTGCACAAAGGTAAATTGGGTAATGACAGTGAAAGTGATAACGAACAGGGATGTGTTTTAGAAGAATAATCCTGGTGGCAAAGTGGAATTTGAATTAAATAGGAACTGGGACATAGGGAGAGTGGTGGCCAAGAGAGGAATATATCTCTTTGTTTCTTCACTAGAAAGAGTGGGAACCCCTGGGCAGGAGACAGAGAGATAGAGAGAGAGAGAGGAGTGGTACAGCATCTGAAAGAGAGTAAACCAGTGTGATCTCCTTTTTCCTTCTCTTCTGGTTTACAGAACCTCTCTGATGACTCATCATCGGATGTGCTTAAAGAGTAGTAGTTTTTCCCCTGATAACCATGTTTGTTGTTCTGCAGCTTTTAAGATTATCTGTGTTCAGTATCCTAACACCTGTTCATTGGGAGGCCCTGAGGACATCTGTGGATTTTATCCAGGTATTTTAGAATTCTTGATATCCCTGGCAATTAAAAACCTAGAACTCAAGGAGGTTACATAGTTTGCTCAGGCTTCTGCAGGGGTCTTATACAGCTGAAGAAATGGCTCTGTTAAAGAGCTAAATGACTTGTTTTATTTCACAGTGGATTAGGATAGAGCCAAGTTGATGTTCCTTTCTGTGTTCAAAGGCTGGACAAGGTGCTATTGGGCAGACCATCCCCTCCAACTGGAAAATTTATTCCCCCGGACTCATTTCTGAGAGAAGGAAAAGGAAGGGATGCATTTGTGTTAGGTGGTCATAGATGGGAAGACCCTTAGAAATCCTCTGCTGAGCTATTTTCATTTTATTGATGAGATAATCGAGCCCCAGGAGACGCTGTGATTTGACTGAAATAACAAGGCTATTTGGTGGCAAGACTCCTGACTCCAAATTCAGTGTTTTGTTTTTAAATTATACCCACTCCTTTAAGTTTAAAAACCAAACATACAAAAACTTACTGAGCTAGTTAAAACCATTTGCATTAGGGGCGCCTGGGTGGCTCAGTCGTTAAGCGTCTGCCTTCGGCTCAGGGCGTGATCCCTGATCCGTGGGATCGAGCCCCGCATTGGGCTCCTCCGCTGGGAGCCTGCTTCTTCCTCTCCCACTCCCCTGCTTGTGTTCCCTCTCTCACTGGCTGTCTCTCTCTCTGTCAAATAAATAAATAAAATCTTTTTAAAAAAAAATCATTTGCATTAAAAGGAAATGAGAAAAGGGAGGGAAGCACTCTGTAGGTAAAACATCTGATCGGTTTGTAAGAGCTTTAAATTACATGGATTGTGAACAGGAGCTGTAAAAATCAGTCACTGAGGATGTAGAGAAGTTAGCTGAGGAGCAAATGGGGAAGTGTCCCTTTTGTGATGTAAATCAGTATAGAATTGCCTAGTTGTAGGCTATCTTTGAACTCATAAGGGTCTTGTAAAACAGTAATAAATGTGCTTTCTATTTGCAGTTTCAACTAACTTCTATAAATTAGAAAAATTAATGGATACTGGTGAATCTGAAGCCTAGAGAGCCACTTGATAGGTCTTCCCTCAAGAGCTAGATATCAGTCTGTGTTTGTGTTTTCAAAGGGCAATATATCTAGGATGTGCATTACAAAGAAACAAAATACAAATATTTTAGTTCCCAGAGGTCCAAGATCTTTTCCACTTCTTTGGATTATATCAGATAATTTATAAGATGTGAAACTGATAAAAGACAATGTAGCGCCCCATAATTCAGTACAACAACTCACCAAAGATCTCTGGAATCAGTTTGGTTTTCTAATATATTAACAGTTTGTGAGAAAAGGAAGGAAACCAGATCACATCCATTTGAAAGTATGCACAGATGCGCCCAGAATCCACAGAGAGGTGCTTCCATTTGTAAGTATTTTATTCCACTGGCAAATTACAAAGGGCTGGGAAAGTGGGAGATGAGAGATTTTGATTTGTGAAATTGTCATTTTAGAGCTGAATTGTCTAGGGAACTTAAATTTAAAAGAAAATAGTGAGATATTACATCTGACTCCTTATCTGTAGTGGGATGATACCTGGAGTTTGCATCCTGTATACTGCAGAGGCTTACGTATGGCGCGTGTGTCTTCCCAAGGCTCAATGACGCTTCAGCAGAGCATATATTTCCTACTGTGACTTTCTTACTGTCACCACCTTCTGTTTATTGTTTTTGATTTGTTAAAATATATTAAAAGAGAATTATTAGGGAGCAGCTCTAGACTCTGCATTTTTTCTTAAGGATGGGGTTTTAGGGCTAGTCTAATTAGCGTTATCTTCCATAGGTATTTGTGTGACCCTCTCCTAAAATTTCAGGCCCATATTATGAAGGATTTGAACGTTAATTTTAGTTAACATGGTAAATAGATAGCAAAGTATTGTAGTGGATAAAATTTCAAATCAAATGCATGGTCAGTTTTTAATGGTGATTTCTGAGCTTTTTGTCCCCAGGGCTGTCATTTTAAAGGCTTCCCTTGCTGTAAATACTCTTTTAAAAATATTTTTAAATTCAATTGAATTTACATATACCGTATTGTTTCAGAAGTAGAATTCAGTGATTCATCAGTTGCATACAACACCCAGTATATCTTGATTCCTAGGGTATTGATAAGTTTAACCTGGAAGTTAACTGTAACACAGAGGACAGTAACTCAGACCGAAATTCAGAAAAATACTTTTTTTCACTCCTGTATTCTGCCTCCTGGTCCCATCGTTTTTCAGCCTCTTACGACAGTAGAATTGTCTAATGAGGAGTGGTACTGAGGGTGCAGTGTGGCTGTATGACACATCTTCCTTTCTTCCAATATTGGCAGAATGACAATTGTTGACTCATTCTGCAGGGCAGTCACCTCCTCAAATGGAGTCCTGTCTTTTGAAACCAGCCATTTAATCATCATTAATTTCCTCCTTTATTCAGTAGGGGCTAGGTCATATGCTAATTCAAAGCCCAGGATCCCAACTCACTCCCTACCCCTGTGCCATGTGACTGGACTATGTAACTTAATTTCTCTGAGATCCTTTCCTTGCCTATAGAGTAAGGATAGTTACAGCACTCACCTTTCAGGGTGGTTGTGAGGATTAAGTAAGAGAACATTCAGGAAGACTCCTCTCTGGTTTTAGTACATAGTAAGGACTCAGTAAACAGTAGTTATTACTAAATACTCATGAGAGGAAAAAACTCTCTACAGGCACGAGATAAAAAAGGAAACCATGTTAGATTTCTTTCTAAGTCAGCATGACTGTACATAAACTTTGCTTACACCGAAAGCCTGATTTATGGCCCACCAAGCATACATTGTGCACCTGCTTTGTAAATGAGGAGACTAAAAGAAAACCATCTTGTCCTTCAGATACTGATCCAGTACTCCTACTCCCTGCTTTCCTTGATGTTAAAACTTGTGATTCCTACCTATATGCTAATTTATAATCTTTTGAGCTTTTACAAGATGTAAAAAAGCATATAACCCTGTGAAAGCTGTTCCTTCTCCAAAATGCCTTCTTCCCTGTGAGTTTCCTGGGCAGCTGTCCTAACTTGGACTCAAATAAAATTCTTAGTTTTAGAGGCTTTAAAAAAGTTGTTCATTTTGTGTCAATAATACTTACTACCTAAAAAAACAAAACATTGGATAGGCAGGCTCAAGAAGATTATATAGTTGACCCTTGAACACCATGGGAATTAGAGGCACTGACCCTCCCACAACCTTGAAGTTGAAAATCTTTGTATAATTTTTTGACTCCAAAAACTTACTCATGGCCTACTGTTGACCAAAGCCTTATAACATAAACAGCCAGTTAACACTCATGCTGTATATGTGTTAATACTGTATTCTTACAATAAAAAAAGGTAGAGAAAGGAAAAATGTTATTAAGAAAATCATAAGGAAGAGAAAATACTTATTCATAGTACTGTGTGGTAAAAACCCCGTGTATAAGTGGACTCACACAGTTCAAACCCATATTGTTCAAGGGTCAGCCGTAATGTGTTTAAGACACATATTTAAATAACTTCTTTAGTTTATGTCCAGCTTTTCTGTTTTTAAAATATCCTGGCTTGCACTCCCACTTGAACCTTATAATAAAAGAATGAATGTCCATGTGTAAGGTGTGGGATCACCAGAGTTCTCATCGATCTTAGGAAGTTGTTTAAAAAATTTTTTCTCAACTTGCCATAATTAAGGACAGTACCAAACCATTAAGCCACCTTTGTCGTACTGATTCTGATCTTTCTTTATGGCTTTTTTATCTGTAAATATAAAGATAACCTTCGGTTTTGCCTTGGAAATTAGGGTATAATGTCTGTTCTCTCAGATGGTGGATCTTAACCCCAGATGCATATTAGGATCACCTGGAGAGATCTTGAATGCTACAGATAAAATACAGATGCCTGACCCCACACCCCAGAGAGCCTGATTAAATGGTCTGGGACAGGAGACAGCATTTTAAAAATATGCAGCCATGGTGGGAACCACTATGAGGAATACTCTTTATAGTGCACACACCTTCTTTACCCCCAAACCCTCCCCTAAATTAAAAGCCTGTACCTAAAACTCATGGCAGGTTGCAGCAGATTTAGTTATTAATTAAAAGACAATAAGAGTGTACACAGTTTAAAAAGCATTTCACATCTGGTTATAGTATGTGTAGGTTTACCATAACATGTCTCTTTGGGTAGTAATGATTAATTTTGAGTTTCAGTTACATCTTATAGAGGAAACCAAAATTCCTTTCAGAGAACAGAGATCCTACTGTTCTCCCTTAAAGATTTTGATCATACTAGTTTCTGAAAACACTTGTTTGGCTTAGATGAGTAATCTCTGATTTTGGAGGCAAGAAATGGATTCAGTCATCCTAGAACAAGCACATCCTTAACCTTTAGGAAAAATTCCCTGAGGGCATGAATATTCCTTTCTCTAATGATGGAATACACTTTCTCGGTAACTTTGAGAACTTCTTTGTTTAAAGACACTTTACTTTTAACAACTGTGGGTTATGGGGTTTTGTAATTAAAGAGAGTCATTGAGCTGTGAGTATTTAATTCTGTGGTTCCTTCTGATCTTTGTCTGCCTTTAAGAGCATTAACACTATTTCTGTTCTGTAGGTCTAGCAGCTGTTAGAAATACCATGGATGTTTGCTGAAATTAGGTGGCAATTTTATATACAATCACTGCTGATTGGATTAGGGTTGAGGTTTGGGTTTTTTTGTTTATTTTTTTTTTTTAAATTTGTCTTCCCACATAAAGGTGGTTAGATTGGGGAATTTGCTCCGTATTGCTAACGATTGCTTTTAGATGTGCATTATGTTAGGCACCGTTGTTGCCAGCTGCACGCTGTGTATTAGTTTGAACACATGGTAAACGTTTTATAGTCGGAATAATGAATGTGGCTTGGAGGAGAGAACCTGTTTCAGTGAGGACATAAATTGACCTGTTAGGAAATGAGTGGAAACCTTGAACCTTAGGATGTTGAGAACCAACAGAGGACTACCCTGAATCCTTTGGTTACATTTACAGAGTTACCTACCTGAATTTTAACTGGCTTGCCCGGTGTTTGAGTCTGGATTCCAATTACTGCAGAGAGTTTAGATGCTAATACCAACACAATATTTGTTTAAAAATCTTACCCAAGTTCCACTTGTTCCTGATATTCTTATTTGCTTGTGAGATGGAGTATTTCCCTGGTGTTTTATCTCCAAAGGGGTGAAGGTCTGAGTGCCAACTTGTGTGAAGAGTAAACATTTTCTTCTTTTCTTTATGTGACAAATGACTACCCAAGATGCAAATGTTAATGCATATTTTATCTGAGTTTGTAATTAGAGCCCGGCTCCAAGCACTGATTAAAAGTCCTCTCTGCTCGTGCAATCTTTGTGCACTGTCAAGAAGAGGTGGGCTCTCGCTGAGCTGATTGCTGGTCCTGATTAGGAGACAACCCTAAAAAAGCAGTGCTTCTGACTTTTTTCAGATCCCCCTGAATGGCAGGGAGCCTTGCCTCCTTTTCAGAGTTCTTCCTTGTCAGAGGGATAAATGGTGGGCGGAACACTGCCTAATGATGCCTATGATCCTGGAAAATAGCGTCTGATTAAAGAGGAGCTCGTCGGCCTGCCTGGGTACATTATTCTCTTGGGAAGCACATTACTGGGGTGGGGTTGAGGGAATTCTCTTTCCTACTCCAGAGATAAATTGCACTCATCAGAGGACCGTCAGTTAGTTAAAGGCAATTTAGAATGTGCTTTTTCTCATTTCAAGGAAAAAATGGCCCCACATTATCTGTTTCACATGGAGGGAAGAGCGAGGTATCAGGCCTACAGACAGCAGCTCTTTGGGCTTTGCAGGAGTTATCTCCTTGGCTTTTGAAGGGCAGACTCTCTTTGTGGCTACACAAGTCACTGTGAAAGAGACTCCTTTCCTGTATTTAATATTCAAGGAAGGTTTCCTATAAAGTTACGGAAGAAAGTAGTTTGCATCTGCCTTCTGACCTGGCACCAGCCTGCTAGTTATTTGTCAGCAAAAGAGACTACAGACTTCAGTTAATACGTAACAGAATTTAACTTCAGAGACTTATATCTAATACTTGAGTGGAAAAGCTAGAGAAACATTGTATCTTGTGGCTTCCTCATTCTCTCTCAAAAAAGGGAGGGAGCTGTACTTTATGTGGTGCTACCCTTAGATTATTAGGCAGCCAGGACAGGGAACCAAGTTCCATACTTCTGTACGTGTGGCAGCTGTTGGAGTCCTAAAACTGTAATAGTTTTCCATTAATACTCTTGGTTAATAACTACTGCATCAATTTGGCAATGGCACTTAGCATGTGCTCTCCCTGTAATCAGTTGATGCTCTTGAAATGTCTAATCAGCATTTCTCACTGATCATTTGTAGATTTTAGCTTATTCTATTAAGCTGATTACCAAGCTGAACTATGTCAGTTTCCCCAAGGTGATGTTGCTTCTGAAGGTCAAGGGCAGATGATCTGGTTTAATCTGAAGATGTAATATTTGAAAGGTGTTATGAGTAGGAAGGCCCCATGAGCATCCTACGGTTCAGGAAGAGCGTATGCTCTACCATCACTACCCAAAGGAAGCAGGGGGGTTCATCTCTGCAGGTCTCTGTGTTTGTGTTGGTCAGGTTTCACACTTTTTTTTTTTTTTATCTTCTTGGCTTAAGACAAAGACTCTTGGTTCCCATGTGTCCTCTTACCTAGACCCTTCCCCCAGCTGTTCTAGGTGAAGAAAGTGGTCTTGAATTCACATTCGAGAGTACTAACACTGATTGGAGAAACTTCCTCATCTGACATAAGTAGGACCTTTCCTTTTGGAAAATTACTAAAATATTTCCAACATAAAAATTAATTCCTAAAAATCCCTGAATAAGCCCGAAGAATGATATCATACATTGAGAGATGCTAGTAGAGTTGTCAGATTTAGGGGGGAAAAAAACTGTATGGACATACTTTTGCTAAAAAATGATTGTTGTTTGTCTGAAATTTAAATTTAACTAGATGTCTAGTATTTTATCTGGCAACCCTTGATGCAGGTAATGTGAAAATGAAAAGAAAAAAAGAAAATTAGAGAAAAGAAATATCCCTGCTGATATTTGTATTGGGGAAAGGAGGAAATCAGTAAGAGTGTTTTCAACAACTGCAACTGAGAGAAACATTGACCTCAGTTCAGTTTACAAGAAACTAGAAGTTTTCAAAGTTAGGCTGGAAGCAACAAGAAGGTAATAGGTAGAAAATACACAGATAGTAGGAGTAGCATGGTTAATAGGAGACTAAGGTATTCTCTCTCATATTGGGAAATGAAAAATAGCATATTGCAGTGGAAAAGTTCTTTATAGGTTACTTGGTCCGATAACTTCTTTTCCCCTAGAAGGAAACTGGAGCTGAAATATTAAGAGGCCAAGTTACCTAACCACATTTTCATCATCATTTAGAAGCAGAACTTTGGTCTCTGACCCTTCCTTTCTAAAAACCTGTACTAAGGGTTTGACATACCATAAGTTTAGAATTAATCAGGTAAAATCATATCACCTGATTTTGATGATGGAGACATCTAAAGAGACCTTTCTTGTGTAAAAGTAGTTATTACAGAAATTGAAATAGCAGTTACCAAAAAACTTCCTCACTTTCAGTAACTGCACTTTCCCTTCTGTGGTGGCTAGGTTCATGATATCCTCAGCATATATTTCTGACTTATTTGAGCTCCTATAGGTAGCATCCCAGTTTACCTACCTATGAACTAAGGGAATTTGGGTTTAATGATTTCAACGGTAACTTCTAAGTCTAGGACTCAGAAGTCTGAATTGTCTAAATCCCTCTTAAAGAATTTACAGTCCTGTTGATATGACATACCCATATAAAATAAAGATCATTATAAAATTGGTCAAAAATTAAGTTAAATTAAAATGTTATATGTTTGATGTGGAAAGTAAATGTTATCAGGGATAAAGAAAGGCATGGCAGTGTTAAATGAAGTGAATCTTCCTAAAGAATGTAAGTTGCTCTCAGCCTTGGGAGGGCAGAAGAGTTTGAGGACAGGAGTTGTGGGGAGGGGAGGTAGGAAAAGCATATGAACAAGATACAGAAGCAGAAATGATTATGGAATGTTCTAGAAGACCAAACATTGGCTGTAGCTTGCAATTTGTGCTTGAAAAATAGTGTCAGGTATCATTACCACAACTTCCATTGTCCTGTCTCTTCTTGCCTCCATTTCTTTTATGATTGGAATTGAACCCCTTGCTCTGGCTAGTCTGGCCTGCCCCTTCACCTCCTCTCTAAGAAAGCTTTTTCAGAGCCCTCCAGGCCACTCTGACTGGATAGAAGACAAATTGGCAAATGAGTCCATTTTGTAACAGGTCCAGAATATGGCTCAATACCATTGAGAAGTGAAATATCTTATTTCCTGCTTACAGAGATGGCCATTCATTTATTACTCTTGGTTGTTGTCCCTCAACTACCAAGCCTTGTGCCTCGTGGATGGTAGGTATTCAGTAACATCATGTGTTCCAAGTTATTTTATCCTGTATGCTTAAAGACCTAGCTCAACTTAATAGATAGTAGGAAAGAAAGGTGAATGCTGTTTGATGAAAGGACCTTCTCTTTTTTGTGTTTTGTTTAAATCCCCTTTGTGCTTGATGGAGTGCCAGGACCATGTAGCTCAGTGAATGTAAGTGTGGGAACATGCGCCTGTATATGGGAAGGAACCTACAGATCACGTACTCCGAGCCCCTGATTTTATGAGCAAAAGAACCAAGTCCCAGAATGGTTAATAAACTTCTTGAGGTTAACAAAAAAATTTTAGGTGTTAGAACCCAGGTCTCCTCTCTCTCTAGTGAGTGCTCTTTTTAAAGGGTGCCTTCTTTCTTATCTTTGCTTGACAGTACAAGAAAAATTAGCTGGGTTCAGGGGTTCAATTATCTGTCTCTCGATGGCATGCCTCTCTCCTTTTTGTGTTCTAGGAGTAAAGGAGAAGGAGCCCCTAGGAGTAAGGAGACCTGGCTTCTTCCTAATCCTGCCACTGCATTTGAATCCTTAGAGAATTCACTTATCACCTTCTGTTTCCACATCTGTAGAATGGGGTGGGTTTGGGGTTTAGTACCACATAAATGCCAGGTCCCTTGTAGTTCTATTAATTCAGCAGTAGTCCTGGATTGTATTGACTTTTTGAGTATTTAGGAATGTTCTATCCTCTTCCTTCCCTCTTACACAGTGTTTCTAAAGCATTGACCCCACATAGAAGAGCGTAAGTACGTGTGGGAGTGAGGAGAGGGGAAAGGAATTGGGGAGATGGATCTGGGCTATATTGTGTGTAACAGACCTGGTGGTTTCCACTTGTCTGTCCTTCTTTCTCTAGGTAGCACAGGGTGGAAAAAACCAACCATCTCATCAGGATGACTGTGGGCTTTGGGACATTAAGAATCTTTTTGGTGTCTGATGTCCTATCTTCAGTTCCTCTTTTGTTGTGGTCCATTTTGTTTGGTGTGTCAATGTCTTTGAAGCACAATAACAACAAAAAGACAGGCCCTTCCAGAGAGTCACCAGGATGGAACAAAGGTTCTGAGGCATTGTGTGAGGAAGACAGGGTCGTTCCCCTGGTGCAGGAAAGAAGTGTGCCCTCTTCACCTCTTCTTAAGTGCTGTGCCTGCCCAAAAGGACGTGTTTTTTTCTAGAAGGCAAAGCCTACACTTTTGGCAGCAGAACTGAAATAGAAAAATTGAGCTTGACCTATTTCCGTAGCAGTGCGAGTCTTGCATTGTCCTCTCAGGCAGTATGAAAATCCTTGAACTGGGAAACTGACAGCTGCAATCAGACACTTGCATTGAGGGAAACATCATGAATTTTAATAGGAGTGCTGCTTCTGGATGAGGTTGGGAGGGGAAAGAGAGCCAAGCCAATTCAAACAAAAGGAGCAGAAGGGGGTTTGCTACATGTACAGCTCATGGCAGTGATGAGAGTAATATTCAAATTATTTATCCCACAATGATGTTGATGATTTAAGAGGGAAGGGTTGCCGAACTCTCGTGAAGTGGAAAGGGTTATGAATCTTCCATGATTATTAATCCCACTGTACTGAAGGCGAGGAAGGCGGGTATATTGAAACATGACTTGTTAGCAGTAGCGGTGCTCAAACACTGTGCTTCAGTACCCGGGAAATGAGCCCAGGGAATCACAGTCACCACGACACAGATAACAGTGCTTCCCTCGTGGACACACCAGACAAGCACAGACGTGTGTGCACACCCGCAGAGCCAGTTTCAGGATGTCCTTCCTACCAGCCCTCTTTGTTGTGCATGGCATTTCCTCTTCTGAGTAGCCATCAGCATCCTGTGTGTCCTGGGGTGGAAGGATTGGAATCGGTTCCCATTGTCAGACCTCTTCGTGAAGAGTTTGCTTATTGGCCTTGCTATCCCCAGGGTGGTTTCTCAAGGAGTGAAGCATGTAGAAACAGTGCTGCTGCTTTTATAACAGGGTCCCCTTCCACTTTAAAACGGTGCCTGCCATGTCACCCCAGACCCAGTTGTGCTTGTTAGAAGCTGAGGGCCGCTCTTACGAATTAATGCAGCCGTGAGCCACTTTGTTCTTATTTGTTTATATGGCCATGCTTCATTTTAGAAGGGGGACCTGAGTCTTTATTAAAATAGAAACCTAATCATTTCAGAACCCCATTCTTCTGAATAAATCATGAATTTTTTTTTTTTTTATGTGAAGATGGCACTTAAAAAAATACGCTGCAAACTTTGGTCATCAGGTTTCTCTGTTGGTGAGACTATTTAGCCTGGGAAGATTTCAGCCAAAGACTGTTATCCAAGACAGTGCTGGCTGATGTCCTGAATACTATTTGGGAAGCACTGAAGAAAATCACCGCACACTAAACAGAAGCAGCAACTGCTATCTCAAGATGTGGTTTTAAGGATGGAAATTATTGTTGGTCTTTGAGCTAGTCCTTCTCCTGGAGCTGGAGGAGAAGGGACTAGTATGTCTCTGATGCAGAATTGGGACTCAAGCCAGACTAAGGCAGAACCTGTGAGAAATGGAGACAAGGAAGAGGGCCCTTCTTTACCAGGCTGTGAGGAAGGAACTCATCCTTGGTCCCCTGTCAGGGCTCTTCACCAACTGGTAGAGATGATTGTAAGGACTTTATGGGCCATTTGACCCAGGTCTCATATTTTTGAAGCTTTCATAGTTAGTCTTTCAAAATTACCATGATGACAGTAACCCCTTTTGGCATTTCTTCCCTGTTTTAGTAAGGTGCAGTGGAGATCCTGCCTCAGTGTGGGAGAAGCCCTTTCCCAACTCTTCAGCTCCTTCCCCGTTCTCGAATCACGTCCCCTCTGTCCATAGCACTCTGAGACCAAGGTTTACATGGGGTCCCATTTATCTTTATCCTTGCTGGAAGCTGGAGTATTCCCTTTAAGTTGTTTAAGCTGTTAGAGACAAACCAGCTGTTGTGGTAGAGGGTAGGAGCATGGGGTGTATTGTGATAATAACATTTGTGTACATTTGGGATCCTGCTTGTGTTCAAATCCTTACTACTGTGCTGACATGCCTCCGTCTCCTTGTCTCACATGTGTTTCCTGCCTAAGCCCTTCGGTTTTCCATATCCATCTCTATGTTGGTAGTAAAAGCTGCCTCCCATGAATCTAATACTTTGAGCCACTGAACCTGGAGTCCTCTGCCTCTGTGCTACTCATCCATTCATTCACTCAATAAATATTCCCTGAATGTTCCACGCTCTGGCATAGTGCTGGGTGCTCTGGGTAACAGTAGGGAGAAAGATGGACACAGTCTCCAGGTGTTGGATGTTTTCCCTGTCCTCCTTGGCTGTTACAAGCTCATGCTGACCTAGGTTACCTCGGCCTCCATCTTGATATTCCCTCTGGCTTTATTCACCTGCTTGGATTCCCAAGTTAACCTTGCCACACCACGAGAATCCAAGGGTAACTTCTGTTCATCTTGATGGAGAAATAATGTACCAAGACATCTTCCTGGAGGGAGGCTGAGAGGCTTCAAAGTTGTGGTAAGGCAGAGTATTCTCTAAGTCACTCAGGTGCCGAGATGGATTGGAAAATATCCAAGAAGGAAGGAGGCTCTTCTTTTCAGGCTAAATAACAACGTCCTTGTTGGGAAGGGAATAATCAATCCCAGCTGGAGTAAAGAGACTACGTTGCCTTTGCTTTTCCATTCAAATCTAATCTCATGACATGAGTTTCTGACATGAGTAGCATTCTTGCCCAGACCTGTGGCCCCAGGGAGGGGATGGTTATTTAAGACAGCTGGCTCCCTAAGCAAGGCATATAACTTGATGATAAATGCTTACAGACAACTTCCCTTACTTGCTGATTCCAGTCTCAGTTTAATTGAGACCCCTGGAGATTTGCAAAAAATAAATGTTTCTTTGAAAGAATATCATTTCTTTGGATGCAAGAAAAAGATAAGAAATTGTGCGTGCATACAGTTCATCAGTTTTTTCCAGCTTATGGAATTATCTGGGGAGGAATTCCTTTTATGCATTCCCTATGAAACAGAAGTTTCCTGTGCCTTTAAAACCTGTCTTGTGTTATAGCGTAGAATAAATCTGTCATGTGATTTTGGTTTCTTTTTCTTTTGCTTTGTCTTTTAAAAGGAACTATTTCTATGAATTAGTAATTTTAAGGCATCTTGTAGGGTTTTTTTTGAAAGCTTAGATATAGCTAATTCAAGTTTTAGTAATTTTTAAGGTTCTTTTTGCAGAGTTTATACTTCTTTGGGTCAAGACACCTTTCTGTGGAATAACAGTTATGCCTAAATCTCTAGGCCTGAATGTCAAGCATTTGCTGTGTATTCCTTTCTGATAATTGGAGATGAAGTCTTGCAGGCAAAGAAAGAATTGTTTCATACATCTTTTCTTCCATCTGAGAACTTGGGCACTAATAATGGTTATAATAACTAAAATGAAAATGTTCTGAAAAAACAGGCATTTACTTAAAAGAATTTGAAAGTATTGAGGGTATGCAGAATTTCTTTGCAATTTATCAAAAGTAATACTGGTAGAATGATAATCTTTTAAAAATTAAATTTTAAGACTGGATCAGTGAGCTGAAAAGGGAATTAATAAGAAGAATTAAGACCTGGCTAGGTTTCAGAATCAAACCTGGGTAAAACAATAAATAAAACAAAACACAAAACAAAACCAAATTGTAGGATGATATATTTAGTATGATATAACTTGTGTAAAAATTTAAAGACGTAGTAAATATTCTGGTTGTCTGTGATTATATTCATCTATAATACAAAGGCTAAAAACATGGCTTTGAAGGGCCCATGATAAATAACTTGATAGTATTTTCCTGAGGTGGTGGAGAAGGAAGGAAGGAAAGAAGGAAGGTGGGAGGGAGCAGTGGGGCTTGGGGACCAGAAACAAAAGCGATTTTAACTTTATAATGTTTTATTTCCAGATATTAAAAGAATCTGAGGCAAGCATGACATAACTTTTATTAACTCTGGGGCTGGGCATTATTTGTTATAGTCTTTGGCCTGGTCCTAGATTACTTAAATATATTAAATTACCTTAAAATGAAACAACAACAAAAAAGATTTTTATACCTTTATTCTTAAGTTCCACATAAATGGGAGTAGAGGTGCACAGTCAATAGATATCACCCTTCAATGGGTATTTGCATTTTTAGAGTGGGTCTTGATAAACACATAAATCTAAACTGAGCTATCTTGTTTTGAATTCTCCTCAACTAAGTACCTGCCTAACAACTTGCAAATCAGTTATGTATATGTTAGCGTAACAATTGTTGGCTGTGTTTCAGGAACAGGTGCCTTTTAAACAGGAAGATCTAATTGTGGTATTTGCCTCAACCAGTATCACTTTCGTTTAAAAAATGTTGTCATAAATAATTTGAATGGATGGCATGCTTTCCGTTTCTGAACAGCCACAGGCATGTAACATTCAGAGGATCCCTTTGGCCGTGGACCTGAGACTTTCATTTGCTAAGGACCTTGCACTGCGGGGGGGGGGGGGGGNGGGGGATTCTCATTGATTTTCATGTAGGATTTATGTCAGTTTGAAAATGACAATTTTGAGTCCTTGTCATGTGAAAATAGATGCAGCTATAGAAACCAAAATCTTATGTTTTCTGCAGCATAGAACTGCCCCACTTATTTTGGACTCAAGTCTAGCCAACTCACCGGGCTGGACCTACAGCTTAAAACTAGGAAATATGCAAAAGAAAGTTTGGGCACAGTGTGAAATTGGGGCACTAAAGTTTATTTTCTTTCCTTCTAATCAAAGCCTCTAGCCCATACTCAGTTTACTCTTGTTTCGTGCCTATGTTTCCTAAACCTAATAGCTCCCTCAGCCCGCTGGGTGTTAAATGCAGCATACTAGAAGTGGGCAGGGAGGCTGCTAAAAGGGTGATTGGGTGATCTTTTTGATATAGCAAGTGAAGGTTCAGAGCATAATGGAAGGGAGGAGGAAAACAATTTTATTGAGATGAAAGCAACATAAAAAGGATGGACGTGATTCCTTTTTAAAAATTTTTTAATAGGGGACGGCTGGGTGGCTCAGTCGGTTAAGCGTCTGCCTTCAGCTCAGGTCATGATCTCAGGGTCCCGGGATTGAGTTCTGCATCAGGCTCCTTGCTCAGCGAGGAGCCTGCTTCTCTCTCTGCCTGCTGACCCCCACCACTGCTTGTGCACGCGCTCCTCTCTCTCTCTCTGACAAATAAAAATCTTAAAAATAATAATAAATAAAAAATAATTTTTTTAATAGGGATGATTTTCCTACAGACCTAAATAGCCCTAGTATATTACAGCATACTAATGGTTTTTGTACTTGTAATGCTGAGTGGTTGGTGTTTTCCAAAGCTAGTATGGAATTGACTGACCAAGTTTTTCCACACTACCTTAACTAATGGATCTCTTTGTCTTGATTCCACGGGTTTTAACTACCTGGATGCACTCACCATATGTAAACGGATACCATAAGGCTGGACTAATCTGATGATGGATTTTTATGTGTAGAGACTAAATTTCTGGAAATGTTGCAGGTTTTGCCTTTATGTTAAAATTTTAAAGGTCATAATATTTATTAATACATGTTTATACTCTTAGAATTTCCGGTCTGGCAGCAAACCAAGTCCTATTCTAAAACCATATGATTCTAACTTGTGCTTGTAATTTGTTTTTAGAAAGAGCTAATTTGCTTGGAGTTAGCAATTTCAGAACTTATTCAGTATTCCTTAAAGTGTAGGAGATTGGCCCGAACTTGTTCTGACCTTATGACATTACTTAGAAGTTGATTCTTAAAAAAAAGAAAGATAAATCCTAGGTAGAAATTATGTACTTGCCATTCATTTACTTCACAAACGTAAAACATAGAAAAATGGTCTGGTTATTTAGGTTTTGGCATGTATAGAAACTTCTCTGATTTACCTCAGTAAGCTCTCTTACCATGTTTTCCATAGACTAAATCACACTGTTTTCTTCCTTAGGGAGACAGTGTGTGGTCAAGTACAAAGAGTATGTTCCAGGTCCCATAGGCAGAGTTCAGATCTCAGCTCCTCCTTCTCTGGTTGTTTGACTTTGAGCAAGTTATTTAACCTCTGTGAGCCTTTGTTTCTTGTACAAAATGGGAATCACAGTGCCTCCTTCACAAGGTTCTGGGGGTTAAATGAAATTCATGTGTAAATGAGACTCATAGTGTACGGTGTGTAGTTAGGTATTCTTTGTTCCCTTTCCCTTTCTCTTAGAAACAGAAAAATTTGGATTAGAAGATTTTATTTTGGTTCTCAGTTGCCCCTCCTGTAACACTTATGATTTGGTATTTGTGTTTATTATTTGAAGGTGACAGAGTCCGGGAGAGCATTGACCCCAGTTCTAGCCACATCTGCTTGCCAACATTCAGCTCCAGCTTCTCCAGAATTAGAGGAAAACTCATGATGATGGGTTTAATAGGTTTCTTCTGACTTCCTTACCTGAATTCTTGTTTTGTGTTGTTTTTAAGTAAGGCTTGATGCCCAGCAACACAGGGCTCAATCTT
Source organism: Ailuropoda melanoleuca (assembly GCF_002007445.2). NCBI lineage: Eukaryota > Metazoa > Chordata > Mammalia > Carnivora > Ursidae > Ailuropoda > Ailuropoda melanoleuca. The sequence continues at coordinate 105,625,787 of NC_048222.1, read as the reverse complement.
ATGACCCTGAGATCGAGATGAGCTGAGATTGAAAGTCGGATGCTTAACCAACTGAGCCATCAGGTGCCCCACTGAATTCTTTTAAATTCTTGCTGCAGCCTCCTTCCATTGGTGGAAAGCTCCAGAGTAGCTTTGAAACTTTTTTCCTGTGGGAATTAACACTGGGGCGTGGAGCAGTCAGAGGGTCAGCTTAGAAATTACCTCATTTCTAGGAAGAGTGATCATTGTCTGTCCTCCAGAACACATTTGGTAGCCAAATATCTATGAATTTTTCAAGATATTTTCATCCTGTTGATAGAGGTATTTCCTGAAACCAAATCTTTGGTCTCAGGATTCTGTGATTAGTTGTCATTGGTGAATAGCCATTATTATGAAGAGGCCACAGTGGGATAGGGAAGGTTAGGTCTAGTCTTTTTTTACGGGAAACAAACTGAATGTCAGGAGTTCTGTGTAGATGCAGTTGAGAGGCCCTTTACTGTCAAGTACTGTCGTCTCTTAGCTTCGGTCCTGTTTCCATGGCAACCACAGGGTTGCAGGTGCCTGGCTGAATGGTTTTACAGGAAGCTGAAAAACATTGCTATTCTAAGTGGCTTTCTTTTTACTGTACAAAAGGATCCTTCCTTTACTGTAGGCCAGCCAGCATTTACTGGGAACAAAGCAGGCTATTTATGCTAATTGTATTCTGGGTAGAGGGTAAAGAAATGGGGAGCCCCCCAGCCCCTGCTTACTGACCTGTGAATTTGTTTTTCTGGTTGTTGTTCCTAGCATTTTGGAAGAACTAAATAACTTACCTTTTCTTTATTTCATGTATGGGTTTTCCTGCTTGTGTTAAGTAGAATTTATATTCTAAGGGTAGAACTGGTTTAAAAAAAAAAAAAAGAAAGGTGGTGGTGTGTGTCTGGGATAATATTGGTTATGGTGAGGTCAGCCTGCTGAATTTATGACTTTCAAGTGTCTACGGGGGTAGTGTATTTAACAACAAAGTCCTCCATGCTAGTAATAGAAACAGATGGCTTAGCAGTTATTAGGCTTATCCTTTATTGTATGTTAAAATTGTCTTTTGGATTTTCTTTATATCTTAACCTGTATTTCCATTTGTTTACATGGTAGAAAAATTATGTACGGTAAAATAGTCTTTGAGGGTCCAAAATTAAATGCAGTTTCTTTTTGGCAATTTATGACTTGTGTCCATTTCTTAGGAAAAAGAAATCAAGGGTATCAATGCAGTTCCGTTAAAAGCTGATGTAATAATATTAGTTTCAAATATAAGCCAATTAGTGGACTTCTTTTCTGAGCTCCTTCGAATCCTCTTTAGAAATAAGTTAGAAAAAGATTTTGTTCTTTACTCTTCAGTAGAGACAGCCTTTTAAAACTGCACACTGATAATGAAAGCCTTTAATTTCAATAGATGTGGACTTTTGTTCCTAATCTCTGTTTCTTTCTTTCATACACACAGTTAAAATTAAAGAAAGTCCATTAAAAATTCCAATGTGTGTTTTATACTCCTGATATCCATCATCTTGATGCTGGCAGGCCAGGTCCAAGGACCCAGAGGGCCCTGGTCGCACAGGACCAGCCAAGTGGGTCCCTGTCTGCATGCAGGGTAGAAAACAAACACAAGCCAGCAGGAGGTGAAAGCAGAGTTTATTGAAGATGTAGAGAGAGAGGAGGTAAAGACAGAGCATCTGGGGGACTCAGAAAGGAAGGGGGAAGTCTTTTCTTTGCTTGAGGTCTTGGGGGTTTTTATTGAGGATTGTGGTCTGGTGTATGTGTCCTCTTGGACATCTAGGAACTGGTTAGAACAAAGATGAGGACCCAGGTGTTATTCCTTGGAGCTAATGGGTCTTCGGGTCGAGATAGCAGGGGTGGTCTGGAATATGCACTTGATGACTTCTTAGTCATTCCTTGGATGTTATCTATTATGCTGGAAGACCCCAAAGAAATCATTAACTCCTGTCCCTTACAAGGAGGATGTACATTAAGGCATGTGTAGGGCAGGAGTGCAGGTCCTAGCAAGAGTAGAAGCAGGAAAGGTAGCAAAAAATCAGATTTTCATGTAGTCCTTCAGTTTCCCCATCTCAGTCCCATTTCTTCTATAAAATATAGTTCTTGTTCTACAAGATAGACATTTCAAGGGAGTCAAGATTTTGACCCTGACTATATTTAAATAAGTTAATGCCAGATTAAACTAGTCCTTTACTGAGATTCAATGATGTTTCTTTTGCATTTTTATTAGGTCTTGGAAATTTTCAACAAAATAGTTTTGGAAGGTATCTCAAGGGACCTTTATTTAATACATCCTCAAGTCTGACTAGCACCAAATGGGAGGTTTTTTTTTCTGTTTTTTTTTAAAGATTTTATTTCTTTATTTGACAGAGAGACAGCCAGCGAGAGAGGGAACACAAGCAGGGGGAGTGGGAGAGNCTGTTTTTTTTTAAAGATTTTATTTCTTTATTTGACCGAGAGACAGCCAGCGAGAGAGGGAACACAAGCAGGGGGAGTGGGAGAGGAAGAAGCAGGCTCCCAGTGGAGAAGCCCGATGCGGGGCTGGATCCCAGAACGCTGGGATCACGCCCTGAGCCGAAGGCAGACGCTTAACGACTGAGCCACCCAGGCGCCCCCCAGGCGCCCCCCAAATGGGAGTTTTAATAGCAAATTGCTTTTCTTTAAACGTCCTCTACCAAATGGTTGTAGTTGTAGATTTCGTAAGTAGTTTTTCTGAGATAACCCTGAAATAATGACGAAAGGCATTTAATTCCTGAAAGAGCTTGCATGATCTAAAATGAATTTCTAGAAAGTTATTTTAAGGTGTCTAAAGCCAAAATGTGATAAAGTATTTGCTGATGTTGGGGGAGGTCATCAAGAGATGATTGCTGGTTGACCCATGAGCAGATGTGCGTGGTCAGAGGCTCCCTTACCCACCCCCATCATTGCAATATGGGTTCTGCTTGCCTTCCCTCAGAGGTTGCTCTGAAAACATAGCCTTGAGATGGTGATGTGTGTTGAGAACATCTGCATGGTATATGTGACTGAACCTAGTTAAAACCACTATGGACTCTGAGAAACAAACTGAGGGCATCAGAGGGGAGGAGGGTGGGGGAATGGGATAGACTGGTGATGGGTAGTAAGGAGGGCACATATTGCATGGTGCACTACGCAACTAATGAATCATCGAACCTTGCATCAGAAACCAGGGATGTACTGTATGGTGACTAACATAATGTAATAAAAAAAATTAAAAAAAAAAACAAAACAAAAAACCTCTATGTGAACTTTTAAGATTTGGTGGCAAGTGCAGGGATCTACTTGTCTTGCTACCACCCAAGACAAGCCTCGTATGTAAGTTCCCTTTGCTTGTTAGAACTGCTACCTACCAACCTGGAGTTTGCCTCTTTCTGTGGTTTCTCCCTGTCCACTGAGTAAGGGGCCAGTTTCAGATTTCACCCGGGAAGATCTTGAGAAGGTTTTGAACCAACAGCTGAATATTTGGATTTGATTGGTGTGTTCAAAGAGTTTATGGGTTGTCTTGGCATAGAAAACCAGTGTCATAAATCTGGGAACAAGGACTGCCTTGCATGATAATGAGTTGATAGGACTTCAATGAAGAAGTGTGAAGTGGAGCCTCGAGAGAAGGGCTATTTGGAGGAAGTGGGACTCAAAGCATTTCATTAATTCAATAGAAATTTATTGAACAAACCCTTTATGCTAGATGTTATGGACTGTGCTGGAATTATAGTAATGAACAGGACAGTGTCCCTAAATGTATGGAGCTCACAGTCTGGTGAGGGATACAGACACAAAACCAAGCAATTACCTCAATGATAATGTCTATGTTGGGGGAATTACAGAGTATTAAGGGAACACCTGGATTTGGAAAGGGCAGCAAGATTTCATTGAAGATTTCTTTGAGAACTTCTTTGAAGACACATGAGGCTGAAACAGAAATCCCGGTGGACGTTGCTATTTACCCACTTAAAATAGGGTTCCTTTTTTACTTACTTAACTTTTAGAAACAGTCTCCAAAAATATAAATAAGCTTTTCTTAGAAGCTAAAGTAATTAGATTTTAGAATTTTATAGTAAGAAGAGATCTTAGAAAAATCCAAACTGTTTTACCACCAACTGTTTCGTAACTCTTGAAAGGATAAGAAATGCAAGATTTCCCATGTGCCAGTGGGTCAGGAGATAGAGAGACCTCCTCAGGTTCAGAATGTGAATGTCCAGGGAAGATTGTATCTTCGAGTCCTCTACCTATTTCTTTTGAGGAAAAGTTTTATTCTCCTAATACATGCATAATATCTTTGTCAGACCTGAAGCCTTTGTATCTGTTTCTATATCCTTTAACAGAGAACAAATAGGGGGGAAAAAGTGGTTGTGGCTGTTAAGTAATCTATTAATCTGTGTAATTTATTAACTAGCACTAAAATTATGGCTGCCACCTAGTCACCCCGACCTAATTAATCTGTCTCCTGAAGGACAGGAAAAATTACTGTTTTTAAATGGCCCACATTCCTTGAAAAGCTTAGATATGCTCCCATCGATACATTATTTCTCAATTGGATGTTTTCCCATTAGGTCCTACTGATTGCTTTAATTTTGTACCTTAGCAGAAATATTACTTCCACCTTACTTATGTAGTTTCTTTTATGAGCCACATAATATCCATTATTCCTGAAAAGCTTCTTGGTTTGAAGAATTGAGAAGCAGGCAGTAAGAGGTCTTTTAAACTGATACACGTTCCTCACCCTTGTTAAGAAGGACTTTCAGATGTTATTCATGGTATTGATATGTTCTTTTCTGAGGCAGCTTTAGTGACATGGCCCATAACTCAATGTTCAATCCCAGGTTTTAAAATTTATGATAAAAGGGGGTGCCTGGGTGGCTCAGTTGTTGAGCATCTGCCTTCGGCTCAGGGCGTGATCCCAGCGTTCTGGGATCGAGCCCCACATCGGGCTTCTCCGCTGGGAGCCTGCTTCTTCCTCTCCCACTCCCCCTGCTTGTGTTCCCTCTCTCTCTGGCTGTATCTCTTGCTGTCAAATAAATAAATAAAATCTTTAAAAAAATAAATAAAATTTATGATAAAAGGAACAAGACCACCACGGTTAAAGAACAAGAAATATGTTAAAAAACATAAAAGCTAGAATTATGTAAGTAATCAAATATATGAAATATTCTAAAGGTATTGGATATTTTATTTTATGGGATGCTCTGTTATGCTTCTTTATTCCTATAACTGTCAGGATGTTCTTCTATTATAGTATTCTCTTATTGTAACATTTTGAACTGTAACTGTTACTTTTCTTATCCATTTCTACCAATAGACTGTGTGCTTCCTGGCTTTAGTTTATGCCTGGCATATTGTAGGCACTTGGTTAATGTTAAAATGAATGTACAGTAATAAATTAATGTCACTCCCATTGATGAGAAATAGTTATTATAGCTTACGTCAGACCCTGGCATTATATCAGATACTTCACTTCGAAAAATATTGACTGAGTTTGGGACACTACTAGGAACAATTAAATATGTCGTCCATATGCTTGTAAAATGTAAGCATGGGCAAATAATGACTGTACTATGTGGAGGCCCAGTATTACACAGTTGTAGCATAATATTGGAATGGTGCACTTACAGTTCTCTGGTTATCTGCATTATCTAAAAATGTTGACATTTATGTGTATGGCTTACATATATAGATATAAACTGGTGCTTTGCTATATTACTTTTAAGTCAAATCTCGTTTTTCTCTTTTATAATTATTTCAAGATGCTTTTGGTAGAAACAGCATATTTTTAAATATATGCATATAAACATATATGTATTTTACAAGTATATGTATACATGTCTTTATATGTATATTATATGAATCACATTTCTGTATATAATTTCTAGAAGTTTAAGATATCTTAATTTAAGAAAAAGATATCTTGGGGCACCTGGGTGGCTCAGTTGTTAAGTGTCTGCCTTCGGCTCAGGTCATGATCCCAGGATGGGATCGAGCCCCGCATCCGGCTCCCTGCTCAGCGGGAAACCTGCTTCTCCCTCTCCCACTCCCCCTGCTTGTGTTCCCTTTCTCGCTGCCCCTCTCTCTCTCTCTCTCTCTCTCTCTCTCTCTCTCTCTCTCTCTCTCTCTGTCAAATAAATAAATAAATCTTAAAAAAAAAAAAGATATTTTAATTTTTTTGTCTGTAATTTTCTACAAGTCAAGACCATGAAAGTAATGTTTCCAAGTTGTCACTGGTATTTTCTGGGAAAATATCTGATTTGTTGAACTTGTAGGAAAGCATGTACTTATTTTGTTTGTACTTATAGAAAAGATTCCATTAAGTTAAATTTTTTAAGAAAGTATTTGAGGCCATGAATTAATGAAAATGAAGAAAAACAGCTGCCTTCACATGTGATCACATTTAATCTTTAAGGATACAATTGGTATCTTGCCCGAGCTTTCTACATGTAAAAAAAAGGAAAAGGCACAGGCTCAGCCATGTAGTGCTCTGCTCCAGACAAATGCTTAATGCTTCGCAAATGCTTCATGGGCTGACACCTGTATTTTATTTTATTTTTTTTTAATTTTTTAAGTAATCCGTACACCCAACACGGGGCTCGAACTCACAACCCTGAGATCAAGAGCCTCATGCTCTACCAAGTGAGCCGGCCGGACTCCCCTGATACTTGCATTTTAGATAACACTGTCAGTTGAGTTTCCTCTACAATGAAAGTGAAAACAGTACTGAAACCTGCTCATCCCCCTTCTGCAGATATTATTTCAGTTTACCTTCAATCATATTCATCAGCTTGCTTCTCTGCTGGTATTCTGTTTCTAGTGCATTTTAACTTTACAGTTCAGTGGAACATAATAGTGACAGTCCAAACAGTCCATGTCTGTATTGTGAAAAATGTGAACAGACTTGTATTTTAAATCAACAGCAGTAGAGGGAGAGAACATTCCCATTCATTCATTCCTTATTTACTCGTTATCAGTACAGTCTAGTTTTTTGTATCATCTGCGTTCATACCAATTTTCTTCTCCTAACTAGTCAGATGCAACCCCATGACACAGTAACGTTGCCAGTGTAAAAGGTTTTGATTTTTCTAAAACAATGTATGGACTGGATAACTTCTTTAGAACCAAGAATTTCTGTCACACACAGACTGTGGGGTCCTGAGTCGACCCTTAATGCTGCTTTTGGGGACATCATTGTTTCCCCCTCAGGGTAGTGCACCAGATTACTGGGGTGTGTTGGGAGGTGCAGTCAGAGGGCTTAGGGGCAGGGCTCCTCTTTTGGTTAGAGACACTGCACTGTACAGTTTCTATAAATAAGACCCTTTGCTGAGGACACAGCAGTGATCTAGTCAGACCTGTTCCTCTTAATCTCTATGTTGCTGATTCAGTGGCCACTTCTCAGTCTTCATCTTAGCCTGTTGGTAACGTTGACCCAGGTGAGCGCCCTCTCCTCCCACCTCCTTGAAACACTTTTTAACTTGGTTTCCCCTAAGCTACAAACTCTTATTTTTCTTCCTCCCATACTGGTTGCTCCTTCTCAGTCTTCTTTGCTGGTTTTGCTTTTTCTGCTTGACCTTGTAATGTTACTGTGCTTCAGAACTCAGGCTTTAGACCTTTTTCTTATGTTCATTCATTGCCATAACTGATCTCAAGATTTTAAATACCGTCTATATGCTGGTGAGTCTCAAATTTATATCTCCAGCCCAGATGTCTCCCATGACTTTCGGACTTGTGTATGTCCAGCTTTCCATCCAACACCTCCACCTGGATGTTTAATAGGCATTTCACAGTTAATGTTCCAGACCTGAATTCATGAGCACTCTTTCTACACTAAACTTGTCCATTATCTTGTATTCTCCCCTGTCAGAGTTAATGACAGCCCTATCCTCTTAGTGGCTCAAACCAAAAACCCTGAGCCGTCATTCTTCTCTCTTCTTTCCTATCCCCATATCCAAAGGGTAGTGTAGCCCCTCTCACTACCTCCACTCCTAACACCTTTGCACAGGCCCCTCTAATCTCTTGCCTGATGTAGCAGTAGCCTTTAATGCTTTCTACCCTTGCCCTTTTATTACAGTCTAGTGTGAGCACAGTGTGATCCTGTTAAAAGGGAAGTCACATTGTGACGGTCTTCTGCTGTGAAGCCTCTGATGGTTTTCCATCTCAGAGTAAAGCCAAAGTCCTTACCAGTGGCTGACAGGGCCCTACGTCATCTCCTCTCCCCTTACTTCTCTGATCCATTCTTCCCCCTCTTTTACTGTATTCCAGGACTGTTTTTTGTGAACATGCCAAGCCTGATCTCCTCACAGCGTTTTTCCATATTCTGTGCTCTCTGCCTAGAACATTTTCCCCACATGGTTGCTCCTTGGTCTCTTTTAATATTTTGTTCAAATATCACCTTTGCATGAGCCCTTCCCTGACCACCTTATTTAGTATTGTTGCACCCATCCCACACATTCACTGTTCTCTTCTCTGCTATATCTTTCTCCGTAGCATTTACCACTTTTTAATATTGCATTAATTTACTTACCCATTTTTTATTGTGCTGCTTTTCACAGTTGCTCCATGAGGATAGGGATTTTTGTCTCATTTTATTTCTTTACTGATGTTTCTGTAACATCTAGAATGGTGCCTGGCACATAGTAAATGCTCAGAACGAATTTGTTGAATGAAAGGAGACAAGAGTTGTTTAATATTATGTGAGGTATGTCCGTGTCTGAGTCAAAATACATGTTTGTTTAAATCGGTTGTGTCACTTACTCATTTTATACCTACCATTCCTGGAGATGCCCAGCACTGTTCCCAGCAAGTTTCATGCATTATTCCCCCAACAACCTAAGGGGCACTGTACCAAAGGTACAGAGAAGTCATGCCCAGGGTGACACAGCTGGGAGGGGGGAGAGTGAGGAAGGGTAGAAATGAAGAAATTAAACTGAGAACAGAGACCCCCATCAGCCTCAGCCCTGCTACCCATTAATCGGAGAAACACGGAAAACAGCACGTCACCTTGCGTGTATGTCCTCAACTCCACTTGTGAAACAAATATTAATGCCAGCTATGAACTCCTCGTTCTGTTGCGCTGAGGTCAAGGAAAGTGTGTGGAAGTGCTCTGTGAAGAGTAGAGTGCTTGGACATGTAGTGTGATATTAAATTGCTTTTCATTCCAGCACAATATTATAGGTGAGGCTTGCAAATATAATGAATTTTGCTGACTTTTTCTTTCACTTCTAATGTTTCTGATTTATCTCTTAGACGTGATTTTTTTTTTTTTCTCTTTAGGTTACTTGTCTGCAAGACTTTTTTGGTGATGATGATGTTTTTATTGCTTGTGGACCTGAAAAATTCCGTTATGCCCAAGATGACTTTGTCCTGGATCACAGTGGTAAGGCAATTCTTTGACCATCCTGGTAACCCTGAAACAGAGGCTCAGGGTTTAGTCTGTTGGCCCATGCTGAGTGGTCTGGCATGTTGAGAAAAGATGACATTGGCAGTACTCTTTTTGAATTAATGAAAGTAGAGAATAAAATGAAAGTATTTGCCTAGTTAAAAACAAAAAAAACTTAAGTAGTTTTCATTTTGTAGACTAAAACGAATTGTCTTTTTACTGCATTGTTTTGCCTCTGAAATGGATTTTCTGCCTGTTTCAGAACAGTGGCTGACTATGCCACCTTAAATATATGGATTATATTGAATTTGAAATGGTTAGTTGTACATTTTCTGTGTGCATAATGAGATATGTAAAAGGATAATAGCTAAATTGTTAATCGTGGTTGTCTTAGCTTTCTTTTTACGTTATTGTTTGCAACTTTTAAAAAAACAACATGCATTGTTCGTATATGCAGAAAAAAAGCTATTTTCATTTATAGAATAAGAAAATCCCTTTCAATGTATGGAGTTTTCAACTTTTTAGCAATAACCTCAGCGATTGCAAGTGTTACTGATTCTGGGAAAATTGCTTTACTCTTTCATCTTGGATTAATTTAAACCTATTACAGTCATAGTGATTATTTTAGCTGATAGTAAAGTCAACTTCCTCTTTAAATAAGGTAAAATCATGTAGACATAACATTTCACATAGAGCAGTGTAAAAGACATAGTCTCACTCTTTAATTTCATTAGTGAGCAAAGTTGGCTTTTCAAAAATTAGACTGATGCTAGGCCCTTTCCAGTTGTAGTGATTCTGACCATCCAGAATTAGAGAAGCATGTCACCAAATAAATGCTGTGATCCATTAACTTGTTAAAATTCAAGATGATACATTTTGTGGTACCAAACTTCCCTGCGTAATTCTTTCCTGCTACACTTTGTCAGTTGCCTTGGGGGTAATTTATCTGCTTTGTGCTTGGGGCTCAATTATCTATACTTTTTTTTGGTTTCATTTTTTTCACTGCTGCCAGATTTCATTGAGGGTTTTGGTACTGTTTTATATTCCGTTGGACTGGCCCTGCTTTAAACTGGTAATACCACTGTAAAGAAGCTCAGAAAATGTCCTTTTGTATAATGCGTGCTAATGCTATCCCCTGTTCTCATGGATGATTAAGGTTGACTGAGACGTGCATTTGCATTATCATCCGTATTTTACATCTTTCTTGATTTTAGCTTAATCTCATTATATTTCTTTGATGTCAATCAGTATTAGTAAATTTGGAAGTTGAGACACTGAAACACAATGATATCTTCTAGGTTACAAAGTTAATTTGGGTAACAACAATAAAATATTTATCGAGCACGTACTATGTATGTCCCAGGCATTGTACTTCATGGTTTATGTGTATGTTGTAAATTTACCTAAGCTGGTTTTATCATTTGTGGTTTTTATTGTTAGCTATCGATGGGCTCCAATAGTGAAAGGTGGGCGTAAGTTACTGATTTCTTCCCTCTCAGTTGCCAGTTACCTAACCTTCTGCAAACTGAGGATAACTGGCTTTTTCATAAGATTTTGTGAGGATTAAATGAGTCAATATATATAAAGCATTGAGAAGGGCGCCTGTTGTATGTGCTGTTGGTCTCATTGTTATTGTAAATGTCATTATTATACCACCACCAGCAGGTCATAAAATTAAACCTAACTCTATATTTATTTGGAGAAAAAGTTGTGTATGTTTTTTTAACCAGTTATTTAACTTGTGTTTAATCTTAACAAAGTCCTAACTTTCTGTCCTTTCAGGATTCTGACAACTTCTTGCATTAAAGATTCACTGAAATGCTAAACCACAGTCTTAGCCAAATAACAGAATCCTCCTTCAAGAACTGGCCTCAGGACTGGCTGAGAGTCCTAAAACTAGGGAGTGGTTCTGAAGCTCGAGTTATTGGTTCTGTAGATTTACGCTTGTGCTTATGGAAGAGTGGCAGTGACTTTATGATGTTCTTAACACATAAACCCACTCCGTTCAAGAACAGAATACTGTTTAACAGCCGCAATGCTAATTAACTAAACTGAAGTTGCCACAGCCCCTTCTGAGTGAGGTTTTGATGAGGTCTTTCAAATGCTAACTGGACTCCCCTGGCGTGTATTTTCCTGATTAACGGACTTCACATGTTAATTTATTGCCCTGAGGTATAGATTAAAACCAACCCACATTGTAATCTCACCACATAAATTGAAGTATTTTAACGTAAATGATAGACAATATGTTATCTAATTTAATCCTTATAACAAGCCTATGAAGCAGATTTTATTCTTATCCCAATTTCATAGGGGAAATAACTGAAGCTTAGAACCTAACCAGGGTCCCCCAGTTAGCAAAATCAAATTCATGATTCGTTCAAAATCTGCATGATTCCAAAACTCATGCTCTTAATTATTCAAATTAACAATGATTATTTTAGCTGTAATTAGTTCTGGTATTCTAAATGCTGTTTTATTTTGGTGATTTATGGAAAAACCAAAGTTATTGTTGAAAGCCAGTTTCCTCATTTTTGATGCTCCATATTTAGGGAAGGTGGAAAATAAGACAGGAATCCCATACCCTTTCAAAATGAGATTATCACAGAGTTTGGACAGAATGAAATTGTAGCCTTTTGCTATCAGTACTACTAACTGAAAAAGGAAGTTGCCCCTTTCGATTAGGCTCTACATGTGTGATCAAGTTAGGACATTGGGATTTCTGTATTCAGTAAGAGCTCCACTGGAACAATGAGGTGGTCTACAGATACCTAGCCTAACTAAAGATAACCTCAGGTGTCCTTTTGGGACAGTTGCTTTGTATATTAAAGTTGTTTAACAGTAATGGGAAAATAATCAGGTAATTGGTCTCTGGTAGTAAACTGCATTCACGTGTGATCTTTCCTTGGTTAATATTTAAACCAGATTTAGTTAATGCACTCTCCTTCCTTTCTAGAATGCCGTGTCTTGAAGTCATCTTATTCTCGCTCCTCAGCTGTTAAGTATTCTGGATCTAAAAGCCCTGGGCCCTCCCGTCGCAGCAAATCACCAGCTTCAGGTAGTCTAGTCATTCTTCTTCAGTTTCTTTAATTATTATGAGCTAGTAGTCTTTCCCATGTTTGCATGCAGCCAGGTTCCAAAAAACATGTAGATGACTTGATTTTTAAAACCAAAAATTTAAGTCTGTTGCTCAAAGTTGTCATAAATCTGCTAAGACGCTTGTTTGTTTTATTCTCACACATTTTCTCAAGAACAGCCTATATCTAGAATCTTCTGGTATTTATGTAGAAGTGTTTCCCATTTGGAGTGTACTGTATTTTTAACTTTGTGCTGTATGATTGTGGATATTTTTCTTCTCTTACTGGTTTAAAACATACGTCTGACACAGAACGCGTTTACTTGCTAAGTTTCACAGGCTTTTCCTTCATCAAGCAATTTAAGTAGCAATGAATATTATTGGAAATTGGTACTTATTTAAGAGTCAGACTTAGCTGTAATTAAGTTTCTTTCAGGTTCTAAACCTGTAGATCTGTCATAATTTTGACTGTTTGGGGGCCTTTTTTAGAAGCTGAAAACACCTATGAAAATCTTGATGTATTAATTCTGTAAGGTTTGTAGTAATTATCAGTTTTGCTGGTATCATTTCCCATTAAGGAAAAGATTGTGAAAAACCATGATTTGACAAGTGGGAAATCTAGAACACGTGAAAGTAGTATCAATAAAAGCTCTGTCAAGCATCAGACCCTCTAAAAGACGGAGTGTTTTGGACATTCTGTCCACTGCTTCCCCTTCAGCCCCCACCCGGCTTTCCTTTGGTCAGGTTGTTTTAGCCTTTTTGTATATGCATTCAGAGCTGCTGAATAACTGCTCTCCTTGCTGTCTCCTCCTCTCTGTACCCACTGAATGTGCACAGTAAAGCGGGGTGGCCACCATGCCAGTGCCTACTCTGCAGCCAGATCCCCAGGTGAGCCATGATGAGAATGGCTTTGTCGCTCTGCTGGGTTTTTGTTTCTGTCGTTTGCCACATTTCTGTTTCCTTCTGTCCATTTCCATNTCGAGCACGTACTATGTATGTCCCAGGCATTGTACTTCGTGGTTTATGTGTATGTTGTAAATTTACCTAAGCTGGTTTTATCATTTGTGGTTTTTATTGTTAGCTATCGATGGGCTCCAATAGTGAAAGGTGGGCGTAAGTTACTGATTTCTTCCCTCTCAGTTGCCAGTTACCTAACCTTCTGCAAACTGAGGATAACTGGCTTTTTCATAAGATTTTGTGAGGATTAAATGAGTCAATATATATAAAGCATTGAGAAGGGCGCCTGTTGTATGTGCTGTTGGTCTCATTGTTATTGTAAATGTCATTATTATACCACCACCAGCAGGTCATAAAATTAAACCTAACTCTATATTTATTTGGAGAAAAAGTTGTGTATGTTTTTTTAACCAGTTATTTAACTTGTGTTTAATCTTAACAAAGTCCTAACTTTCTGTCCTTTCAGGATTCTGACAACTTCTTGCATTAAAGATTCATTGAAATGCTAAACCACAGTCTTAGCCAAATAACAGAATCCTCCTTCAAGAACTGGCCTCAGGACTGGCTGAGAGTCCTAAAACTAGGGAGTGGTTCTGAAGCTCGAGTTATTGGTTCTGTAGATTTACGCTTGTGCTTATGGAAGAGTGGCAGTGACTTTAAGATGTTCTTAACACATACACCCACTCGGTTCAAGAACAGAATACTGTTTAACAGCCGCAATGCTAATTAACTAAACTGAAGTTGCCACAGCCCCTTCTGAGTGAGGTTTTGATGAGGTCTTTCAAATGCTAACTGGACTCCCCTGGCGTGTATTTTCCTGATTAACGGACTTCACATGTTAATTTATTGCCCTGAGGTATAGATTAAAACCAACCCACATTGTAATCTCACCACATAAATTGAAGTATTTTAACGTAAATGATAGACAATATGTTATCTAATTTAATCCTTATAACAAGCCTATGAAGCAGATTTTATTCTTATCCCAATTTCATAGGGGAAATAACTGAAGCTTAGAACCTAACCAGGGTCCCCCAGTTAGCAAAATCAAATTCATGATTCGTTCAAAATCTGCATGATTCCAAAACTCATGCTCTTAATTATTCAAATTAACAATGATTATTTTAGCTGTAATTAGTTCTGGTATTCTAAATGCTGTTTTATTTTGGTGATTTATGGAAAAACCAAAGTTATTGTTGAAAGCCAGTTTCCTCATTTTTGATGCTCCATATTTAGGGAAGGTGGAAAATAAGACAGGAATCCCATACCCTTTCAAAATGAGATTATCACAGAGTTTGGACAGAATGAAATTGTAGCCTTTTGCTATCAGTACTACTAACTGAAAAAGGAAGTTGCCCCTTTCGATTAGGCTCTACGTGTGTGATCAAGTTAGGACATTGGGATTTCTGTATTCAGTAAGAGCTCCACTGGAACGATGAGGTGGTCTACAGATACCTAGCCTAGCTAAAGATAACCTCAGATGTCCTTTTGGGACAGTTGCTTTGTATATTAAAGTTGTTTAACAGTAATGGGAAAATAATCAGGTAATTGGTCTCTGGTAGTAAACTGCATTCACGTGTGATCTTTCCTTGGTTAATATTTAAACCAGATTTAGTTAATGCACTCTCCTTCCTTTCTAGAATGCCGTGTCTTGAAGTCATCTTATTCTCGCTCCTCAGCTGTTAAGTATTCTGGATCTAAAAGCCCTGGGCCCTCCCGTCGCAGCAAATCACCAGCTTCAGGTAGTCTAGTCATTCTTCTTCAGTTTCTTTAATTATTATGAGCTAGTAGTCTTTCCCATGTTTGCATGCAGCCAGGTTCCAAAAAACATGTAGATGACTTGATTTTTAAAACCAAAAATTTAAGTCTGTTGCTCAAAGTTGTCATAAATCTGCTAAGACGCTTGTTTGTTTTATTCTCACACATTTTCTCAAGAACAGCCTATATCTAGAATCTTCTGGTATTTATGTAGAAGTGTTTCCCATTTGGAGTGTACTGTATTTTTAACTTTGTGCTGTATGATTGTGGATATTTTTCTTCTCTTACTGGTTTAAAACATACGTCTGACACAGAACGCGTTTACTTGCTAAGTTTCACAGGCTTTTCCTTCATCAAGCAATTTAAGTAGCAATGAATATTATTGGAAATTGGTACTTATTTAAGAGTCAGACTTAGCTGTAATTAAGTTTCTTTCAGGTTCTAAACCTGTAGATCTGTCATAATTTTGACTGTTTGGGGGCCTTTTTTAGAAGCTGAAAACACCTATGAAAATCTTGATGTATTAATTCTGTAAGGTTTGTAGTAATTATCAGTTTTGCTGGTATCATTTCCCATTAAGGAAAAGATTGTGAAAAACCATGATTTGACAAGTGGGAAATCTAGAACACGTGAAAGTAGTATCAATAAAAGCTCTGTCAAGCATCAGACCCTCTAAAAGACGGAGTGTTTTGGACATTCTGTCCACTGCTTCCCCTTCAGCCCCCACCCGGCTTTCCTTTGGTCAGGTTGTTTTAGCCTTTTTGTATATGCATTCAGAGCTGCTGAATAACTGCTCTCCTTGCTGTCTCCTCCTCTCTGTACCCACTGAATGTGCACAGTAAAGCGGGGTGGCCACCATGCCAGTGCCTACTCTGCAGCCAGATCCCCAGGTGAGCCATGATGAGAATGGCT
This sequence comes from Ailuropoda melanoleuca, assembly GCF_002007445.2. Lineage (NCBI taxonomy): Eukaryota > Metazoa > Chordata > Mammalia > Carnivora > Ursidae > Ailuropoda > Ailuropoda melanoleuca. Next base: position 105,609,699 of record NC_048222.1, on the reverse strand, counting down.
TTGTCGCTCTGCTGGGTTTTTGTTTCTGTCGTTTGCCACATTTCTGTTTCCTTCTGTCCATTTCCATNAGAAAATTCTGTGGGATGAATTGGAACCTGAAAGGGAGTGAGGAACTTTATAGATATAACATTGTAACATTGTACCTTTTCAGTCTTCAGACAGAAGTGCTCCCTAAGTTCAGTCTTCTGGTTGACTTCCTCAACAAAACTCTTAGCAAAATAGCCAAATAGTGTGTAATAAACACATAGACCATTCATCTACACAACATAAGTAGGTAAATATTACTGTAATTTGAGTCCTAAAAAGGCTCATTTTAGATTTCTAGCTTGTGAATCTTTCAGAGTCCACCAAGATAGAAAATCTTTAGAACAAACAAGCAAACAAAAAAGCCCAAAGTTTATTTCTTCCCTTACAGTTGAGGGGAGGGGTGGGTAACAGCCTTCTTTTGGGAGAGAAAGTCAGGCGGTGGTGAAGGAGTGGTACCTGATGGAGGTGTGGGCTGCTTGCTGTCCAACTGCCGTGTGAGGGGAGCACGCCCACTGTGACCCTGTCCCGTGTCCCACTTACCCTCCCTAAGACTCTGGAGAAATGTGCAAAGAAATGAAATTAAGGACTACTTATGAAGGAACATTTTTTTAGAATTTTCCAAGTGCTCTGGGAAACTTAGAAGCCCTAATGTGACTTGGTATTTCTTTAGGATGAGATTATTTGAGGGAAATATGGACATGTGGTTACTGACACCAGTAAAATCCCTGGCAGTGAGTTTTGTCAAGAAACTATGTTTAGCAAGGGGTGTTTTTAGGGAGTTTTCTCTGCTGTCAGGATCACCATTTGCAGAAATTGATTTTTCTCCTTTCATCACTGTTCCAAGGTAGCCTCTGATATCAATGTGGTGTTTGAGTGTCTGTGAAAGCTAACAGCACTTAGTGAGTAGAGGCTGGTGACCTGCACAGGTTGTTGTATGGAATGAGGGGGGGGAAAAAGTAAAATTCAGTCTCAGCTCACAGCAAGTTGACTAGTTCATTACCCATAATAATCTCTATTTTATGTGAATTCCTGCCACCAATTCCCTTTATTTAAAGAGAATTTTTAAAAGAAAACAGAATTGAAATATAACTTAATTGAGAAATAATCAGGACTGTTGAATATCCTAGAAAGTTTCTATTTGCACAGTTGCTTGTGTTGTCCTTGCACTCTAAATTTGCACATACATTTGTTAAGAAATTATAGATAACTGATCATTGTTATGCACGAGTAGTTTTAAATTAGAAAAATTAAAGTTTGGTAAGCTTAAAGGGACTAGAAAATTTTTTCATCTTCACCCAATTTAAAATGAGCAATGCAATAAATAAGCATGACTTCATAGACCTAGACACCCTGTTGATCTGGACTTCTGCCTCTACTCAAGGACTGGTACTCACTTTTTTGAGTCACCTATTTAGGACTTTGGTCATCTCCATTCTGCTTTTTTACATTTATTAGTTTCATTTAAAGTAATAGTTGTCTGCTTCCTCATATTTAAAAACAAAAGAAAAAGAGGGACTTTGCTTTTCTTTCTGTAGAGATGAGTGACAGTTTTCGTCTTTGGGCAAAGCATTGAAGATTAGTGATAAAAGGGATTTCAGATACTTCTTAGAGAAATAACTGCGCCAGTCCTAGATGTTAACTACCAACTTTGTGAAGTGACAGCAGAAATGGATCCAGGTGATACAGTTAGGAATAAGCATGAGTCACGCTGAAGTGTTTGACCAGCATTCTCTAGTATAAAACCTGCAAATTTACGTTCCCTTCTAAACAGCAGTGGTCATATTTTCCTAGCTATGCTTTAAATTGAGCCTTCAACCTAGGAAGTGTGTGGAAGTTTGGAGGGGGTTCTACTGAGAAACCATCCAGATTTGCTAAATAACGGGAGAAATTAAACAGTGAAGACAAGAAAATGGAAGGAGTTAACAATGACTAGTTTAGATAAAAAGAAAGTTGAAGAGTGTCTTTTATGGCATTCAAACAAATAAGCAGGTGTTGCAAGAAAAATGACCAGTAATTTTCCCTTTCCATTAAGAATATGCTTAGAAAATCTGTTTGGGTTATGGAGGAATTGATTTGGGAGAGCCGTAGAACTTCTTGGGTATTCAGGTTGGTATATACCAAGAGAGTGGATGTTGGAAGTTACGGGACAACCTTCATAGTAAAGTATCATAAACATACCAGCCATTTCATTTCTTTGCCTTTGCTGGCAGGTAGGATATATGGACAAGTTCTCACGCACATCTCTTAATTCCATAATGTTTTATATATTTGTTTGTCACTGTTGGAAACCTATTACTGAAAACAATTCTAGTTTCACTCCTTATTTGTCTGATACTTCGTAATGCAGTAAAGCACATTATTTTTGCTTTTCGCTGATTTGCCATCTGCTTTGAGCTTTAAGTGACTCGAAGCTTCGTTGGACCTGTGTTGTGTGTGTGCTTAGTGTTTTTGCACAATCTGGTTGTTTGGGATTTTAGTGACCTCTGTCTCCTTTGTTGTCTCATGGTCAGTTAATGGAACTCCCAGCAGCCAGCTGTCTACTCCTAAATCAACGAAATCCTCTAGTTCTTCTCCAACTAGCCCAGGAAGTTTCAGAGGATTAAAGGTATGAAATATGAAATATTTCGTATGAAATATGAAATAATGGCATGTTTGTGTGATTTTGTTATTTTGAGTTGTATAGTTTGGTAATTTAATTTGTTCAGGGGCTTGGGTGCAATAACAAATCAAAAAGGAAAGGGTTCAGCATTTGGATCTGGGAAGGACCTGCCTTTGAATCCTGTGTCCTTTTTCATCTTATAATTTGGGTCAACTCACTGAACTCTTCTGAGCTCAAGTGTTCCCATCTCTAAAGTGGGAATATAAGGCTGTGTTAGGGTTGAACATATTGGGGTAAAGTATAATGAGTAGTACTTTTCCCATTATTGTCAAAATGATTTGCAGTGGGAAAGAGAACACTGTCATTCTTTTACAAATCTCGTTTTGAACCATGATTTTAATATTGCTAACCTAATTTGACTTTGTGAAAGTTTTAGGACAAAATACTAGTAAGGTACTTATGTGCGTATGTAGTAGCCCAAGAAGCTATGTTCATTTTGGTGAGAAGTTAGAAATAAATCTTAGTTTTTGACTGTGATATCCTAAAAATATAAATGGTAACTTAACATGGTCAGCAGTTGGTTTAATAGATATTTTTTGGTTTAATAGACATTAATAGGGAGAAAAAGGAATGAAACCAAATTTGCAAAATTTCAACAACATTAATTTCATTTAGTAACTTTCAATAATTTAAATTTCTAAGAGAAAAATTGCCTGGTAAAATAGCAGTAAATGACTGAGGTTAAAAATTGAAAATTTCCTTTTGTAGAAACAATCAAATTATCTGCATGGTTAATTTTTTTTTTTAAGAATACTGAAGATACTTTAAGAATACTTTAAGAATACTGAAGTATACGTAGTGCTGTGTATGCATGCATTAAAGTAACTTACTCTCTTTTGGTGACATTGGAAATGTCCTCATTAGGAATACATTCCCCAAAGTTGGTTGCCTAAACACTTCAGATATTGCCCGGGTGTTTTTCTTTATGTTAAGCATGTTAAAAAAATCTTTTTCATTAGTACAATGGATTGTAAGAACCCTGCCACCCCCTGGGTGAGTGAGGAATGAGAACCCGCTGAGCCCAGCATCCTGACACCTTCAGAGCAGTGAGGATTGTGGGCCCTCCACTTCTCCAAGGGTTCATTCGCCACCTAAAGTTTGACTGTCCTGCCCTGAGATGTCGTGTGAACATTCAGAGTGAACCTGCATGATTCTCGTGTAAGGGACAGAGATCGAAAAGAGAAATTCCTTCCGGAAAAGGACAGCATATTTGTTTTTGTGCCAGCTTGACTGAGGTGGATAGTAAGCGTGAGAATAGGGAGTACATAGCTCTCACTGACCTCCAAGTGCTAGAAGCTCCTTTATCAAAACAACAAGGCATTTTGAGGTGCTAAACTGGCTTAGGTCATTTTATAATATGATTTCAGTGGAATTCTAAACTATTAATAACAAAAAAAGCTACATAAATTAAAAATCACTAATCAGCCAAGTATTTTCATCTTCCCCCCAATTTATTGCACCCCAAATAGATAGGAAGTTCACTTTTTTAATTTGAGTAACTTTCAAGAGAACTAAAGTAAAAATAATTCAAGTTCATTCACTTCTTCTCTAATTTCAGTTCTGTGTTGAAGTAAAAGCAAGTGGCTCCTCATGCTGGTAACTTTCTACCATAGGTCAAATTCCTCCTCACCGACTTTCCAGTGAGCCACAGTCATCTCTTCCCCCAGGCCATTGCTCTGGGCCCGCTGCGGAATCCTTTGCTTCCTTGGAATTTCATTCACTTCCCTCTTTGTGGTCCCTCGGTAACCTTTGCTCCCATCTTTCTTTCTAGCCCCTGCTCAGCTGTGAGCCCAAGATTGTTCCTTTTAATTGTTGCTGCTAGGTCAGTTGGTGCTGCCTAATGCTCAGAGCACACACCCACCGTACGCACGTGCGCACAAACTTACACAAGATCACTTACACTTCTGGAGTGGAGATTCGTGGAGTTTTAAAAACATGATAAGTTGTTTTATTGCTGAGACATTAGATAAAGTGTTCTCATTATGCTGCGCGTATCAGAAAGGGTATAGCAACCCCAGCACCTAGCACAGAGCTCTCCGGTACATGATCGGCGCTCAGGATTTCTTGCTGATGCTCAAAGAGGTAGAGAAATGTTGGTTAGTGGTCAAGATGGAAGATGTGTGAATGGGGAGGTCTCGGTCTCGGTCCTTGGATCCCCATGAAAGGATATACCCACGGATCCATGCTCAGAATAAAGACAGCGGGAAGGAAAGTAGCAAGCACAAAGCAGTTTACTAAGGCAAAAGTACACTCTCAAGGTGGGAGAGCGTTCAGGTTCCGGGAGGTGGAACCAGCTCTAGGTTGTTTTGGGATTAGATATTACTGGGTCTTTCTGGGATGGGACGCGCAGTGTGGTGGGGGGGGGTGGATATGTCTCTAGTGGAGGCTGCTTCCAATCTTTTGGGAGACTCCTCCTACAGGTTGGGAGGAGGAGTATTTGACCTACAAGGTTTGTACCAGAATCGTCACTGTAGCTTTTCCCCATTGGGCGGGGCCGTACCTGCAATTCAGATGCATTATAATGAGTCTAGGGGTGATCCTGGGGCCTGGAAGAGGAGAGTACATGTGTTCCACACTGTGGCTCTTGATCTGTCAGCTCTGAGGTGTTAGAAGCTACAAGGTCAGGATGTTGTGCCCCTGGGCTTTTAATGTATCACCTGTTTATCACCGTGCTTGCCTTCAGCTCCTGTCTCTATCATTCTCCCCTCAAGGACTTGTGTCTCGGCCTCCCGCGTTCCTTCCACTGCTCAGTCTAGCTTCTACCTAACTTATCCATGACCTGCCCCCTTCCCTCGAAACCCCTTTGTCTTACAGCACACTTGAGGCCTGTGGGGTTTACTCACAGCTGTAAGACCTCCTCCATGTTTTCTGTCTTCGTCAAATAAGGACATTTGTTTTTAAATGAACTCTGAAGTGCTAGGATTATAGTTTTTTAAATTGGCAAAAAAGAAATAAAAACCTACTTAGGAAGCTGGGGAGTCTATTTCTCTTCTCCTCATTTTAAAGCTGATATAGAATTACCGAATTTTACATTAAATATTAGCAGCTAAATGAGTCTCTGCCCGCTGATGAGTTTGTAGGCCACAATGCAAACTGCGGCTTGTTCCCCTGGGTCATGCCTTATGGAAATTGTGCCTCCTGCCTGTTCCCAGCCGTCGGTGGTGTTGGATATCGTGGTGGGGAGGAAGACCAGCCTTTGAAATCCTGCTGCTTCGTCATGTTACTTACTGTACAAAATACCCTAATTTTGATGTCCGTGTAAGCTCTAGTCAGCATCTGTCCACGTTTGTATTATTTTCTCTATTCGGTGACATTACAAATGGAGAATTACAGATAATTACCATGTGTTAGTGCTCTGCTTCTTTCTTCCCCTTCATTTAAAATGGCTTATTAAAGTCAATTAAGAGGGAATGTCTGACAATTGAGGACTGTTTTTCGCAGGCAGGAACTATTTATCCTGGTTAGATGCTTTAATGGCTTTGGGGATAGATAATCTTTTCCCAGAGAATCAGAATTGACAAAAGCAAGCAAACCAAGCCAGGACAGCCTGTGCAGGAGATGACACTCTTGTCTCTCTGTCTGCCAGGACCCAGCTTCTACCAGATTATTTATTTGTTTATTTAGTTATTTAACTCTCTGGGTTTTACCTAGTAGGGAATTAGGCAAAGTGAAGTCAGAGGGAAGCAGAATTTGATATTCTATCACAGTTTCCCTGTGCCAGTTTCTGGGAATCATTTTGGTGTTTTGGTGGGGACATAGGAAGAACTGAAAATGAAAACGGGGTCGTATTGTGATGTTTAATCTCTGACCACAGAGTGTCCATGGCTTTTTTTTGTTTGCTCATTGAAAAAGATTTGAGAAATACAGAAGCAACCCACCTCTTCACAGAAAAGTCCTCATAGTTTTCCCCATCCTACTCTTTGAGAAAGACTTTTCTGCTGCATTCATATGCATTTATAAAAGATCATGCTCTTTGAAGGGCTGGACCAAACCAAGAGGGGAAGGAAAACTTTCTTCAAATGGTGAGTAGTTTTTGCAGGATGGGAGTGTAAGAAATAGGGTGGCAACCAAGCAGTCAGGGTTCTTTAAATCTAAAACTAAAAGACATTAGGATAACTGAGAGTTAGTTGTACCTCGATTATAAGTTTTTGGTTTTGCTAGTTATGTGAAACCTACAATGTGAAAACAAAGTCATCTCAGATCTGTACTTTAGTCTTTGTTTTATAGATGGAGAAACTGAGGTTCAGAGATGTGAAGTGACTTGCTCAGGGTCTCAGTGGATGAAGGCAGGTGGAAAGATAGAGAAGTGCCCAGCACTTCTACCTGACCCCAAAAAGCTTTAGTAAAATGACAAGGTTCACAAGAGGTTAGGGTTATTGGTTTTCTTTGGAAGCCAGCAATGGAACAGAGTAATGTTAAGGTTGACATAGACTGGAACAAGATAGTGGGGTCCAGGCCCAGCACACATATGGGTACCTGGATATGAGATAACATTACATGGTGGGCCTGGCATGGAAGCCCCATTTCTAGCATAGCAGTATGGCTGGGATTTGAAAACAGAACCCATGCATATCACCCTTACTAGCCCCTAAGGATACAGTGAGAAAGCAAGGCCATTCTGTTAAACAGATGATTGAAAACAACATGGTCAGACCAAAACTTCATAAAATGAGTTACTAGGGCTACCTAGGAGGTCTCCATTGGGCCATTTCCCCAAAACCTAGTCCCTAGGTATTAGAACCTGGTTTTGCTTTTGTATGGATTTAGAGACTCTGGCTTTACTAGGGCACGACCACTGGGCGGTGATGCTCACCTGGGAAGGAGGCAGTTCTGCAGGCCAGAAACAAGCCACCTTCAGGGCACCCCAGGCTTTATCTTGACATCAGGCTGCCTCCTACAGGCAGACACTTGGAGAGCCTAAAGGCCTTTTTAGTAAGGCCAGTTCATGCCAAGTTGTACTAGGCCTGTGTCAGGAGGGTATGTCGCATCTCTGGACTCTTTCTGGTTTGTTCTTCTTTAGTTCTCCTTAATAATTAAAATTTTCTGTGAGTGTTTCAGTGTGAATCAGTTAAACTAAGAGGAACCAAGACAAGTCAGAGGATTCAGATGGAAGTGGCATCCCATAGTATGGTTACACAGAAAGAGTGTCAAAGAACGAAGCCCAGAGCTCATTTGTGCTTCGATGCCACCCTTTGGAGAAGGACATCAAATGGTATAGTGGTTAAAAGCATGAGCTCTGAAACCAGAATTTCTGGGTTTGATCTTGGCTTAGCCACTCACTAGCTATATGATCTTGGGCAAGTCACATCACCCTTACCTGTTAAAAAAAAAAAAAAAAGAATTAATAGGACCTAGCACACAGGGTTGAGATTAATTAACTATAGAGAAAGCACTTAGAATAGCTTTGCTGTTCTCTCTTACTGTAAGCCTTGAAATTTCTAGGTTCAGTGTTCCCATGAGGCAAGTTTTACTCAAAAAGAAAAAAAATTCACCGTAGCAGTATATAAGAAGGAAGGAGAAAGTGAGAGAAGTCAGACTTCAGATTTTATTACCTCCTCTGCATTCTCTCTGTCATGACTCTGTGCTTCGTCTCTGTTTTCTTGCCCTCTGCCTATAGTCCAGCTCCATTACTCTGTAAGGCAGCTTAGTAACAGGTTATTTTGAAATTTAGCAGCTTAAAATAGCAGTAAAAAAATTACTGTCTTGGACAGTTCTTGTGGGTCAGGAATCCAGGAGCAACTTCACCAGGTGGTTCTGACTTTAAGATCGTTACCAGGGTTGTAGTCAAGGTGTGCACCCTGGCTACAGTTACCCGAAGGCTCTGCCGGGGGTCGAGGATCCCCTTCCACGGTGACTCTTTTGCTTTGTGGCGGGTTGGTGCTGGCAGGAGGCCTCAGGCCTTCACCATGGGGACCTCTCCATAAGTTGGCCTGAGTATCCTCAGAGCATGGCAGCTGGGTTTCCCCAAAGCAAGCGATCTGCCAGAGAATGCCATGCAGAAGGCCTCCTGCCTATGACCTAGTCTTGGAGGTCAGATACCACCATTTCTATAATAGCTTAGTAGTCACGTGTCAGCTCCGTGCAGCATGGGAAGGGACTACACAAGGGCATGAAAATCAGGAGGTGAGGCTTAGGGGAACCATTTTGGAGGCTACCATACCCTTTCTCTCTGCTGTCCTCTCTTTATCAGCCACCCAGAATTTCTTTCTGAGGCTGCCCCTGTTCCCTAAATAGGTTTCTGTCCATTTTCCTTTTTGAGGCCCACAAAAGTCTGTCTCCTTATCAATTTTCTTATTTTGTTTTCCTGATTGATCACCCCCTGCCCATTCTTTTCTCTCCCCTTCAAATTCTAGAATCCCACCACCACTGATGTTTTCTTCTTAATCCTCATCTTCCTCTTGACCTCAGCCCATGATCTCCTGTTTCGTCTGCCCAAGCCCCTCAGAGTCCCTTCGATCTAGCTGATAACTTTCCCTGTGGTAATATTTTCTGTGCTTAAATCACAGCATTTTCTTTGGGACAGATAGGCAATAAAGAGTACTAAATGTGTCATCAGCTGCCAGATGGATGAAGAAAGCATTTCCCTGGAATTTAATTCATCATCCCTGTCCCAGTTTAGGACTTTCAAGGCTGTAGTAACTTAAGGCTTCCGAGTCAGGGGCACATCTGTGGACACTGAGGAATAAAATGTCTCACGTTTTGATGTGGAAGTGTATGCCCAGAGGCTGTCTACTGTGAGTATTCTTGTTGGTTGAAAGAAGAAAGAAAAAAAAGTACATTTGGAACACTGTCCAACATCTTGAGATTATAAACTGCCTGATGTGCTGATATTTTATCTGATGATGTCTCCTGGGTCTGCTGGTGGTGAAAGATTTTCCAGATTTGTGAAGTGTGACGAAAGGGCTGGTAGTATCTCATACTGATTGGCAGAGCTAAAATGCAACTCTTTGACCTTCTGAACTTCAAAACTTCTTTTCGAAGCTGTGAAATGTAAATCCACAGTAGCCGCTGACCTTAGACGTTTTTGCTTTTCCCTGGAGCTTTGGTTTTTCTCTGGTTATTTAAAGCTAGTTAATAATCCTCAGTACTGAGAGACTGACTACTTTTATACTCTTTTTATTACCCCAGAAATGCTGGATGGTGACTTCATCTTCGAACATAATTGATTTTGTTGACAGAAACAAAAACAAAAGAGGGACTAAGCAGTTTTGAAGACTTCAGTGGCCTAACAAAATAAATCATCATTATGAATCTCAGACACTGTTTGAGGACAGTGATTTGCACATTGTGGTTGCTCAGTAAAGAGAGGCATTTGGTGGGTCAGTGGCTCAGTGGGGCTGAAGCCCACCTTCATGGGGCTGGAGGGAGAGTTTGCCAAGCAAATCAGTGTATAAATAGGATCAGGGGTAAGAACTTTATTTGTATATAAGCAACTCATGTATTAATCTTCAGTGCTGTCTGATTCATGAAAGTGGCCCATTAGAAATTCTTCTTGGTAGTATATTGAAGATTATTGTATGGAATTAAGACTTAGAAGTTGTGGGGGAGCCTGGGTGGCTTAGTCATTAAGCGTCTGCCTTCGGCTCAGGTCATATCCCAGGATCCTGGGATCGAGTCCCGCATCGAGCTCCCTGCTCGGGGAAGTCCGCTTCTCCCTCTCCCACTCCGCCTGCTTGTGTTCCCTCTCTTGCTGTATCTCTCACTGTCAAATAAATAAAAAAGTTAAAAAAAAAAAAAAAGACTTAGAAGTTGTAGTGAATTGGTGTGCTCCAGTGACCGACAATGGTAACTTGCATAGTTTAGACTGAAGAGGGAGGCACCTCTCCTAGTACCCTGGCACCCTAGAAATGGACGATTCGTCACAGTGAAAGTGTGCAGACATTTTTAGCAGGTGGGCATGGTTATACCACCTGTCTGTTGCTCAGAATCCAGTAAGCCAACACTGTTTGAAAGGCTCTCTTAGAGGGATATGCAGAGATTCCGTGGAGGCTTTGGTGGCCCATGTAGTCAGTCCACTGGAGTGGCAGCGGTACTTAGGAACAGAAAGGCACAAATCTAGCAGGTTCCACAAAGCCCCTCTCATGGACTATTGAGTTGGCTTGTGCGTGTGCCAGCCGAGGCTTCTGGTTAGCCGATAATTCACTATTTTACCACTCCTCACCAATCACAGATACCAGGTGCCACTAATTTAGCCAAATAAAAGCAAGTCTGAGGTTTGGCTACAGATAAGAATACTTTTTGTATGTTACCAAGCTTTAGGTGCTGATTCAGATTAATTGTTCTCATATGGCATTACTAATGGTGAAGTATTTCAGAGTAGATTATCACAAATCCAATATAAAAGTGATGAAGATTTCTGTTTTTGAGTTATTTTAATTTCTTTTAATCCACATATAATTAACATAGTGTTATATTAGTTTTAGGCTTACAATATAATGATTGAACAAGTCTATACTCAGTGCTCATCACGGTAAGTGTACTCTTAATCCCCTTCACTTATTTCGCACCCCCTGCCACCTCCCCTCTGGCAACCACCTGTTTGTTCTCTATATTTAAGAGTCTGTGTTTTCTTTTTGTTTTGTTTCTTAAATTCTACGTATGAGTGAACTCATATCGTGTGTCTTTCTCTGACTTATATCTCTTAGCATTATACCCTTAGATCTATCCATATTGTTGCAAATGGCAAGATTTCATTCTTTTATATGACTGAATAATATTCCATTGTTTGTATATCTATATCTATATATATCACATCTTCTTTATCCATTCATTAAAAACTTGGGTTGCTTCCATATCTTGGCTGTAGTAAATAATGCTTCCATAAACATAGGGGTGCATATCTCTTTTCAACTTAGTGTTTTAATTTTCTTTGGGTAAATACCCATAGTGGAATTACTGGATCATGGGGTAATTCTATTTTTAATTTTTTGAGAACCTCCACACTGTTTTCCACAGTGGCTGAAGCAGCATGCATTCCCACCAGCAGTGCATGAGGATCCCTTTCTCTCCACATCCATACCAACACTTTTTTCTTGTGTTTGTGATTTTTAGCTATTCTGACAGGTGTATGGTGACACCTCACTGTGGTTTTGATTTGCGTTTCCCTGATGATGAGTGACGTTGAACATCTTTTCTTGTGTCTGTTGGCCATCTGTGTATCTTCTTTGGATGATTTCTGCTTTTAAATGCATTTCTGATTTAGCATTTATCATAATTCATACTGGCTTTCCCTTTTAATTAGTGGAAATGATATTTTAAATATTTTTTTAAACCCACAAAAATGATAATGGAAGCAAATCTGCTTACAGGTAATATCTGGTAATACAGACTTAAAAAAATCTTCAATACATTGCAGAGGTCATCTTTTTAAAGAAAAATATTTTTCTTAAGCTCTCTTTATGTGAGGAAAGGCTGTGGATTTGCTTATCAGTTTGTACAGTATTTGACTCAATGACAGGGATGTGACTATAGTGCTATAATCTGAAAGCATGTTCTAAATATACCACAATGAATATTTTGATGAGTAGGTCTTGTACTGGGTGTCATCCCTACGTTAATTTAATAGCCTTGGAAGACTTCTCTTATTGTCTTCTTAGAGCAGGGCACAGTGTGAGAATAGCCAAATAGCTCCTGGGCTCTGGAGTCAGACCTGGATTTAGATTCTGACGCCACACATTTGCTGTGGTGTTTGGGCAAATTATATAACCTCTCTGAGCTTTGGTTTCTTTATGGATTAATGGAGATTATGATAATACCTAACTCATAAGATGTATTCATTTCAGGACTTGCCACAAAGTAGGCATTCAGTTAACTGTAATTAGTGTCTTCTTTCCTTTTCTTACAAAGAGAAAGTTGTTTTTGGCTAGAGATAACTTGCAATGGTTAGATTGTTGGATGAGTGACAAAGAGAACTTAAGGTAGCTGAAGAATGACAGTTGCTGCCATAAACTTCCTCCACAGAGGTTCTCAACCTTGGCCACACATTAGATCACCTGTGGAACTTAAAAAGAGTACTTATACCCAGGCTGTACCCCAGAGATTCTTTATTCTGTGGTGCAGTCTAGCAGAAGAAGCTTTCAGATCGTCCCAGGTGATCCTGATATAGTCAAGGCCAGAGAAACACTGCTTTATAGCAAAAACCATACCCGGAGGGTTATTCCATTCTAGAGTTTAAGAGTGTAAGAATTAGATTTCTAAGAAAGTTCTTGTAGACCAAGATTTTGCTTGCTGGCCAAATTTGGCCCGTAGCCTGATTTTTTTTAATTAAGTTTTATTGGAACACAGCCACACTTATCGTTTACATGTGCTCTGTGACTGCTTTCATTCTACAATAGCAGAGCTGAGTAATTGTGATAGAGACCATACCACAAAGCCTAAAATACTACTCTCTAGCCTTTGGGAGGAACATATTTTTGACCCCTGCAGTAGGCCACTTAAAAACTGACATAGTGCCATTTTCCAAGATGCATCAAGAAAGTCAGCTCACTACACAAGAATACCTCCTAGATTCTGTTCAAGTGCTTCCTTTTATGAAAAGTCAGAATGAAGTAGTGTCCAGCATTATACTCAAAAGTCAATAGTAATATGCTGTTGATCTAGCCATTTTCACTTTTCTTGGAGAATTGCCTGTTTTTGAATAAAACTTTACATTTTTAGTGTGGTACCTAACATTTCTCTTTAAATTTTAAGTTTTGTAGAAGTTGTAATAATCTGCTTATCAAAGAAATTTAATGTAGGGCACTCTGACTTGACTTCTTGGCTAAAAATGTAGAGCTGGAATGTTACTCATTATCAGCCATGATTGCGTACATAGCACTCAGTCAGCCATGAATGCCTTTTTAAATGATGCTAGCAGTTGAGAACATGTTATAGCCTTTTCTGCTCTATTTTCACGTCTTTTAAAAAAGTTTTTAGCAGAAGTGAATAAAACAGAAACAGACTCATGAAATACAGAGAACACACTGGTGGTTGCGGGGGGGCGGTAATAGGGGGATGGGCAATAGGTGAAGGGGATTAAGAGGTGTAAAGTATAAGCTAGGGAATATAGTCAATAATATTGTAATAGCTCTGTATGATCACAGATGGTAACTATACTTACTGGACTGAACATTTTGTAATGTATGTCAATGTCCAATTGCTATGTTGTGCACCTAAAGGTAATGTAATACTGCATATCAATTGTACTCCATTTAAAAGAAAGAACATAAATATAAATATTTAAATATAAATATATATATTTCTCTCAAGTGCTTAAACTAGTGCTGTCCAATAGAACATTCTGAGTTGATGGAAATGTTGTTATCTGCATTGTCCAGTATAGTAGTCACCAGACACGCGTGGCAGTTAGACACCTGAAATGTGGCTAGTGCAGCCGAGGAACTGAATTTTCTTTAAAAAACAAGAACTGAAAACAACTTAGCAGAAGCAGATTCTTGAGCCTTTCCTTTCCTTGGCTACTCGAAAATGGAGTTGCTGCCGCTCCCAGAGACACAGGTAGATGGGGCAGCAGTGCTGGGTCTCGTGACATTCTCATCACTGTCTCCAGTCCTTTCCATCATCTTGTCTCCTTGACCAATCAGGACCTCATCAGGAAATTCGCCCCCCTCTCCTCCCCACCCCTAAACATAATCACATCTTTTTGAACCAGTTAGTAATTATGGAAGAAAATCTCGAGAGAGCCCAGATGCTGCCATCCATTTATGCTTTATTGAGGAGGTCTTGCAAACATGCAGCATCTAGGCACTGTCTTTGTGCTGTCTCAGCATTGCAGTTGCTGATGGCAGCATGAACGCTCATTAGCATTTTAAGAGATTTTAATAAAAATTGTTAGTTTTACAATAGACGTGGGACAGGTTTAATCAGGAATGCCATATTTTAATCTCTGGTGCTAATTCAATCCTTGCTTCCAGAGGAGAATAATTCTCTGAGCAGGAGCAGGGAAATGTAGAAACTGTGCTTTGGGAAACAGGGAGAATTTTGTCGTCCTTGCTTTATCCCCTGCTTTTGCATTGCTCTTTGTCTGCGTGTCTCTCGGGGCACTGGGAATGCTTTGCTTTATATTTCACAGTAGACACTTCACATTTGTCGGGGATCTGTCCAGGGATCTTGGTGAATACCCAGCTTTTCTTGTACCCTGAGAGCACCAAGCTTCATTACTGGGAGGTCAAGTGAACTTAATCACTGGCTGTGTGATTCCAGCATTATGAGCGCAAATTCATGCCTTAGCAAAATGGCTCCCTCTCACGGGTCGTCAGAGTCCTTTGTTACCACCAGAACCTTAACAGACCATTTCTTGGAGTGTAGAGGTTTCTTGGAAGGGTTTGAAGCATGCACGTATGTCTCCTCATAAGATTGTAAACTCCTGGGTGGTAGCAATCGTGTCACTTCATCTTTATATCCTTTAACAGCCCAGCGTCGGTTATTGCTGAGGGAGGAAAGGCAAAATGTTCCTGTGTCAAGTCATGTCCCTGTTCAGCTGTGCTGTCATGAAATGATTCCCCTTCATGTTTTCATTTTCTAAGCATTATTTTCAAATAAAGGAACGTTATTTGGGACAGGTAATTAGATAGGTCCCTCCTGTTAACTCTATATAGGTCTTTGATTTTGTTTTTTTGGTAAATGCTTGAGGTTTCATACTTTAAAAAAAAAAACAATTCAATTCGAGAGTTTTGGAAAAATGCTCTTCTTGCCATCATTATTTGCTAAGTAAGCTGCACTTACTGGCGATTTAATGACATGTTTGTCGGATGCATGTGAAAGTAGCCTTTCAGTTGGTCCCCACCACGTGCCACGTCCTCCCTTGAGGCCTGGGACCTGCTGTCTTTTAGTTGCCAGGGATTCAGTGTCCACACCTCCTCTGTCTCCCAGTCTTTCTCCTTGCTGCCTGTGAATCCCAGCACATGCTGTGTTTGTAATTGCTGGGCTGTACAGGGACTTGGGTTAGGTCGGAGTAGAGGTTTAATCAAAACAAACATTGGGAAAGTTACAGTGGTTCACAGGAACTCAATTAGTAGATACTCCGAGGAGTCACCCATCCATGTGAAAATGTATACGGAGGCAAAAATGACTTCATTTTAATCCCTTCCAAGACCTCCCTCTTAGAGAGCCCTTGAGTTAGAACACATCAGCTTGCAGTGAACTAAAACTTACTCATATTAGCTCAAGAAAGGGAGAAGGATGTTACCTGCTTCCAGGAGAGCTAAGCAAGCGGGCCTGGGGGAGGGTAGGGACAAAGGTAGGTCTCAGGATGGTCAGCAGTGGGCCTGCATACTGGACATTTCCCTAGGCTCTGAGTGTTGAGAAGAGAGAAGGTCCCTGCCCAGCACCGTGATTCGACCAGCTGCGGCCTGAGGGTGTGGGGCTGCCCCATTCTGGGTTGTGAAATTTAGACATGCAGGTAAACCAGTCACTATGCACTGTTGTTTCCAGGTTGGCTGCTATGAATTTAATTTGGATCTCTTATTCCTGTGACTGGCAATTTTCAGTCTAGGAAGGGTGAGATTAGAAGAGTAACAGGTTTGAAATGAATTATTTAGCAAAAGATATCTTATAGCCATTGTACACTCAATAATTTGAAAACATTTCTCAGTCATTGGATTCAAGACTTTATGCTAGATATTTTAAGGCAAAGTATACTAATACCTAATACTGAGTTAGTGTTACCTGTCAGTGAGTTTACATGTTAAATGAGTTTACATGTAGGAGTTAATTTTAATTTTCTTGCTATTCTTTGAACTAGGTAGGTCTTGTGACTATCCCTATATTCAGGGCAGAAAATTAAGACTTGGGAAATTTAAGCAACTTAAGAAAACATATATATTGAGAGGCATCTGGGTGGCCTGGTCGGTTAAGCATCTGATTCTTGATTTCAGCTCAGGTCGTGATCTCAGGATCCTGAGATCAACGGCCACATCAGGCTCCACGTCTGGGTGTAGGGCCAGCTTAGGATTCTCTCTCTCCCCCTCTTCCCCAGCCCGTCCTCACTCTCTCTCTCTGTCTCTAAAATAAATACAATCTTTTTTTAAAGAAAAAATTGAGTTAATATATAAAATTCATGGGAAAAAAAAAGCAATGAGAAATAAATTGGACAGGCAGGCAGTGAGACAAACGATGGGGTTATTCTGTGGGGGTTATTCTGTTGGTCACAGAGACCCACTGGCGTTTTGGATCCTCAGGGTCACATCAGAACTATCCTTGGAGAAGTTTCCTGGCAATCCTGTGTGGAATGGCTGAGACTGAGAGTAACCAAGGAGGCCTTTGATGAGGTGCCAGGAGAAGCCGAAGGAGGACCAGGACCAGGGTTGTAGCTGTGGAAACAGAACTGACTGGAGAACCTTGTGGTTTTCTTTCAGGCTTCCCTTGAAGTCCCCTCTCTGGGCCTGGGTTTTAAATGAGCTAGCTTTTAAATATTCTAGCATAAACTACAGCTGATTTTGGAATTGCCTTTCAATTCCAGCTGCAAAGAAATAGAACAAAGCAGAAAAGCTAAATTTTGAAACACTACCCACCAGTTACCTTGTGAGAAACCAAATGATCGAACTCCGAGGAGTCCGTGAAGTATTGTGGTACTGTCATCAGGTTAAGGGTGGGCTGAAAGGGACCCGACACACACACCCATGTTGCTACACAGTTTTTCTCCATGTCAGAGTGAAGGAGACAAAACCTGTGAGAAGCACGTTTGCCATTCAGGACAGGGGCTGATTTGTTGTCTCTCACAACTGCTTTTCCTTGGCCTCGTATTGCTAAGAGTACACGCTACTGCTGGCTTTACTGTCCACACAAGGTGGTGACATGGGATCTGAGAAAATAGACCAAGTTTTAATGCCTCTTATTCTTGAGGCTCGTATCTTATTTCAGAAGAACTTCTGGATGATCCTGTTTGAAGCAATGTGTGTAAGTATTGGGCTTTCCTGGGTTTTGAGCCAGACTCAGGATCTGTGAGGTTCTTACTTCATCCAGAGGAAGAGAGTAGACCCAGTGTGTCCAACTTTGAGCTCTCTGGGGCGGGCGTCTCCCTGGCTTGGCCCTGTCATGTATGCCTTTAGTCAGCAAGTATGAATTCAGTGTTGTGTGTACCAGGCACTGGGCTGCGTACGGGAGATGCAGTCATGAATAAGGCACAATCATTATGGGGTAGAGGTACCAGGACAGTTTGGGCATAGAGGCAGGCAGGTAATTTCACTAACACAAAAAATGTTGAAGAGCCTTCTCAGTATTTGGTAAGTCCTTTGACCTTGGAAGCTCCTGAAAGGAATAGTTAAAAAAAGAAAAGGGGAAAGAAAGACAAAATTTAAGGAGAAAAATTTGAATTCAAAAGCCTAAGAGCCCTTAGGGATAAAGAAAAAATTCCCTAAGCAGACATAATAATAAACCCGATATGAGTAATAGTCATAATATGAGTTTTTCAGTTCTTCTAAGAATTAGAGATATTTTTGTATTGGACTGGGAACTTCAGCCCTATTGAGTTAGAACCTATCTTTTAGTTTTATCTTTTATTTCCCTCTGGTTCCTAGTAGTAAAAGTCTTTAAAATGGTTAGGAGGAATTCTTGCTGTCTTAGGGTCCGTGAAGAAGAGGGTCGAGCCCGGGCTGCACTCGATCTGGAGTCCACAGGAGGGTGTGGAAGGTAATTCAGTCCTAGGCCTGGGGCTGAGTTCTGAGAAGGGCTCCACCTTAGCAGGGGCTCCCTGAGGTCCACCACAGGGTGGCTGTGGGATCTGGGGACTCTGTGCTGACATGTCTTGGAATTACCTAGCATTCTAAACCTTATATGCCACTAATCAGTACCTTGTTCTGCTGTGGTGCCGTCATAGTTTCCTTTACTTTATTCCATTGAGGTCAAAAGTAAAACAGTATCAAAGAGAGCAACACATGATCAATTCCCTGATATCCACTCTGATTTGAAAATACTTTAAGGAAGAAATGTGTTAATGATATAGGGAGGGAATGAGGGAGAAAGACATCCCTTCTCTCTTTTTGTAACATTATACTCTTGCACAATACAAGCATCTTCTGTTCTGTAAAGATTAGCTAGCTGAAGATGTGTAAATTTTCCTGATAAATAATGGCCACTCTCCTCTTTCAGCAGATTTCTGCGCACGGAAGATCTTCTTCCAATGTAAATGGTGGACCGGAACTTGCTCGTTGCTTGAGTCCTGAAGGTAGTCCTCAATCTGATGATTACTTTTGTAAAGGAAGTTGTCCACGTGAACTTGGTGGCCACCCAAAACCCACTTGTGCTAAATTATCATCTTCCTCAACAGGGATGTAATCCTGTCACCAGTTAGCCTAGTGAGCCTTGGTGAGGTCGCTTCAAGATACATAAAAGTTTCTTTTTTTAATTAAGCTAACCCAATTTCAGATTTTACACTTGGGCTTCCTTTATTTTTCCTTAGTGGCAGTCTGCTCATAAGTCCTACATGTAGACTTTCCTTTCTCTCAGGGAGCAAAAGTGCTTTTCTTCATTGGATGTCTGGTATGTGCTGGGCTTTGGGGATACTTTGTATAAAATAATCCTTTTAACCACTTCCTCTTCCTGCTTCTCTCTCCTCCCCCTTTTGAGAGGACTTTGATCCTCTCTACCTTAACAGGTATCCCAGCTGGGTACAGTTTTCTTTACTAGAAAATTTTTAAGATTGAATCCCCACCATCATCCCGTTCCCCAAGAATTAATAAAGAAGTTTACAAAGCTTAGGTTAAATGTCCTTTTACTTATTTCAGTTGATATTTCAGGGATGTGTTAGGTTTATTGATTATGTTGGTTTTAGATTTCACAACAAGGTCTAAAGGAAATTGGAGATTTAGGTGTTTAGGTGTTCTCTTCAGAAAATATGCTTAGAAATTTTCTAATGGTTCACCATAGATTTAGAAATGAATCTCATTGCAATTTATTATTTTACAGATATGTAAGAATCAAGATGAAACGCTGATGTGTTTGCTAGACTTTGCATTTATCCTTTTGTACAGGTGTGAATGGAAACAGGTGCTCTGAATCATCAACTCTTCTTGAGAAATACAAAATTGGGAAGGTTATTGGTGATGGAAATTTTGCAGTAGTCAAAGAGTGCATGGACAGGTGAGTGGATAGTGAGGATAATCATTGGTTTACCTATATTTCTTCCCTGGAGTTTATTCTTACTTGAGCGAATGAATGAAAGCCCTTCCTGGGAGGTCTCTTTTCCCCGCTCCTGAAAAAGTCTACTCTTAGGACCAGCTGTTTTATAAGTCCTCAGGCAATTTGACCTGGAAAAATATGGGTGTAGACACAGAGTATAAACTTGCTTTGTATGCAGTTGGGCTGAGAGATTTATCAGGTCTCATCCATGAACCAGAGAGGAATAGGAAAGAATAAGATTCATTAAAAAAAAAAACAAACTCCTATAGCACTTACCTGTGTCAGGCGTGTTCTCAGTGGTGTGCTTATATTATTAACCCATTTAAACTCCACAGTAAGCCTATCAACTAATACTTAGTTGTATAGACTAGTAGTTCAGGATACATGAGCTCTGACTCTGTTCACATCAGTGTCAGCCAACTTTTGCCTATATGAAAATTATATATTTGCTTATTCAACTTTATTTTGTTTCAGGTCCTAAATTCTCAAGTGGTAAGAAATAAATTCTTTTAAATTCCAAGCCTTTTGTAAACAGTACACAAACTGGAAAAGACTGAAATTAGAGTCTTTGTATTTATAGGGCAATAGCCTACTTGTTCGAAGTGGTAATTTTTATTATTGGTGGGGAGTTTTCCAAAAGTCGTAACTACAGCTTTTTCATTTCACCGCATCTCCAGTGAAGCTTTCATGCTCCTTGTAGAGGACACTGTCCCCTGAGTCTTTTGACTTCATCTGGTGCACAGTTTGGCACCCAGGTAACAAGTTAAGCATCTAAAATACGACTTCTACAGACTCATTAGAAATCTGAGTCCAGGTTTGGTTAATGTGATGGGGGAGCAACATAAAGGAAAGTTACTCTTCCGTGTGGCTAAGGCATCTGCACTGGAGAGAACTGATGTGTTCCAGGAATACTGCCATGTTCTTTGTCTAACTGGCGTCCTAACTAAACAGTACCTTTTGGCGTGTTCAGATTAAACTATGTTAGAGGTGATTAAAAGTCAACATCATGTCCAAGTAAATGATCTCTTTACTACCAGATACAGGCAGTTAAAGGTGTGGATAAAATGGCCCCAGCTGGAGTTTTGGCTGAGAGAGAGAGAGATTGAGAGATATTGAAAGCCTAGGGCTTTTTAGTCATTCATAGATTAATGTAAAGATATTGATCATAGAAAAATTTTAGTTACTTCGATTCATTTTTCTTAATTTTATTCTGCCTCCTAAGAGAACTGTTTTGAGATTGAAGTATGGAAAAAATTTCTTGTTCCACTTTGATACAACAGAGTTTAAGTACTTTCAATATGTGAATTATTTAATATTATAATTATTAACATTTATAAAATGAGACTGACAGTGTAGCTTTGGATTTTTTTTTTCTTTTTTTGGGTACCTTTCTCCCTGTCCCCACTCACTATCATCCCTGATTTACAGAGGAGGAAGGCAGTACTTTTTGTTGAACTGTTTTCCTGTTCTAAAAGATATTTAGAAGAATATCTTAGTTTCCTTTAGTAGAGGAAATCAGGAATGATTGTATCTTTGTGTCTTTAAATTGCCTTTCTCTGATCGTTTCATAGGTCCACTGGAAAGGAATTTGCCCTGAAGATTATAGACAAAGCCAAATGTTGTGGAAAGGTACAGTATACGTAACTGTTCTGTAAACGAAACTGAGAAACTTGGTGAGATGTTTACTGTGGTGAAAGAATTTAAGTGGGCATTGACAAGGCCTTAATAGGAATAGACCACTGATGATAATGGGGGAAGCACTATCAACCTGTCTTTTTCTTTCTTGTCATTTTTTTAAAAACTTTAATCCTAAAACAATAAATCGCCTTGATCTGGTCCTAGCTATAGAAAATATAAGTTCTCTTCTTTGGGAAATGCTTGTATCAAAATCCAGCAAGGATCAAAAGATGTATCATGAACTGTAATGAGTCAAGACTTTACCTTACTTTCCAACTAACTAGTTAGCCTTCTTGCTTTATGGATGCTGGCTGAAGACACAAGATTGCTGGGTCAGAGACAAAACACTTTATAACTCGTGGCACAGCAGGTAGCATTGGTTCTCTTAGCTCCCAAGTCCCATGGAAGTGATGCAGAGGGGCCCTGCTGGTTGCTGTACGCAGAATAGGTTTAGATCACAGCTGAGGATCCTTAAGATTAGTGAACCTCAGTCTTATGAGGGTGCAGCTAGCAAACCTATCCAAACTTTGCCCCAGAGGAAAACTTTATTTTTATGATCAAGGTCAGGAAACCAATCTGTCCTATACCCTTGAGGGAGACCCTATCTCCAAGATCTCTGTGTTACAAATACCCTTGGGAAGATAGTTTGTAACAAAAGCCGATACAAGAAGTGCAGAAACACCATGAAGAATTGCCTGCCCCCCCCCCCCCCCCCCCCCCCCCCNCCCCCCCGCCCATGAACTTTTTTTCTTCTGTCCTACTCTCCAGCTGGTCTGGGAAAGACCAAATGATGAAATTCTGCTGAAGTGTAGATATGTTAACTATGTTTGAAAAGATAAATATTCTGTAGCAGGGATGACAAAGACCTTTTTAGGTTATTTTTTTGTAGCATAGCAGTTAAGAAAGCAGGCTCTAGAACTCACAGGTGGCTAGTCTGAATTGAAGTGTAGATGTAGAAAACACAGTAGGTTTTTGTAGACTTAGTACTAAAAAGGGAATTAGAAAATTTAGATTTCTGTATGTGGCTCACATTCTATTTCTGTTGAACAGTGCTGTTCTAGTGCCCGAGTGTATAAAGTTTTAGTCTTGGTTCTGCTGCTTCTTTCCTGTGCTACCTTGGAAAAGTTACTTAACCCCTCTGTGTTTTTATTTCTCCCTCTAAAATGTGGTTGTGAATAGTATCTAAGACACAAGGTTATTGTGAGGAATAACTGAATTAAGGTATGGAAAACATGTAGAGAAATACTAGTCTTATATACTAGTATTAATAATGTTAACATTATTAACATGCCACAGGAATTCAAATGTATAATTAATTAGAATTTGAAGTGATAGTCATGATTTTATATTTATGGAATTCCTAAACTAGTCTTCATTGGAAATTTACAAAATTATGTGTTTTTAACAGAAAGTTTAAAATATTATTATAGTGAAGTTTTAGAAAGGCAAAAGGCAAATTTGTCCTTTTTTTTTTTTTTTAAACACCATGACAGCTAATGAAGCAGAGACTGTGCAAAATGCCCCCCTTTTCTTTGAATAAGTAAGGTTTTCCTACAGTTAATTTCCTTTAAATAATTGTGTGCTTTTACTTATTGTTCTAACAATATTATTAAATTTTTAACTGCAAAGCCTTTTCCCCACATGTAAATAAGCGTTGCTCTTTCTGGTATTGTGGGATTTAAGCAGAATGTGTTATAATTTTGGGAGTCACGCTCTAAGCAAGTAGCAAGTATTTTTATCAAAAAAGTAAAACAAACAAAGACTATGGTAGGGGGCTGTTGTTTACCTGATTAAAATTTAAGCAGCTGTTGTAGTTGTTGAAAAAAGCTCTTTATGTGCAAAGACACGTTAGTCTTTTACACAAAGTGCTGAGGAAAATGATTAGATCACTTTAAACATTTGGGTCTGTTTTTCCTTGTCACTGAATGTCATTCTGTTTTTATAATTTATGATCATGTACTTATTTCCGTCCTCACATTTTGCTTATTTGAGCAACTGTTTCCACTTTAACTATATAAAATTACAACTTACAGACTTGATTTGTTCCAAATAAGTTAATTTTCCCATTGAATTTTATCTTTAGAAAAAAATGATACAGAGAATTTGTTTTTTAAAACAAAATTTAGGGGGAGGCATAGTGGAATCAGCTACTATTCTGGGGTGTTGTTGGTTACTTCTGTTTTGTGGGTTGTACACAGAAACTAAATTACCAAAATGTATTATCTCTCCAGACTTGACATAAAGGAATTTTGCGCATTACCTTTAATGACTTGCTGAACAAGATATGCCAGTTTCACTGATAAACAGAGGTTCGGATTAAAGAGCTTCCCAAAAGTCACTCAGAGGCAGGGCAGTGATTGGAATTTTGTGCTAGTGGACTATGTAGCCTATACATTAGGCAGTCTGCCATGTTCCCTATTCAAGCTCAGTTTATTCATTTGTTCATGTAATAAGAACCTGGAGAAAAAAAAATGTTAACCTTTCTGGCCTTCTCTTTGCTTTTCTGTCATATACATATACATTATTAAATTAATTGACTCATTTACCTAAAATTTGTTATGTGTGCAAGACACTGTGCTAGGAATAGGGTAATCTCTCGTATAAATTAATACCAGTTCTGCAGATAATATATGGGAGTTTAGAGGAAGCTCAGGACAGAGAAGTAGGTGATGGGTGAAGGCACCATAGAGCAAGCATTTGAGCTGGAACTCCAGCAGTGGGTAGGATTTCAACAGGCAGCGATGGAAGTAGAGCCTTCCAGGGGCTAGCACAGCGTGAGCAAAGGCCCAGAGGATGGAAAGCAGGTTAGGTCCCTCTAAGTAGGAGATTTTTGCAGGATTTGCTGTGGGGCTGGATTTATGGAGGCCATTGAGAAGGCTGTAGTGTTTGTAAATTGAAGAATTCTTTGATATCTAATATTCTAAACAGTTCATTCTAAATGATTACTAGATGTGCATAGTGTACGAAGCTCTGAGCTCTCTGTTACGGTGCTTCAGAGTGGTCTGCCCTTCTCTTCCAACAGTTATGCATTCGTCACCTACACGCAATGGGCCCAAGCACAACACAAATCCAAACGTATATTGTATTCATTTCCTGAGTCTGTTGGAATAAAGTACTACAAACTCTGTGGCTTGTAACAGCAGGAATTTATTCGCTCACCGTTCTGGAGGTCAGAAGTCTGAAATCCATACTCCCTCTGGAGCTCTAGGGGAGAATCTGTTCTTTGCCTCTGAGTAGCTTCTAGTGGCTGATGGCATTCCTTGGCTTGCAGCCACATCACTCCAATCTCTGCCCTTGTCTTCACATCCCCCTCTCTTCCGTGTGTTTATTTTTCCTCTTCTGTCTGTGAAATCTCCTTCTGCCTCCATTCATAAGGGCAGCTGTGATGGCACCCAGATAATCCAGGGTTGTCTCCTCATTGCAGAATCATTAATCACATCTGTAAAGACCCTTTCTCCAAATAAGGTAATATTTACAAGTTCCAGGGGTTAGGCCTTGATATCTTTGGGTGGCCATTATTCAATCCGCTACATACATCTTACCACAGAAATCACATGGGGTGATTTGGACATTTTCTCCGTCTTACTGGAGAGCAATACTGACTAAACAATGTGGAATCCAGCTGAAAGCCACTGTTGGCCAAGAGCAAGGCATGATGTGTTCATTCACTCAGACACTTCAGAACTGTTAGTTGCTGGAGAGCAAGGTAAACAGAAGCCTTCCTACAGCAGGGGGAGAGCAGTGGTTGGAACAAGCACAGTGGGCACTGAGAGAAGTAAGAACGGTGCCAGGCAATAGGGATAGAAGTGAACGGACGTTCAGAGGCTACTGAGCAAGTAGGCCTGGCAGGAGCTGGGGATTGATGGGCTGTGGTAGAGGACAAGGGAGGGGCTGGGGGGACAACGTCAGCTTTGGGCAGCCAGGTGCATTCAGCAGGACAGCAGGCATGGGAGGAAAGGGCTGCTTTGTGGGGCTGGGGCGGGGTAGAGACAAGATGGTTAGTTTGGTTTGGGAGAGTTGTTTATTCCCTAATCCATCTCTTTCTCTCTCTCTCTTTCGTACATTAAAAACCAGCATGGCCAAAGATGAGGTGGTATCCTTTGCCAAGTTAGCAGTTTTCTTTGTTATTTACTCTCACTCAGAACCCTGGAACAGTGCCACGAAATGATTCATATGTAAATTATTTGGAGTTAGAATCCTGAATCACTTAACATGAATAATGGTAGATGGCTGAATAATCTAAGTTCAGGGCAGCTCGAGATAGAAGTGACTTTCCTATTGTATTGAGAGGGATTTTTTTCCTGGCAGATGTAATCTAGAGAGTGTTTTTACGTATTGGACACAGTGATTCCACAGAAATCAGAGATGACATTTGTAACGATTTTTACGGGCTACTTTTGTTTTGCTTCCAATGATAATCCATTTGAAAAGCCGATCGTTCCTTCCCGGACAGTTTTACAGGCACGGGCAGAGGTGGGGAGACAAAGGCTAACACCCCCCACATTCCGACAGAAACGTTCACCAAGCACGTAGAACCTTTGCCATCGTGAAGGGGAGCCTGGACGGGGCTAACAAGTAATGGTGGGCGGCGTGCTGCAGACTTGCTCAGTATTCCCAATGTAGCGGTGCTGGTGGGCTGAGGGGAAGTTCCACGGCACAGTTCCCAGAAGACTTTCTCTTGAGCCTTTATTGAAAAAAATAACTTTTGAGAGATGTTGTCTCCCTAGGTGGTAGACTTCTTATTTTAACTGGGATTTGAGAGAGTTCCTGGGGTACTGGTGATGGGGATTATTTCACTATGTCACTCTCAAGTAGCATCCCTACCGGAGCCCCTGAACAGAGGGACATTTACAGACTCCTCCAACTTCAGAGGCAATGGGGAGGGTGGGGTGGAGCTGAAGTGATAGATCCGTTTAGCTTTAGAATAAAATGCCTCTCTTACTGCAGCGGTAGTACTCCTGTCGTCTTGGCTTCACAGAGAGTGAAAGGAATGCATTTGCTCACCTTTATGTGTTTGCGAAAGTACATCTAACTCTGCTTGTTAGTGTGATAAAGGGCAAACTTGGCACAGATGATCCAGAGGCCTCGAAGCAAGTGAAGCAATTCGGAGCGTTTGCTGAGTCTGTCTCTGCGGCCACAAGGAGTTGGCTGTACAGCTGCTTGCCTGGGGAGGGACCAGGGCACTGTTCGCTGCTTGGTGCTGTGGCTCTGAAACTTAGACATAAGGGATTGGAAACCGGTGCACAGCCCTGTGCCCGGCCTCCCAGCCAAGGTTTGTTAGGGTCTGAGATCTGGAAGCATTTGCTGAGTCCCAAGCTGGGCATGGACTTCCCACCCCTGCTCATGAAGGGGTATAGGTTCTCCTCCCTGCACAAAGCCTAGTGTGGTTCTGCCTTGACCCCCAATTCACTGTAATACTCCCTCTCATTCCTATCTTTTCAAGGGATTAAGTATTTCCCGCTTTGCAGTTATCATTTTCACTTTGAAAAATTCTGGCTTTTACTGAAGCATTTGTTTTTAAAAGGTGATATTGTATAGTACAAAAAATGTGGCCTTGGACGTCAGAAACCTAGGTTTGCATTTTCCCTCAGAAGACTGTTCTAAGGATAGAGTGTTAAGACATTGCACCACAAGTACTTTCATTGCAGAGAGACTGACAAATAGTGACTAGATTCCTAGTAAGTGTTGGTTCTTTTCTCTTCCTACTTCAGTTTAGCATTTGCCCTGTCATTTGCCAACATTTATTGAGTGACTACTTGGACAAGCCCGGTGCATTCAACGCTGGGGAAATGGCCCATGTGGGCAGGAACTTGCACAGATTTCTTCATTGCTTAATGTTGTAATGTACACTTCATCTGTTGTCAGGCTGTTTAAGGTGGCTTAGAGTAAAAAGACATGTCCACAAGGATGCACGAAGATAAGTGGAGAACCTAAATGACATCTTGACCTAGAGATGATTATCTTACCACTGCAGTGGAACATTGAATTTAGTGCTGAGATTCAGGATTGCAAAGGTGAAAGGGACAATTTGAGGGACACACACACGGGTGTATACATCTGTGTGTATTTAAGTAGCCAATACTATCTCTTATATGGTTACGTTTTATATAAAAGTTATATTTGAAAACCCAGAACGTGTCAGAGGGCAATTAGTTAATTTAACAGAGCATACCCTAAATTCAAAATAATTCATTGTTATAGCTAATGAGGATGAACAAATGTGATATTATTGAAATACTTTCATGTCTCATAAAAATAAAGCAGTAGTTGTTCATGATTCATGTTTGGTGTATTGAGAATAATTCCTTAATGCTGTGGGTAAACATTTTGCTACAGTGCTGATCCCAGCTGCATGACTCACCAGGATTGATAATCAGGTAGTATTTTCAGGGAAGTGGTTAGAGTTAAAATGAAAGCAGTGGTCCCTGTGGTACTCTGTGTTTCCTGATTTCTGAAATACAAGACGGTAAGGAACATCCTTCTGGTGAGTGATTCCATACCCAGCCAGAGAGGGAGAACTTTTCTTTTTCTCATAAATTCGACATGAAATTCAAATTCATATTAGTAATGGTTTAAAAACAGGAAATTTAATGCTCAAATTATATTCCATACGCATGCAAATTTCCTTGTGTACTTGATCTTGATTTTGAGTGTACACTCAAAAAGTGGTTCCAGGGGCGCCTGAATGGCTTAGTCAGTTAAGCATGTGACTCTTGATTTCAGCTCATGTTGTGATCTCAGGGTCGTGAGGTTGAGCTCCGTGTTGGGCTCTCCTCCGGGTATTGGAGCCTGCTTAACATTCTCTCTCTCACTCTCTCTCGTTCTCTCTCTTAAAAAAAAAAAAAATGGTTTCAGCTGAATCACAAAACACAGTGCTGTGTGCCCAAGCTTTCTCAGTGTCATGACCTCGTAAGGCGTTGGAGGTAATGAAGAGACAAGAAGGCAATATGTTTTATGTGCTGGGGCGGCACCACTGAGCCCTTTCAAGGGACACTTTAAAGGATATCAGTTCCTTTTTGTTAGTGACAATGACATGTCACACTGACTTGTCCTTGGTTTTGTCTTTGTACCAAGGGAGATGCTTCCCTCGGCATCCAATCCACAGTAGTGCATCTTCCAGAATATAAAGATAGAGCAGAGGGTTCTGTGGTTTCTGATCCACCTCTCTAAACCCTTCCTTTGACAGGAGCACCTGATTGAGAATGAAGTGTCCATCCTGCGCAGGGTGAAACATCCAAATATCATCATGCTGGTTGAGGAGATGGAAACAGCTACTGAGCTCTTTCTGGTGATGGAATTGGTCAAAGTAAGAGGATGGAGAGATTTCAAGAGCTATCGTTGGTGCCAAATCCTAAGACTTATCATGTTCTTGAAGACCCTAATTGGAAACATGTTTTGCTACCTTGAAACTTTTGTTATTTCTAATAATTGTTCATGGGCTTGTGTCATTTTTTCATCTACTCCAGGCTGACGAACCTTCTTTGTTACCTTCATAGGATTGTCACTGTTGACATTTTGCTGTGTTCTTTTATGTGTCCATCAGGGGGGAGATCTCTTTGATGCAATTACCTCTTCGACCAAGTACACTGAGAGAGATGGCAGTGCGATGGTGTACAACCTGGCCAACGCCCTCAGGTATCTTCATGGTCTCAGCATTGTGCACAGAGACATCAAGCCAGAGAACCTCTTGGTATGTCATCTCTGCTTTTTTTGTTCTAATTAATGCCTCTCTTCCTTTAAAATGACGTGATCACATGCAAACAATATCACTTTAGAGTCTGTACCAATCCTGCAATAAGGGATTGAGAGATTTTAAATTTAGAGAATCACCATGACTCAAGTCAATCATCATAGGTTATTAATGGATTTCTTGAATTGATATGTATTTGTGCATTTACTGTTTATCAGGCATTAGAAAACGTTTCTATTTACATTTTGATTGATGGTATGCTGACGAAAGGTAAGAAAGAAAATTATTTTATGAGGCAAAACTTCTGAAGATTTAGTTAGAGATAGAATTAGGAGCTTATAGGAGACAGAAATAGAATATGATGGTTCGTTTATATGCAGGACAGAACTTTGGAAATAATCTAGTCCATTTATCTCAGCTTTGCAGGTACAGAAACTGAGACTCAGAGATGCTCATTTTTCTGTCTGAAAAATCTCATGCGTCCCATTGTTCTATAGAGGAAAGTCTGTGGCATTCAGAGGGCTTCATAATCTGGTCCCAATTTACCTTCCAGCCTCCTCTCCTGTTACTAACCCTTCCCCACCCATCTGTCTAGAGTGGCACTCAACCTTCATGCCATATTTAGCAACACCTCCATGGTGGCCTATGGAAACACAGCTTGCTAATTGGGCCAACCTTTGTGTCCACACGGTAGAAGAATTTTAGAGAAGCTGATTAGGGACTTCGACCAGCACACATCCCCCCCATACACACAAAAGACCAGTTTTTCATCTATTTCCACCTTTCAGGGCAGAGTATTGTCATCATTACTGCTTAGGAGGTGGGGTTATCTGAGTACTCTGTATCATGATAATCCAAATTCTAATTTTTCCCATCCCCAGCCATTAGTTAAGACTTAACTTTATCAACCCCATTACCTATTATTGCTTATTCCCATACTGGTCTACATTTGCCATGTCCTCTCTCCTGGCAGTGTGGCCGTAAACGTATTCCTCTCATAAGACACAGAGCAAAAGGCTTGTCTTCTTTGACATCACTCCTGACTCCCCAGACAGAGTCAGTCATGGCCACCTCTAGTTTCTGCTCTCCATGTTCTGGCGTGGTTGAGTTTCTCATGTACTTGAGTGACTCCTTCTCTAGATAAGCACCATTAGGGGCAAGGTCTGTGTCTCCATTATTTTCATGTCGCCAGTGCCCTGGACAGTGCCATGGAAGCACATGGTGGACGTGGAGTAAATGGTTGGTGAATGAGCGTGGCAGTCACTCACTAACTAGCGGCTGCACTTGAACTCCAGTCTACAGCTTGTCTCATACTTGCACTGTGCAAATAATTGTTGAGAGGAATATGCATTGAAGTTGAGGCTTTTAGGTCATCCTGGGGACCTTCTGCTAATCCATTTTCCCCTTTTGGTAATACCATTTGATGATTTCTGAGTATCCACTTAGAAGTATGTGAAGTTTTTGTTTTTTTTTTCTTACCATCTTCTGCCTTGAGTTATGTTTCATGTCTAGATTTTCCTATTGGGAAAATAAATATCCTTTCTATGTAAAACAAGATGTAATATAGACTTGGTTTTATGAACTCTAAGGAGGAATGGAGACAGAATTGTAGACTGGGCCTCAGGATAGAAGTGAGGATATGGTGTTCTCTCCTCAAAACAGTCTTCTTAGCTATTATGACCTTACAGCGTCTGTCAGCCCAGGCTCCTCCACCACGGGACTGAGGCTGGCCAGGGGCTTCACAAGCAAGTAACAGGGCTTTCTCTGACTGTGGCCACACGCACATGCCGTGGTATTAATGAGGATGCCTCCTTCCTTTCTCCCTGCTGCATGGCGCACCTCACCCTAGTGGTGGTGGCTATGGACATTTTCTGGAAATATGGAGTGACAGGTCCCTAAGGACAATAGGTTACTGTGGAGCGCCCCCCCCCCTTCTGCAGCTCTGATTGCTGAGGCCCCATGGGGAAGGTGACTGAGGCTGTAGTGAACTCACCTGCAAGCCAGGGAATGTCCATTCTCCTTGATTCCACTCTCACCTCCCTTTTCTTTGTTTTCCACTCACAATGTGTGGGACATCTGAGTCTAACACCGCCTCCTTTTCTCTTGTCCCATGATGGAGACCAGGGTCTCCAACATGACCTGTCTCAGAATGTAACCAGGAAATTGGAACCAACTTCCTCATCCAGTCTAACTTGCCCTGGATGAGTCTTCACCCGTCTTCAAGGCCGGCAGCAACCCCACTCTGTGACCCAAAGGGGAGGGGAAGGAAGAAGATGATAAAATGGACGTCTGTATGAGGCTAATGTGTGATAGAAAAGGGTCAGGCTTGGAAGCCCTTAGCTGCACATATCCAAGTAAAATATGTGGCTGCCATTGAGAACTTAACTAGACCACTCTGCAGACTGTACGTGTCATCAGCAGGTCGGTGTTGCCCTAGGATGAGAAAGTGCCATTGAGGCACTAAAAGTAAATACAACAGAGTGACTGTCAGCCTCTTCCTACCCTGAAGACGAATTCTGTTGTTAAGCACCAGAGCATTCAGACATCTGATTTGCATCCCCTTCTCTGGGAGCAGGGTCATAATTTAAAACCCTGCCAGCGGAGATGTATGGGTTGCTGTGTCAGGGAGCACAGGGGTGGCCATTAACGCTGTGAGTTACAGCCTGGTGGTGCCCTGTCAGACTTAACTATGAGAGACCAGTGATAAATTCTGCTTCTCCAGGAGTTCTGGGGACCGGGGAGAGAAGAGGGTTGGTTTCTCATATTTGAAGCTCGTCTAAATCATGATGTTGACATTTTATTTAGAGAACATGCAGCGTTCACTTCATATGTGGGATCTGCATTCCTCATTTTAAACTTTTGCATTCTGAGCGCAACTTTTGACAGAGCACCTTGCAGCGGGTGGTGGGGCATCTGAACACCGTGGGGCTGGAGTTCTCACAGTCGTGATTGTCGGGATTCACTCAGCATGTGTGTGTGGGTGCAGGCTGTAGTCGGGGTTCTGCCAGGCCTATTCTCTCACGTTCAGACCTGTTGCAGGATGGTGCCGTGGGATGGCAAAGGTACTGGTTGCAGTCCCCACTTGGTAGCTACTAGGAACTTGAGTTCTCTGTGCCTCAGTTTCCTCAGCTGTAAAACAGAACAGTTATTTTCCTATTCACCCAGGGGGGTGAATCTTGACTGAGGTTCAGTGAGATAATGTGTGGAAAAAACATTGGAATCTCTCTAGTTCTGTGAGGATGTCGGTAACTGGGGCGAGAACGGAGCGGTCTGCCAGAACAGAAGGCCTTTGGAGTCCCTCTGCATATTCGTTCAGCTCTTTCTTAAGATCAGCCTCTCAAAGCAATGCCATATGTGTGTATGTCAGCGTCAGTCTGTTAAAGCAGTGTCACAAATGTGCCTCTGTATGTATAGATTTATACATATTCCTGCTTTGAAGAGAGTCTCCAGCTAAGATTTTGAAACAGACTCATATTATCTTTCACATATTTGCCTCTGTGTCTAGTGTTGGGAAGAGATGAATCAGATAAAGTATTATTTTGGGCTTGTCTGCTCCTTATGACACTTCTCTTTTGATGTTTAGCTAAGGAGTGCCACTTGCCCAGACATAATTCAGTGATTATGAACTGCCCAGTACCTTTCTATTTATGCTCCTGCATCTGTCTCTGAATTCCTTATAGGGAATATGAGAAATGGGGCTTTGGGGACTTCTGAGTATCTGACAATAACCCTCAAATACCCCTGGGCATCCATAAATTGCATGTCTAAAGTAAACACGATTTTTCAAAAAAAAAAAAAATGTACCTAATGAGTGTATTTTAAACTTGTAAAAACAAAATAGCAATGACGTTAATGAAACTTTTTTTTTTTTTTTTGCTTTCATGATACAGACATTTAAAATTATAATGTTGCTTAGAATGTTCTTATCACTGCAATTACTTAGGGAATTTCTGAAGTCCGGGTTTCAGTAAATGCATCATAAATTCTAACTGTAATTCTCTATATCGGATTGTTCTCGTTAATGTTTACATTAAACATAATGGATGGAAAGTCATCCTAAGACCCTGGCATGACTGAGAACCTGGTTTCTCTTGCTTCAGGCTAAATCATTAGTAGCTTTGAATATGCCTCTGCTGAGTCGTGGCTGATTCAGAGTGATAAATATCGGTGAGGGACTCAGCAGCCTCACATTACTCCCCTGAAACTTGAAAGTCATAAAGATGTGTGCTGGGGATGTATACTTAGTACATAAATGTGGAAGCAGTTACTAAAATACTAAGGTGAAAAACATTCTTCTTAAACTGATGCGGACATCGCAGGTAAGGAAGGCATTTCAGTGTCTTGCTTTTTAAATGCCTTACAGATCGGATGTCACTGACATGGGGAAGCCCTGAGGTTGTGATGCTTTTTCACGATGTCTGTACTATATAAATCACTCCCCCCCATTAAGTATCAGACTAATGGAAGATGTTATTAACATGCTTATCTTGAAAAAACATAATTTTCTAAATTGTTCATCCTTTAGTAAGAAGTGGTTTGCGTGAGGGTCTGGTTCAGTTCATAGTAAAATATGAGGAAAAGCAAACTAAATAGAACAAAAATATAAAAGTAGAGAAAGACATTACAGATTAGATCTCTGCAGTTATTCTCTGAAATTCATCATTCTCAAAATGGATATCCGGGAGATGACTAGGTAAGCACGTTAAAGTTTACACAGTTAAATCTAAAAACCATCTATTTAGAATGTAACTTTCAGACTTTGACCCCATAAGGAAGGCTTGCTTATATGTAACATTAATTTTTCCTGATTATATAACCAATACATGTTCATTGTAAAGATTTTGGAAACTAGTGAAAAAGTATAAAGAAGAAAGCTAAAGTAATCTTCAGTGCTACCACCTAAAATAAGCTGAAGGTTTTGGTGTATTGTACTTAGTATATAATTTTGAATGTTCTTTTTTTCTGTAATACAGTGAATATTTTCCATAGGATTAATACTTACTTGAAATGTGCTTATTAGTGACTGTATAGTATTTTATTATAGGAATGTACCATGATTTATGAAGTCATTGTCCTGTTCACCATTTATGTTCCTTCCAGTTTTTTAAAAACATAAATTCTGAGATTGGTGGGCTTGTGTGTAACCTTTGGGTTCATCTCTATTCCCTTAGGGTTGGTTCTTGGAAGCAAATTTACTGGATCAAGGGTCATAAATAATTTTTAAGAAATTTACATGTTGCTGAAATGTTTTCTAGAAAGATTGCTTCTCATGTAACCAAAGCGCATTCACATCTTCACCAGCATAGTTAAACTGCCTCCAGTATGATACTTACATGACCTTATCAGCCAGTCCTTCCGGGAAAAGGAAGGGGCATTCATTGAACCCTGATCCAAGCTTGGTCTCTTCACACCAACCCCATGGGTCAGGGGCTATTCTCATCTCTCACAGGTTAGGAAACATGTTCAGGGAGTGACTCACGAAGGTCATGCAACCAGGAAACGGGGGAGTACTTGGTTATTCAGGTTCAGGCTGTCTGTCCCCAAAGTTTCTTTTCTTTCTAAACTTAACAAAATTTTCCCCTGTGAAATATTTATATTCATCATTGACTGTCCAAAAAACAAGTCCGAATTTTATGTTCTAAACTAAAGGTGCGAGTGTTTTAGTGGACACTTTAATAAATACCATTTCTGAGACTGTCAAGTACCTCACACACCGTGAACATTCAACAGCGGTCGGTTTCCTGCTTCTGAGTTTAGAGGCCTCTCAAGCCACATCGGGTAAGCAGCTGCCTACACCCCAGCTGTTGTGTCAGCATGCGTACATCGTTATACTCCTAGATAAGGAGCCTTTTACAAAGATGGAAGATACAGTCTTTCAGATTTCATGCAATCATGCCAAATTTCTAAAGGAAAGACTTAGAGCTTTAAAGCATCAAAAATAAATCATGGTGTTATTATCACAGGGAGAGTTTTTTGTTTTTTGTTTTTTGTATTTTTTTTTTTTAGTTGATGAATACACGTATCTGTGTCATTTCTACCTAATTCCAGGGGCACTTTTGGAATCGTTGAGAAAAGGAACTACTGATTGTTGGCTGCTTTCTGTTCCAGGTGTGTGAATATCCTGACGGAACCAAGTCCTTGAAACTGGGAGACTTTGGGCTGGCCACTGTGGTGGAAGGCCCTTTATATACAGTGTGTGGCACACCAACTTATGTGGCTCCAGAAATAATTGCTGAAACTGGGTAAGACTCCTGGTGGCTTTGGTTGGTACTTTCACTTTGGTGGAAAAAGGTATGTGCTGCTCCAGCTGCGATTTCACGGGCCTCCTGGGAAGGTGGAGGGTGGGAGAGACTATTACGTGCATCATGACTTCAATCATGACTCTGTGCTTCTGTGTCCAAGAGCCATAGGCCTGGACTCTTGTCCTGAGACCAGTCTTGGAAATATGGAGGTAGTCCCCAAGATTGTATTTGGGTTGGGAGAAAAGTAGATGCCTCTGTCCAAAGGGCAGTTAATTCCTCTGCGTGAAATGAGTGCTTTGAAATCGAGAAAACCCTTTTTCATAACAAACAAAGGCAAGTCCTCCAGTAACGTGGAGGGTCCTTGGGGGTAATATCTTTATTCTTCCCCTCCACCCACTCTGTTTTCCCAGCTATGGCCTGAAGGTGGACATTTGGGCAGCAGGCGTGATCACATACATACTTCTCTGTGGATTCCCACCATTCCGAAGGTCAGTGGCTCTTTGAGTAACAATATTTGAATTGTAAACTCTCTCCCTTTGATCAGCAGACATTCTCATCCTGGCAATCAGTCAATAAAAATGTCAGTTAAAAATTCTATAAGCATACCTTTCACTTTTTATCTTAATTTACAACCTATTAATGGATATTCCTTGACCACACTTTTGATGTGAGGCCAAGGCCTTTGCTTCGTGTATGGTCTTCTGAGTTTCTTATGGTTATTCTTCTGTAAAACACACCCATTGTCCAATGTCTACAATTTCCATTCTCAGTCTTTTTCAAGGGTGGTAAGATTTAAAGATGCTTGTGAAACAGTCTGATCCTTCTAGGTAAACAAACCTTTTTCCTGTTCTTAATAGTCATTTCTCCTGCTTAATTTGACAGCAGGTCTTTTTTTTTTTTTTTTTTTTAACAACTTACTTTCCAAAGCGTTCAACTTAGTTCTCATAGACTCATAGAAACAGTGAATTCTTTCTTTTAAAATTAATTTCATTTGTTTACATAGTATTTAATGCAGTAGAATTTCAAATAC
Source organism: Ailuropoda melanoleuca (assembly GCF_002007445.2). Lineage (NCBI taxonomy): Eukaryota > Metazoa > Chordata > Mammalia > Carnivora > Ursidae > Ailuropoda > Ailuropoda melanoleuca. The sequence continues at coordinate 105,573,262 of NC_048222.1, read as the reverse complement.
TTTCAGCATAAATAGGCTTGGGAACAAACAGACCTACTCTTGGTAACCGCATAGCTCACCTGGGTGGGGGAGGGGAGCGGGGGTGGCCACACGTCAGGGTGTGTGATAGGTGGCCCAGGGCACACTCAGTACCCCAGCAGTGTGTACATGAAGGGAGTGCAGAGCTTTGGCCGTGGTGCCTCTTTTGGTCTGTTCCATCTCCCTCTTTGGAGCAAATGAATGCCTTGAAAGTAGAAGTTCATTTAATGATGCCAGGTATGATTTTCTTCTGAGTTTTCTTGAGCTCTCCTCATTTTCATCCTTCTTTTTGTTCACTTTACAACTACTTTTGAGTAGCCGTTGTGTGCCAGGCACTATTCTAAGCATCGGGAATCAAATGGCAAACAACACATGTTCTCTGATGTCGTATTTATGGTATGGTATTAGGTCAGTAAGTTCAATAGGTTTAATTCACTGCCCCTCCCCCACCATTTTATTATAAAGCTTTCAAACCTACAGAAAAGTTGGAAGGTGTATCTTTTTTAAATGATCAGTTTTCAATTGAGTTGAACAGTTTTTTTTTTTTACAGTAAACACAAGAGTGACACAGAGATGTCAGTCTCTACTTTTGAGAGCCTTGTGGTGTAAAGATATCCATCACCAGAATACTGATCAAGAAGAATAAACTGAAATCATGAAGACATGCTCCTTTGAGGGCTGGAAATCACAAAGGTTAAATGCAAGATGGAGTGTTTAAGTGGGACTTGTCCTTGTGACTGGGGTTGGGTTTCTGCAGGTGGGAAGCTTTTTCGGCTTGGCCGTTAACATCATGGTCTTCCATCAGGGCTACTGCCTAGCTGGATTACACGAGCTGTAGGATTGCTGCACTTTAGCAGTCAGCTTTTGCGGACTAACAGACTACTCCAAAAGTTAGAGCTGTCAGTCAGTTCTGTGGTTTGATTGAGCAGTTCTTCTGGTCTGGGCTGGCTAATTGGGACTTGGTGGTCCATCACTCACATGCCTGGTAGTTGGCTCAGTGTCAGCGGGGACCACAGATAAGACTTGGTCAGGTGCCTTTCAGCATTCAGTGGGTTAGCCTTGGTTTCACATGATGGTGGCTTATAGGATTCCCAAAAGCGGCCAGAGAGAGGGCAAGCTCCTTTGCCCACCGCCTCTCTAAGTCTCTGCTTGACTCTTCTTTGTTGATTGATGTCCCAGTGACCAAATGAAGTCAAATACCTGAGCCTAGAGTAAATGGGAGAGATTAACCAGGTCTGTTCATGGAGTGGAATAATTTGTGGCCATTTTACATTTACAGTTCCATTGGGTTCTGGCTGGTTTGGGTGATGGCCTATTTGAGGAACTAGTCAAGTGCAGGGGGTAGTGTGTTTGGACGGCACATAATCATGGGGCCAATTATAGCAGAGTTTCCCTCCTAGGTTAACCCAAGTTGAGATCAGTTGGGAAAGGTTATCAGGGATCAGGTTAGAGGAATGTGTGCTCACAACTCCCTCTAGCGTTTCCACGTGCCAGGGCAGTCTGCGGGCTTTTTATTTGGTTTTGCTTTTTATTCTTTAACAAAAGCGAGACTGAGATTGAACAGTAGTATGTATCTCTTGTGACTTGTTGTTCAGTGGACAGCAGCTTTTTTCTGGGAACTGGAGGTGAGTCTGGCTAATCAAAGCAGTCAAGCTGCATGATGGAAGCTGCTGACTTATATTCAGAAGCTGGTCCTACAACCACGAGGTTAGTTATGGTGAAGGAGTCTGTCCTTGGGCCCAGTGACATAGAGTGATATTTGCATAACTGTACTGATAATTTTGTTTTTCTGAAACATATACTCATTCCCCCCATAAATGAAGTGCTTGAACATCATTTGAGAGAGAGCTTACAACATTTCAAGTTGCCTCCTAAGACCTTAAACAATTTGCCATTGAAAAGAGGGAGTGTGCTCAAACTCCTGTTGTTTTAGGATTTAAAGGTGCCCGGAAGCATCTCAGCGGTGTTGTGGAGTGTGAATGTGTTAGTAAGTCCAGTGTAGATTTACTCGGAGTGGCTTTTACTCTGTGACTGTTTAGAAGGAGAAGTTAGCTTTTAGCTTTCTGTTCTTGCGGGGGGTGGCCTGAAACTCTCCAAGTGCTTGCATTTCTCGGCATGGACCCTAAAAACGTGCCGTCTGATTACTGAGACTCTATAGGCTGATGTTTGTTGACTCAGACTATTTTACCAAGAACCTAAATGACTTGCTGCAGATACACTTCCAACTTTTTAGCTGTTTATTAACAAAATAAAAGCCATATATATTAACAAAATATAAGCTATTTGGTATTCCAGAAGACAAAAGGAAGATGAGTAATAGAGAAGGATGGATAACAGGAACAGTTCTGGAAACGGGTGATTTTTAGCATCTTTTTCTAACATGGTCTCCTGGGGTCCCTCCAGTCTCCTAAAGATGTCTGTAAAATCTCATTGTGTTCTTATGTGCCTCCTTCACTCATTTTGAAGGAGAGTTGAACTCAGTTCAGTCAGTAGGGAAATAACGGTGAAAAAGAAAACATTTAGACACTTAGAAAGAAAGAGTCTGTGCACCCTCATAGGCAAGCACTTTCCAGGAGAGCCCTGGGGACTTGTTGCCTCGCCAGGTTGCCTGGCCTGACTTCTGCTGCTCAGTGTGCCTCTTGACCCAGACTGCATGGGCTAGCAGAGGTCGATTCAGCTGGGCCTGGTGAGATGCCACGGATATTCACAGAGCTCACAGGTTGCAGGCATACCTCGGTGATGTTGCCAGTGCAGTCCCAGGACTCGGCAATAGAACACATACCACAGTAAAGCAAGTCCAGTGAATTTCCTGTTTTCCCAGTGCATATAAAGGTTAAGTTTACACTGTACTATAGTCTATTAAATAGTGTGCAGTAGTTAAAAAAAGGTACATACCTTAATTTAGAAATGCTTTATTAAAAAAAAAAAAACAGGGTGCGTGGCTGGCTCAGTAGGTAGAGATTGCGACTCTTGATCTCAGGGTCGTGAGTTCAAGCCCCATGCTGGGCGTGGAGCCTACTTAAAAAATAATAATAATAAATACTTTGTTCTAAAAGATGCTAACCATGATTTGAGCTTTAGCAAGTTGTAGTCAATGATCGCAGATCACCATAACTAATAGAATAAAAACGAAAGTGTGAAATATTGTGAGAATTACCAAAATGTGACACAGAGACATGAAATAAGCAAATGCTGTTGGAAAGTCGTACCGATAGACTTGCTCAGAGCAGGGTTGCCACAAACCCTCGCTGTGTAAAAAATACAGTATCTGCAAAGTGCAATAAAGTGAAGCACAAATAAAATGAGGTTTGCCTATGCTCTTGTTCATTGAACAGGAATGGGTTCGTCACATCGTCAGACGGCCCCAGAATTTGTCTGTAGGCACTGCCCTAAATGACTTATTTCCATGGACACCACAGTTGCTTACTCTGAGAGGGCCGTTAGCATGACTGGGCTATGTGGAGAAGGCCGGGGAGGGTCCTGTGTGCGGACGCTGAGCAACAGACCACAGGGGCCCTGCTGGGAACTCGCAAGAGAAAGATTGCACACTTGCAGCTGAGACTGAACGTCCACTCGTGGATTTTGATCTTGACCCTAACAGCCCGTCCTGAGTTCTTCAGTAAGGCTGGGTAATGGCCCAAAAAGCCAATGATTTTGTTTTCACTCAGACTGTTGATTCACCCACCGAGTGAGGGGGACAAGGGGTGGCTCCGTGACTCTGTTTTCTGGGAGGCTGGGGACATCCAGCATCCTGAATTTTTTCCCAGCAGTGTTTGCACATTTCCATGCTCCTTCCATCGAAAGTCAAGTCCTCATTGATTCCTTAGGCACCAGCTATGTGTGCAAGAACACCTGTGGGGGTGGCACACTTAGGCCCAGCATGAGGACGGGTGCCCACCTGGAGGCAGCCGCAAGATCCGCCCACCTCAGCCTGGGCCGTTCCAGTTGCCGTTCTTGGATGGGCTCTTCATTTCAGGTGGAGCTTCATCGAGTGTCAAGTTCCAGCTAATGATGTCATGCATGTTGTATCCAGATTCTGGACTCCTTATGCCTTTTTTCATCTCTTAGCTGTTTCACTAATCTTGGCTGTTTTATTGGAAAAGTGGAAAGAGGAAGGGCAAGGAGATCTGACTCAGATTTGCTGCTTCTCCACTCTGATTGCCATGAGAGATTAAGTGAGGGCAGATGCTGACGTGGTTTTTCCTGAAATGAGAACTGACATTATTTGTGGATTCCATTTTTGTCTTGAGTCCTTTTTTTATTTGGCAAAATATATACAACATAAAATTTGCCATTCTAACCATTTTTAAATGTACAGTTTTAGTGGCATTGAGTACATTCACAGTATTGTGGAACCATCACCACCCTCCATCTCCAAAATTACTTTGTCTTCCCAAGCTGAAACTGTACCCACTAAACACATTCCTTGAGTCTTGTGTCCTCTCTCTCCCTGATACCTAGGCCTATGGAAATGTTCTTTAGCTCATTGTTTAAAAGGAAAAATAACAAGTGCAGTTGAGATATGAAATGCCCAAGCCGAAGAGACTGGACTCCTCACCCCACTCTTCCTGTGAGCATTTTGTTGAAAAACTGTATGATGACTTTGGTTTTTCTTCCATTTCTATGTCACTGACCTAGTGAGAACAATCTCCAGGAAGATCTCTTCGACCAGATCTTGGCAGGGAAGCTGGAGTTTCCAGCCCCCTACTGGGATAACATCACGGACTCAGCAAAGGTACCCATCTGGGTTTGTTCCTGTGGGTTGCTTTCTGTCGAGGGGCCCTCATCTGTCTCGTGGGGCTGTTGAAGCTCCAGGTCTGTCTTGACTTTTAATGTGTGTTTCTTCTTTAAGTTCATTCCACAGTATAGTCTCTGAAACTTTTTTTTTAAGTTTTTAAAAATTTTTTTAAAAATTAACATATTGGGGGGCGCCTGGGTGGCACAGCAGTTAAGCGTCTGCCTTCGGCTCAGGGCGTGATCCCGGCATTGTGGGATCGAGCCCCACATCACTCCTCCGCTATGAGCCTGCTTCTTCCTCTCCCACTCTCCCTGCTTGTGTTCCCTCTCTCGCTGGCCGTCTCTATCTCTGTCAAATAAATAAATAAAATCTTTAAAAAATAAATAAATAAAAATAAAAATTAACATATTGGTCTTACCTAATACCCAGTGCTCATTTCATACCCCCCCCATGTCCATCACCCAGTTACCCCATCCCTCCACCCCCCCGCCAACAACCCTCAGTTTGTTTCCTGAGATTAAACGTCTCTTGTGGTTTGTCTCCTTATCTGGTTTCATCTTGTTTCATTTTTTCCTCTCCTCCCCTATGATCCTCTGCCTTGTTTCTTAAATTCCACATATCAGTGAGATCATGTGATAATTGTCTTGAAGCTCTTAAGCAGATTCTGACGGCTGGACTGGCTGTCTTCCCAGTTTGCCCCTGCCACCCTCCTGTGTTCCTCTAAGCCCTAAACATTCGTTCTTTCATTTATTTAAGAAATATGTATTGGACACCCATCAGAGTGTGGGAATGAGACATACCGACTTGCCAAAAGGAACAATACTTAGCAGGTTTACACTGTGGAATGATGATAATAACCAGAACTCTGAGGAGAGAACATCTTGGTTTAATGTCGACCCTGGAGAGCACTTCTCTTTTGTGCTGCTGCCGCCGCGAGACATCCGCGTGTGTGTAATGGCCTGGTAGGCCGCAGGCGTGTAGGTGATAATAGCTGTGACGTGGAAATGGCTGAGCAGCTGTGTTGGCTGGTTCTTTGAAGTATGTGGTGCAAACTCAGATCTCCGTGTGTATGCTGGAATTCCCCACCTCGTCTCCTCTGTGCTCTTCTTTTTCTAGGAATTAATCAGTCAGATGCTTCAGGTGAACGTCGAAGCTCGGTGTACTGCGGGAGAAATCCTGAGCCACCCCTGGGTGTCAGTAAGTACCCACATTCTCAGGGAAGGCACATCCGTACGTTGGGTAGCCTTCAGCATGCTTCCTCACCGTGGCTTTTGTGCACGCAGAGCTCTGCATCCAAGTCCCATGGCTGACGGACTGGCTGTTTTCTCTCATGAGCCAGTAGCGTGCAGATAGCTCTCTGCGAGAAAGCAGTTGGCATGAGGATCTCGGAGTATTTGCTCCTGCTTTGCGAGTGACCTGGGAAAGTCACTGGCCCTCTCTGGCCCTCGTCTTCCTCATCTACAAAGTGAAAGATTTGGTTGGGATGCTCTCTTAGGAGCCTTTCACCTTTTGCCTTCTGTGCTTCTGGGGTTTGGGAGTTTTCAGGATTTGTCCAGGGATGATCGTGTTTCAGACCCTGATCCCTATGTCTTTATGGCACATGGTCACAGGAGAGTCACGGGAGACCTCCTGCTATGGGTAGGGAGGCTGACACAGTCCCTGTCTGGAGCCAGCTGGGGGGGCGTGATGTCGACCAGAGTTCTTTTGGGGTTGGTGGTGCCCCTGGGTTTAGGGTAAATGTGATCCATTAAATGGTGCTGGTGGGAGAGTTTGCATTTCCCTTACTCCCAGAGGCTCCGAAAGTGAGGTTAATGTATGTAGCCAAGGGCTTTTGCTAGCTTATTGGGGAGGGGTGTCTCCCTGGTCCCTTCCACCATCTCTGTGGTCCCACACATCCTGACGTCAGGCATGAGCCTCCCTGGATCCTGCCAGGTGACTTGGGTCTTAGCCCAAGTAGCTGAGATGCTACATTTCTTTATGAGCAATAAAGACTAACAAGTAACTGAATTCTTGATTAAAATAATAAACTCTTCATTAATTTTGATGTTTCCACGGGAGGGATCTGTACTAAATTCTGTGGGATTTATGTCTTACGGGGAGAGTCTCAGAAGCCCTAAAGAGTGTCCTCCTTTGTGTTCTTGGAGACTGGCGCTCTCTCCTCAGCTTAGTCTAGGCTTAAGGAACAGAGCAAATGGCCTGGGGTCTTTCTGAGGACAGAAGACTGCTACACAACAGTAATTATTTTTAAAAGGTCATTGTTCCCCTACCCCTGTGGTAAAGATGGGCCCTTTCAGGAAGAGATGGTGGGGTGGGGGTGACTATTAAAGAAAACACAATTTAGGTTTGAGAATCAGAAATCATGGTATTTGGGGGCGCCTGGGTGGCACAGCGGTTAAGCGTCTGCCTTCGGCTCAGGGCGTGATCCCGGCGTTGTGGGATCGCGCCCCACATCAGGCTCTTCCGCTATGAGCCTGCTTCTTCCTCTCCCACTCCCCCTGCTTGTGTTTCCCTCTCTCGCTGGCTGTCTCTATCTCTGTCAAATAAATAAATAAATAAAATCTTTAAAAAAAAAAGAAAGAAAGAAATCATGGTATTTGATTCTTTTCTTTCCTGTAGGATGATGCCTCCCAGGAGAATAATATGCAAGCTGAAGTAACAGGTAAACTCAAACAGCACTTTAATAACGCGCTCCCCAAACAGAACAGCACCACCACCGGGGTCTCGGTTATCATGGTAAGTGGAAGGCAGCAGTGTCTGGCCTGACTGCTCAGCCAACATTGACTCTTTAGAAGTGAATAGCCAAGGGCTTTCCCTCACATGGAAGTTGGCACTTTCCATGTTCCTCTTTTCGCTTCAAGATTGGCTTGGCACACGGAGTGCCCCCATCTGGCTGACTCTTGGGCCTGGAGTTCTGGCGGGGGGTGGGGGTGGGGGTGGTGGTTGTGCAGGACCAGCCAGGCCAGTCGGATGGGCCCGGGCGCCGAGGAGCCCCTGGCCTCTCCTCCCGGGCTCGGGCTTGGCGCCCTCCCTGGTAGCTGCTTCTGCTCTCATCTCTGTGGCTCAGGAGGAGAGGGGTTCCCAAGCCCGGGTGGGTTTACAGTCTGAGGAAGTAACTCCCTGCCTATTCGAGGCTTCACAAACAGACTGTGTGAGGTAGGAATTATTCTTTGGGACCTGGGAAAAGAAACCACTAAAGTTAAACAAATTCCTTTTAGAAGTCAGTGTTTTGTGGCTTTTAAAAGTACAGAACAATGTAAAAAAAGTACTAGTTTTTTCAGGGTTAGGTTTTATGAGAAGTCAGTAACAGCGATCCCCATATTTTTTCAGACCTTCCTTCTTTCAGAATGTTTTTAATACAGTTTATCTAAATCCATAAACACAACAAATCAAATATGGCATTAAAGTAAGGGAAGTAACATTAAGGTACATTTAGTAAAAGGGAAAATAAAATCAGAAAGAATAAAATTGAGCCAGAAGTGCAGTCAGCTCGCTGAACCAGGCCTGAGCCCTTGCTGAAGTCGGGCCTTAGAGCTGGCTGGGAGCATCTCCTCTCCTGTTGGGGCACGGGGACACCGAGCCACCAGTGTTGGGGGCCATGAGCTCTGTTCTGCCCGTGCCACTCACAGGATCAGGGCCAGAGTGTGAGCTGGGGTGGCTTCGGACTCAGACTTTCTAAGGAGACAGGTGCCTGAGTTAGTAGGAGCTTGGCCACCCCTGACAAGCTTGGGTCTTAGTGGCACCCCGGGCCAGCTGGGTGTCTGACAGCCAGTGATGGGCCATCACCGTAGTTGCAGCTTTCTAACTCGGGAGAAGCCTCTCACCCTCTGGAAAGGTTCAACTTGTGCTCTACAGACTAGAAGGAAAGCAGTTGCTTACTCTCTAGCACATTGTAGTCTAGGAGCCTTTGCTTAAGAAGATTCTGGGTCCAGACAGAAGCTGGAGGGACCCCCGCCCCCCGCCATGCTGTGAAGAGAGAACACTGGGGGAGGTTTTGTTGAGATTCCACCCTTCAGCACCACGCGTGGTCTGTCGTTCTCCTTTCACCCCCGGGGAGGCTGCCCTCTGGATGTCCTTGTAACTCCCTTATTCCTCCCCTGCGAGGAAGCGTGCTCTCTCCCCGCTTCCCTCCCCCAGACAGAGCCTGAGCTTGCAGAATGGGTCTCTTGACATGTTGCAGGACATTGGCGTGCTCTGTGCCGAAGTGATGAGAAGGCCTCTTGAGTTGTGGTTTTCTAGCATTTTAGCAGCGTTCTGCTGAAAGCCCCGAAAAAGTCAGAGTTGTCACAGAATTAAGCTTAAACACTTAGAAAAGAACCATCTTGATTGACTCAACAGCATGAGAACATTTTCAGGAGGTTGCCCTGTAAGAGCGAGCACTGATGGGTGGGATGGATGGCCAGTTACAGCCCGGCCGCATGCACTGTCAGGCAGCTTCTGTGAAATGTAGAAAGAAATGAAACATTAAAAATTGGTACCCTTCACACATAATGAAACCCCTTAAGAAGAGTGTTTTTTAGAATCAAAATTTAATAACTATGTTAATTAAGCTTCATAGTATCCAGAGGAAGGACCTTTACGGGACTGTGCCCGGGCTTAGGAGAGTTTTACCATCATTGCCTGGGTCATCGATGGGCTCGGGGCCCACGCAGGAGTCACGGTCCAAGGCCTGTGGCCCCACCAAGGCTCTGGAATGATCCAGCCCTTTCCCTTATGGCTCAATATAGACTCCGTTCTGTATCATGACAGTTAGAGCCTCTCAGAACCTGTATCTTAGGGTTTACAAGTGGTATTTTTCCACTTGCTGATGAAGGAAATCAATAGTCACATTTCAAACCCCTGAGCTTTAACTGGATGGTTGTGTGAAGGAACGACTGTCTCTCATATTTGTAATTCCAGTGGTGACTGTGTGTTCACATGTGTGTTCAGTTGTCATTTTGAGCATGTTGGCAGGGTCCCGTCTAACCTCATGTTCCCTACACAACTCTGCAGGTTGTTAGCTCTGAGGAACTGCTGAGTGGCATTATCACATTCAGTACCTACAGGAGAAATCAGTAAAGCTTGTCTCTGGAGGTACCAATTCTCAATGGCCAAAAAGCTGGCCTGTGAATTTTGGGTTCGTTCCCAAAAGCAGTGGCAAGAAGGCCCCCATGGGGATGTCATGCTAATCCTCACCCAAGTGAGGACCTGGCCTGGGGCATGGTTGTGTGGGGGCAGCTTGCAATGCTTCGTGTTGTCCTCCTCATCCTCTTCACCACTACTCTGTGTCTGTGTGTCCTGCCCTTAGGAACAGTTTTCAATGTTTTTTATATTCAAAATAACCACAAAGGACTCTCCCTGGTATTCATACATTCTCATAAGGAGCGTAGGTGAGGCTGACCTGGTTTCCTACAGAGACAAATAGTCGTGGAAGTAGTGTATCCGTGCCGGGGGGTCGAATCCTCAGGTGACTGCTGTGTAGCTGCCAGTCGGAGCCGTACTGTCTGCCGTCACTCCCCTGGTTCCTGCGCCCTCGCGCCCCAACCCCAAGTCCGTGCCTGAGGCGCCTGTGAGAAACTGATAGGACAGGCATGTAAATAACAGCGGAAAAAAGTAGTTGATGCTATTGTCTGCGTTTTATTTGACAGTTTGATTTGACAGTGTGAGAGACACTTCAGTTTCACTCTTTACCCAGTTGAGACTATGGAGAATCCTGAAGCAGAATTCTGGTATTCACCATGCTGTGCTTAATCAGAGCAACTTCTAATTCGCAGCCCCTCTTAAATCTGCATGCTTGTCTCAGACCTCTGACACCAGTGTCCAGCCCTCAGCTTCTCAGCGGTGCGGGTCTCCTGTACCTACTGACAGCCTTTCCAGCCAGCAAAACACGCCCTTGGAAAACTTTAAAACTTCACAGCTTGCCGCGTTGCCTGCCTTCCCAGATCAGGAGCTGGCAGGTGCAGAGAGGAGGACCCCAGGAGTTCTCCTGCTCGGGGCTAGTTTTCACTTGGTGACAAAAAAGCATCTTTTTGTGAACAACATAGGACAAGTCCCTCTGCGAAGGCTTTTGTTCTCTTTCTTCAGCTACATTTCCAAAGATGCATTTTTATCAGTTAGATAGGTGTGGTGCCTTTGGGATAAGAGAAGAGAGTTCTATTGGATGAGGTTTTGGTTTAAGACAGGCCCGTGGTTTTGAAAAGCACTTGGATTTTCTTTGACTTGTCCGTGGTATACCTAAAGGACAGTGCCTTTGCAGGGCAGGCTCCGGGTTTTTCCCAGGGGGCTCATCCCAGCCTCGAGGACGGTACGAGGCCATCTTGTGGCAGAAGAGGGAGTTTCTAAAGAAACCTCGTTCACGCCGCAGCTGGTAGCCAACTTGAGAAAGGATGAATTCACATGGAGTGCTCTCCCCGCTCAGGGGGATGATGTTTCTTTCAGGGGGAAATTTGGGAATGATTTGGGCTTAATTTAAGATAGACAAAACTGTTTCAGTCGTGTTGCTTCTGTTTGAAGTAAGTCTAGTTTCTGTCCCCGCTTCTCTCCTCCCTTCTCCTGCCTCTCCCGCTGCCTGCATTGCTTCCCTCTGACTAGGTCCAAGGCAATGGTATGTACTAACTGCACTGCGATGCTTGTTCTGCCACACACATACATGGTCTCTTGACAGGAAGAGAAAAGGAGAAATAACTGGAGAATTGTTTCCTTCGACCCAGGAGGGAGGTTGAGGTAGAAAAAGAAGTGAATGCTGCCTCTCCCCATGTTCAGCGCCTCCTCTCCTATGAGGAGCTTGCAAGCTTATTAAAGAGCAATGCTAAGTTTCTGATTTGGCTTTTCCACAGTGACCTACCCTCCAGGTAATTGAAATTGTCCTCGGAAAGAACTGACTGCTCAGCTTGAGCTCGGAAGGGCCTGTGGAGAACGCCTGCTTCACAGCTGATACCGAGTGCCCTCAAGGCAGCCACGCAAGCCCCTCGTAGAAGGCCCTGTTGTTTATTCCTGTCTCCTCCAGACCTTATAGAATACTGGAAGAATCTGTATTACCTTTCCCCTCTGGGTAGTTAGATGACAAAACACCTTCTGATCATTGTGCCTTTTTAGCTAAAGGTGGGTCAGGTCAGACCTGAGAGCACCTTTGGAACCCAGTGAGGTGACAGCAGGCTGGGCTTCACTGGGGAAGCAAGCAGTGTTCAAACTGAGGCAAAGGAAGACTTAAGTCTCACCTCTGAGTCTGAGGTCAGAAAAGCAAGGCGATTTCTTCATGTTTGTGGCCATTTCTGTGCTCCTTGAGGAGTTGAGCAGATTAGAAACTTCGGGCATGGGGCCCCTGGCTGGCTCCACCGTGGCGCATGTGGCGACTTTTGATTGCAGGGTTGTGAGTTCAGGCCCCATGTTGGGCCTGGAGCTTACTTTAAAAAAAAAAAAAACAAGACAAAACGAAACATGGAGGTGTAACAAGATAAAACTGCCCAGGAAGAGGAAGAGCAGATCAGGTGATCATGGAGGATCTAAAAATGGGTAATGGTGCACCATCAGATGGCGGGCTTTTAGAGATGATATGGCCACTTGGGCTGTAGGGGGATTACTTATTTATATGACATGAGAGTCACTTTTCAGCCTGTGAGGAAGAACTTGCCTTAGAAAAGCTAACTGTCAGAGCCTTGGCACTCTTGTAGGGCTTGCTTATTGTCCCAGGATTCTTCTGGGCATGAGATCTGGGCATGGGAAGAAGCACTCAGAACTCAGGCCAGCTCAGAGCCAGACAAGGATCGCCTCAGGCTGCCATCCAGGACTGCCTGACGCTGAGTGAGGAGCTGAGGCCAAGCATGGCCAACTACCCGGGGAGGGGTGTCCTCAGCCACGACTCTTCCCTTAGGCTTCTGTTAGAAGAGAAGCTCGATGTTATTTCTCCTCTTCTGTTTCCAAGTCCTGTGCATGCTCTCGTGCGCTCCTGTCGTGGCAGCTCTGACCCAAGCCTAGGCCGGGCTAATGTGTTGTCTCCACTGCTCTCTCCTCAGAACACAGCTCTAGATAAGGAGGGGCAGATTTTCTGCAGCAAGCACTGTCAGGACAGCAGCCGACCTGGGATGGAGCTGACCTCTCCAGTCCCTCCCTCAGCTTCAGCCGAGGAGCCCCCTGTGTCCGCGCCGGCAGCAGCCCCGGCCCCTCTGGAATCTCCCACACCCCCTGGTACCCCTGCTGCCTCGGGCTGTGAGCGGGCAGGGACCTGGCGCCGCCACCGTGACTGAGCCCCGGGCAGACGGGCTGGAGCCCCCGCGCCGCTGGAAAGCCCCTCTTCTGCTTGGGCCTGCCGCGCAGTCCCCTCACTGAAGAGCCTTTCTCCGCTGCCTGCTGTCGGGAAGGTTGCTGGCACCCCCGAGGGCCACCAGGAGCTCTGGGCCAGGGCTTTGCTTCTTTTCATACTCCGGGCTCTCCCCTCTGGTTCCTGGAGGGCCCTGTGCAGTGGTAGCCTTGGTGACACATATTCAAAGTGGCTCGTTTTAAATTACTTGTTTTCGGTTCAGTGGACATTTTACAGTGTCACCAGGAGAACGTGCAACTTTTATCTGGGATTTAATGCATTTTTATAGAAACACTTTGGACAAATCAAGATCTCTCCCTTATTTAAGTAAACTCGGAGTGTTCCTTTTTTTCTCACGAAGAACTTAGAACTGCATTTGTCCCTTTGTGGGTGTCCTGTGAGACGTGACGCAGCACCTTCCTCAGCGGATGGGGTTTGGAGGGCTGGCTTTCTGATGGAGAAGTGAGCACCCAAGAGGCCAGTCTGGTCATCAGACACTAATTCCAGACTTCGAGAAGTGCTTTTGGGTGCCTGGGGAAGCAGCCCACCATAGAGCTTGGGGTGCCGGGCTTACCTAAGACGACACTGGATACTGATTTGTACACAGACCCCAGGGGAATGTCACTCTGTTCCCTAGACATTGTGTGTTCTCTCCCCAACTCTTCCCACATATGTGTCAGGAAATGCTAACGAAGTTGTCCTTTGGGCTTTTTCGTGAGAGGCTTGGCGCATGCAGCATCACCCGGGCCAAGGTGGCTCCTCCTCAGCAAACCGGCTTCTAGCAGAGCAGGAAAAACCAGGCATCTGAGCAGCCACCAGACTCTCTTTCATCATCTGCTTGTCGTCCGGAGCTGGCCGGAAACAACTGGGGAAACATGGGCCGAAGCACAGTCAGGACTGGGGCAGGAAGGTGCTCCGCAAACATCCTCTGTTATTAACCTTCTGGAAGGCTGCTGGCAGTTTTTCCTTTTTTCCCCACTACCCTGCCCTTTTTAATAATTGTACATAATTGGTAGATTTGGTTTACCCGCTCATCTTCTAAATTGGTGGGCCCTGTAGTTCATTCTCATTGTTAGACTTTTGCCTCTTACAAGTGTACCCAACCTGCAATAAACCCTTCTTGAGAACAAAGTGATGGGGGTGGGCAAAGGATTGTGTGGTGCTGTTTTGCAGGGCATGTGTGATCAAAGCACACTTCCGTGCCCCAGGTTCCCGCAGGTGTATCGGTGTCTCTTTATGAAGTTTCGGGTGAGGAGGGGGAAGAGAGAATGATGCTTGGGAAGAGCACGTGAAAGTGCATCTTGGTCAAAGTGTATTTGGTAACAGGTGCAGAAACCCACAGCAAGAGCTCAGGATAATTAGGGAAGAGTAATGTACAGCAGAGGAATCCTGTGGAACCAACGGCAGGAAGGTCAGGCTTTACAGGAAATAGGGAGTCAGGGCAGCTTTTCCCGTGTCTTATCCCTGTCTCTGACTCAGACGCTGTGCTGTCTCCTGTCTGCTGCTTTGGGTGCATTTGGGCTCTTGGTTTCTGTTCTCTTCTAACGCCTGCTCGCCTGCAGCCCTGGTGTAGCCTGGTCCCACTTCTGTCCCCGGCTTCTCAAGGCTGCTTCTCGAGGCTGAACTTGAGACCATCTCCTTCAGCTCCAGATCTCTTCCTTCACACTGCTGAGGGAATGAGACCCGTCTGCCTGTCCCCAGCCACGCGATGATTTCTTCCTAGGCTGGCGCTGGCTCACGATTTGATCCGGAGGCCGGTTACAAAACGCAGATGGGCTTCCCGGGCCCACGGCTGCGGCAGGTACAGGCCTCAGGAGGAGGGCAGTTTCCAAAAAGCCATGATGTACAGGCCTAGACCCTTCTGCACGTCTCTGTCCTCACTGAGGAGTTAAAGAGCAAGCCTTTCACGGCTTCCAGTGGAAATATTTTTGTTACTGGTGCAGGAAGAGCTCGTGTCAAGGAAAGAGGAGAACACCGGAAGTAGGGATGGAGCAGGCCTCTGGGAGGGATCAGAGTCTGAAACCTGAGCTCCTCCCTGGGACTGAGGTCCAAAGGCATTTGCTAACAACTTAAGAATGGAATTGCCGGGCAGTGCTGTGTCGGCTGATAAGACCAAGGAGCATCTTCTGTCCAGCACGTGCTCCCGCCCTCTGTGCCCCCCTCACGTGGCCTGGGACATGGTGGGGGAGGATGGGCTGGAGACAGGAAGTGGCATAAGCAGGTGTGGCAGCACAGCCTAGCAGTCCTTCTGGGGTTCTCTTAATCCCACAGACACCTTGAGTGATGTGTGTTGGTACAGGAGCAAATCAGACAGTTTGGTGGCATTACCCAAGTCATGGGATTGGCAGGAGACAGTCACCATGCAGTTTTAGGTGGTTCATCTCCAGAGCGGTGCTCTTTGGAAGGTACCCTGTCAGGGGTGGGGGGAGGGAATGCAAATCAAGGCCCGGATGTGAGTGGTCATCTCAGTAATGATCCTTAATAAAGGCTCTGACTCCACAGGCAAGTTGTTCATTTGGCCATGTGTTTAGAAAACATTCTTCTGTTCTCAGAATCCAGATTAAATACAGGTATGTAACTGCTGGTTCCTCCGCTCCTGCACGGTGAGAGTGTCAGGTCCTTGTTGGATGTTCATTCTCTTAGTCCAGCAGGGGATCTAACCTTTGAAGAAACTGACCTTTGAAGGGATAGAAAAAGGGGAGTGGCGGCCTGCTGAAACCGTCCTGGGGTGCCTGCCGGGCTCAGCGCCTGGGCCACGGGTCAGGGTGGGTGTCTCTTTTTTCAGAAAGCTTGCTCTGGTATGGAAATACATGGAATATATGGATTGAAACCATTTGGCAAAACTCCCCCCGAATATTTTCATGGATATGACTGTGAAATGTGAATTTGAAAACAGGACTGTTCAGCACAGACCACATGGAAAGAGAAAGGGTGCCGACCAGCGGTGTTGTGGGGAAAGACTTCTAGAGCAGCATGCCGCCCCCTGGAAACACGGTGTCATCCGCTGAAGTTGGCATTGTCTGGTGGCACATTAAAAAGGAATGGGTGAAATTAATTTTGTAGTATATCTGATTTAACCCAATGTCTCTACAGTATTGAACATGCAACCAATGTAAGCAAAACCTTGGAGATACATATATTTTTTTAATCCTTGAAATCTGGTGTGTACATCTTGGTTGGCGATTGGCACGTGGTGAGTGCCCGGGAGCCCACGCAGTTACGCCGGCCACACCGGCCACTGCAGCTCTAAAGACAAGACACCTCTCGGTCTTTGTTCCTCTTCTTTTTTTGTTTTGTTTGTGCATACGATGTGGATGACGATGCAGAAAGAATGCTTACCTAGGCTTTAAACAGGACTGCTGATTTAACATGACTCAGCAGGTTAGAACACCGATCCGGACCCACGACGTGAAATCAGGGTGAGGCGCTGAGGTTCTACCCGCGGCCTCGACCTGCGCCCGCGCGTGGGGAAGACCGGGGCGACCAGTGCAGCGGTCAGCGTCCAGGGGGCGCCACACAGCTGCCTACCCATCGGCGTGGTCTGAAACTGCGCCGTGACCGGTACGAGCGGGCCTGGCCTGGAAGCCGAGCCCTCCTGCGGCTGCAGGTCTGTTCGGAGGGCGTCGAGGTGTGTGGTGCGCACGAGGCAGTAGTGCTCACCCGAGGGACTGCAGCCAGAGGGTGCGGGCTTCGAAGCCTGGGCAGCCAGGGACTAGTGGGAAGCACCGTAAGGCACGAGGGGAAACGAGACGCACGTCCGCTAGATGTCTCTAGCTGTATGAAAACGTGTTCCATAGCCGCGGGTGTAGACTCATTGTACTTACTGTGGATGGTGGTCCGAGGTTAGTAGGTAGGCGGCACGAAGGGTCAGATGTGACTCTAATCAACGGGCAGCACAGTGACAGAATTAGCTGCTTTCTGAAGGAGTGACAGTCTAGTCCTTGGAAATGCTTAGCTGCTAAAGAATAAGCCCCACCGAAGTTTACTTACAGAGTACTTCCTCCTGTGTCATTGAGCCATTCCACGTCCGAGAGAGAGGGAGAGAGAAGAGAGAGAGGGAGGGAGGGAGGGGTGAATGTCCGCACTCCGTGAGAAAACTCGGAAGGATCAGGAGCTCATCCTGACGTGCTGGAACCGGGACTTGCTGCTCCCGGTTCCCAGGGAGGCTGGCCTTACGGCTGGGCTGTCGTCTAGGCGGTCAGACATGCTTTAGATGGGACGTCTGTGTCCCAGGCAGAGGTGGGATGGGATGGCGGAGACACCTGGCAAAGTGGTGGAAAGTGGGGATTGAGGAGGCCTGAGAGGTCACAGGGGCGGCGGGGAGTTCTGTTAGACGAGGGGAGTAGTTTCTCCAGAAGGAAGTCGGTGCGTGCATCTTAGCTTAGTCTTGGCCAGTGGATTTGAAGGGGCCACCCTATGATAAAGCCTACAGCCTTGAACTCAGTCAGCTGGGGGAAGGTGCCCTCACTGGACAGCTGAGGGGAAGGAAAGGGTGCAGCTGGTACACAGCCGGCCCTTTGCTTCTGCCCCGCCCTTTCCCAGACAAAACCCTGTCATTTGGGGCAGTGTGGTCAAGATGGTTTCAACCCGGTGGGCTGAGTGTGGTGAGTTGTGAGGGTTGGGCACCTGTCTGTGCAGAGGATGAAGTCGGGTCTGGGGAATGTCTTTCAAGTTGTCCAAGTTCAGAGCTGCAAAGCAGCCAGTTGCTTCCTGCCAGGTATGAGGAAATAACAGCCTGCCTAGCTCCCCCGCCACTCAACTTTGGTTTTGGCAAGGAAAAATATTCCTCAACTTGAGACATGAAAGTAATTCACTACATGTTTCTGGCATAGGACTGCTGAGGTCTCAGAATTCATAGGAACGTTTGTGCATTGCCTTCATCCTTTGCTGGAGAGCCTGGCTGTCTCCAGAAGACAGCTTGACTAAAGGCCAAACCATGTTCAGTTTCATTAGAACAATGTGATGTCCCTTGGTTTGAGCAATCTGCATTTTTGGTTCATAGCAGGGAGGGCTGGGAGTGGTGTCAGTGTGTCATCAGTAGTAAGCTTGGGTTTTTATTTTATTTTATTATTTTTTTTTAAAGATTTTATTTATTTATTTGACAGAGATAGAGACAGCCAGCGAGAGAGAGGGAACACAAGCAGGGGGAGTGGGAGAGGAAGAAGCAGGCTCATAGCAGAAGAGCCTGATGTGGGGCTCGATCCCAGAACGCTGGGATCACGCCCTGAGCCGAAGGCAGACGCTTAACCGCTGTGCCACCCAGGCGCCCCAGGCTTGGGTTTTTAAATAGTGATCTTATGACATTGGGAGACCCAAAATGTGCATCACGGACTCAACTCTTCAAATCTATGTATAGATTTGATTCAGATGAAAATATAAAAGGTGTTTTCCCCACATATCTGAGAGGAAATAGACAAAAGAAAATTTAACGAATATTTTTTGTACTTTGTTATTGATTTGCTATTTTACAGTGTTTTCCTTCCGTTTTACAGTGTAGGAAGTTTTTAAACTTCCCAGCTTGCTTCTGCTACAAAAAAGGGGAGTAGTGGGGCTGGTTGCTCTCCTAGTTGAAGTAGAAAACTCTCTTTCCCCAGCAGTGGGGCAGAAAGAGCCAAGGACAGGCACTGGCATAGTTGCTGATAGGCACGGTGTGTGCAGGTTTTGAGATTCACGGCACGTCCTCGTTTCTTGTTTGTGAACATGCTTTGGCCTAATATGAGGTCATATGATGAGATGAAGCTGGGGGGCTGGCTGCTACCCCATGACCTGTAATGCACCTCAGGAACCAGCCGAGCTTCCCCAGCAAGCTCAGTGGTAGGATCCTTCATCCCATGTGGTGGATGCAGAAGGAATCTGTGTCGTTGGTGTGCTATGTTCTTTCCCAGTGATGGAGGGTGGGCAGGACAGTGCAGTAGGAAGGACCAGACCAGGCCCATGATTTGTATGGCCAGGAGCTCTTGAAATCCAGTAAAAACCTCTCTCTCCCCTAAAATTCCTGTGTTGGTAGCTATGTCCCCTGTTATTTTAATTCAATTCTCTTTGCCAAAGAAAAGGGTGTCAAGTGGAAGTGCTGTCTGGCTGTATGGGGGATTCCTGGCCATCTCCGGCAGACGTGACCCTCACCGGCCTGCTACCCCACTGGCCATCTGACAGCAAGGGTGTGTGTGGCTGTGTGTGGGTGTGGGTGTAGGTGTGTGTGTGTCAGGCCACTGGCCCTTGGGCTCTGCTCCGCTGTTGGAGCTAAATGGCAAAGGGCAGCCCCAGGTTCCAAGCTCCCTCACGTCCTACACGCAGCTTCTGGTGTTCCCGTGCGGGTCACTGTGAATCTTCTTGTCCTGTAGGCTGATCAGTAGAAGTAAATGTTTCAGCGGGCAAAATCATTCCTTTTGATTGAATTAATGTATTAGAATATTTATTTATGGCTGTTTGGTGTACTCTGGGGAGTGAGATTTCGTTTGAGAGGGAATCATCCATCAGTGTGTGTCAGGGTGCTTGTCAAATTTTCATGCCCTGTATTTGCTCAGCCCGCCTGCTTTCTCCCAGAGATCCAGTGTGCTGTTTCTTAAGTTACAGATCCTCAAGGACTTGATTAGTGGCGTTTCAGTAAGAATCAATACTATCAGGGAGGAAAATCTGAATTTCTTGAGGCAGCGCATTTTAAAACCAGCCGTAAATTACTGTATGTAAAGGGAACACAGCACACTTTCAACTGCAGCCATTTAGTGAGTGTGCTGCCAGCCACGCTTCCGTCTGCATAGGTCATCCAGTTTCATCCCAGAACACCTCAACTTTGACTTTTTTCCCCTCATTGGTTTAAATTTATTTGAAGTAATTTTTTTTCAAGTAGCTAACATTGGTTAAAATAAGTGAATGTTGAATAAATCCTAACAAATATGGTAAACAGATTCTGTCTTAGCCCTTGTGTTGACACCAGCTATATTTGTTTTATGAGTAAAGGAATATGTAAGTAATACATACGTAAGTAATGTGTATTATGTTTTTGTTAATTTGCCATAGTTGTGAGTTTTAAAACCAATAAAGGCAGTGGAGGCACCAATTTTCTTCTTAGGCTCCAAGAGGAAGCTGCTGTATTCACTTTGCTTTAAGCTTGTAGAAATGGGGTAGCTGAAGTATCAGATGCTTGGCAGAGGATGGAGGTATTCCAGATTTTCTTCTACCATTTTCCCTAAAGTTTCCAAAGTACAATACTGGAGGGTAACAACGAGGATGTTTAATTTACCAGTAACTTGGGTTTTTCTTTGATCTAAAATGTATATTCTCACATCTACTTTTTCTTTCTTTATGGTTTATAAAACAGTGGTGGATCTTAGCTATAGGTCTAGTGTTCTCATCAGTGTAAGTCTTGATAAGAGGGAGGTGTCTGGCCACGGTCCATGTTCCTATTTTCAAGAGAGTCTCTTATTGGTTCTTGTTCAAAATCTGGGACTAAACCAGAGTTTCTTTGCAAAGAATTGTTTAACCAATGTTTTAAATTAGAAGTGGAAAGAAAGATATTTTGAAAAATTCAATTACAAATGCCATTTTAATAATTTTTCTGTCAAACTGAGTTGCTCCATTCCAAATCTTTGCTTTTAGAGAGAGAAGAGCTGAACGTTGGAAAATAGGAGGGGACCCCTTTACGTAAGTTACGAGAGAGAGAGAGAGAGAGGGGGAGAGAGGTGAAATGCTGATTTCAACTCGAAGTTCACAACTTAACAAAGAATTTATTTATGCAATACAGACCTTTTCTCAAATAGTTTTCACAGATTTCCACACAGCAATCTACTAGAAAAGTAGAATTATACAACACCAAAATAACATGTTTCTTAGTACAAACTGCTACTCAAAGGAAGGTGAAGATATTTAGTAACAAAGAGAAGGTCAGACGGGTGTTGCTTCCTACACCACCTCTTCATAGCCTCTGTTCGCAGACTGGAGTGGGGGAGGGGAGCCTAGCTGATGGCTCTGCCTCAGTGCCTGGGCACAGTCAAACCTCAGGGGTGAGCTTTGGTACTTGCATTTACTTTAAAAGAAAAACAAACGTTGTGAGCCCACGAGCCTTGCCATCATTTCATTTTGGTGTGCTATGAAGACAACATATCAGGAAAACATTGTAAATAAAACATTGTAAATACTTCACACTTCTATAACATTAGATCCTTTATGTTAACCACACACTAAAATAAAAGAACCTCCCCCAAACCATAATTTTCTAGGTCTAAAGCATGCTTGAACAATAATATTGATAGAAATAATTCGAGATGTTTTAAATTACATTTACCATAATTTAAACATTACTATTTAAATCCCAGAAATTTCAGTGCTGAAGAAGCACGATTGCTTGGAAAAATACAGGACCCAGAGTACAGCATAAAATTCCCTATCCCAGTATTATAACCCATGTATTTCTCAAGATTACAGATAAAGGGAAATGGTTTTTCATAATATAGCTAGAATATGTGGGTTTACTTGCTCCACTGTATGTTTCCATAATTGGTGAAAATAGACTTCTCATTATGACTAAAAATATAGATTTTTTTAAACTACAGAACCCAGCAGCCAATTTTCTGCTTTGCTATTCCCCCAAAAAAGTCAAGCAAAGTCTACAAAAATAGCAATTAACTTTAAAAAATATTTTGCTTCTTAGAGCAGAGCAAATTTAAGTTACATTCAGATGTGATAGTGATTTCTAAGAGAAAGATGCTCCCAATTCCCCCCCCCCATCGAGGCTGGGGGCCAGGCTGATGTGCAGCTGTCACCGTCAGTAGCGGGTTTGGTATTCGTGATGCCACCGGTTAAAGTCGTTGTAAAACAGAACAATGCTTCCTGAGGCCATGCCAGAAATGATGCACCTGGGAGAAGCAGAGAGAAGGAGGGGTTTACAAACTTCTTTGTTTCCTAGGGTTCTGTTCCTAAAGAAAGAACTGCCTTCCCCAAATCTACAAGGTAAATCTAGAACATGGCAGTGAAACCTAACAATTTGTGAGGACTGTGGTACATTTTCTGATGATTAGGGTACAACACCGAGTGAACTCAGAATGCCACCTCCCATACGCCACAAAGATCCACAGCACAGCTTGCCTTTTTACTGAATGCGAGCTGGTGTGTGCAGGATGAGTCACTAACAAACACCTGTTAGACCTGATCACTTCCGGGGGGGGGGCGCTGGGCTGGTGAGCCCTAGCTTTTATTTTTATATGTATGAAATTGAAGTCTAGTCGACATGCAAGGACACGTTAGTTTCAGATATACAACATAGTGATTCCACAACTCTGCGTGTTACCCTGTACTCACAAGTGTAGCTCCCGTCTGTCACCATGCGATGCCAGCACCATACCACTGTCTCTGGTCCCTATGCTGTACCTTTCCCCTGTCTTTTCTATGAGGTATCAGAAGCAAACTCAAAGTACTTGCTGGTGGGGGAAGCAGCACACAATTACGTGACGGAGATCTCTCTGGCAGAGACAGAATCAAGGAAGAGTAAGAAAGCAGAGTGCTGACTGTGATTTGGGCCGAGTTCTGCTCTGCCGAAGATGTGGACGGGGGCCTAGTCCTCATAAGACTGTGAACTCACTGAAATGATCACTGAAGACAGACAGGAGCTGCCGCTGCGTGCTCCCCTGGCCCTGAGAAGGTGGTGCAGGGAAAACCTGCAGAACAGTGAGATGAACAGTTTAGAGGAGCTTATTACCATAGACTTTCCTCTGAGTGGTCTGGTAGGGCCAGTCCTTGTAAGTCATTTTCAATATCCTTCCTACTACCTCCTATCAAAAGTAGGAGCTAAAATGTGCCACTACCAAAAAAACCAACCAAAGGTAGTAATGAGGAAATGACAGACAAAAAAAGCTCTAAGACACATAGAAAACAAATAGTAAAATGGCAAAAGTCTTATCAGTAATTGCTTTAACTGTAAAGGTGTTGAACTCTCCAATCAAGAGACACTGGTACAGTGGATAAAAAAGATGATCAAACTATATGCTGTCTACGAGATGGTTGCTTTAGATCCAAAGACACAAACAGGTTGAAAGTGACAGGATGGAAGAAGATATTCCATGCAAATAGTAATGAGAGAGCTGGAGTGGTGTACTAATGTCAAAGTAAGCTTTAAGTCAACATCTGTTATGAGACAAAGGACATTATCGATTAAAAGGTCAGTTTATCAAGAAGATATAGCAATTATAGGCATACCTTGGAGATACTGTGTTGGTTCTAGACCACTGCAATACAGTGAGTCAGATGAATTTTTGGTTTCCCAGTGCATGTGAAAGTTATGTTTACATTTACACTGTAGTCTATTAAGTGTGCAATAGCATGTCTAAAAAATGTACATACCTGAATTAAAATTACTTTATTGCTAAAAACTGCTAACCATCATCTGAGCTTTCTGCAAGTTGTAATCACAGATCATCATAACAAATAGAATGAAAAAGTTTGAAATACTCTGAGAATTATCAATGTGACAGACACACGAGCAAATGCTGTTGGAAAAATGGCAGACTTGCTCAACACAGGGTTGCCACAAAACTTCAGTTTGTAAAAATAGTATCCGCAAGGCACAATAAAATGAAGTGTGCCGTACAAACATAGGTGCACCAAATATCAGCGCCCCGCAAGATACATGGAGCCCAAACTGACAGAATGGAAGAGAAAAATAAACAGTTCTACAATAATAGTTGCAGACTTCAGTACTTTCAAATAATGGGTAGAACAACCAGAAGGAAATAGAGGACCTAAACAATACTAAAAACCAATTGGACTGGGGTGTCTGGGTGGCTCAGTCGGTTAGGCGTCTGCCTTCGGGGCAGGTCATGATCCCAGGGTTTCTGGATTGAGCCCTGCATCAGGCTCCCTGCTCAGCAGAAGAGACATTTTTCTCAAGTGCGCATGGAGCATTTTCCAGAATAAAGCATGTTAGGCCACCACACTAGGCTTAATACATTTAAAAATCATACAGGGGCGCCTGGGTGGCACAGCGGTTAAGCGTCTGCCTTCGGCTCAGGGCGTGATCCGGCGTTATGGGATCGAGCCCCACATCAGGCTCCTCCGCTATGAGCCTGCTTCTTCCTCTCCCACTCCCCCTGCTTGTGTTCCCTCTCTCGCTGGCTGTCTCTATCTCTGTCTAATAAATAAATAAAATCTTTAAAAAAAAATCATACAAAGTATCTTTTCTGATCATAATAGAACTAGACATCAATAACAGAAGGAAAACTGGAAAATTCACAAAAATATAGAAATTAAGCAACCAGTGAGTCACAGAAATCTGAATAGAAATTAGAAAATAACTGAGACAAATGAAAACAAACACAACAAATCAAAACTTAATGTAATGCTGAGGGGAGTTTATAACGGTAAATACATACATTAAAAACAAAGATCTCAGTAAACTAATTCTACACCTTGAATTAGAAAAAGAGCAAACTAAACTCAAAGCTAACGGAAGGAAATAATAAGGATTAGAGTGGAGATAAAATAGAGGATAGAAAAAATGGGAGAAAAATCAAGAAAAGCAAGAGCTCGTTCTTTGAAAAGGTTAACAAAATTGACAAACTTTTAGCTACATTGACTAAAAGAGAGGACCAAACTACTAAAATCATAGAGATGTTACTACCAAATAAAGAGGATTGTAAGAGAATACTAGGAAGAATTGTATGCCAACAAATTAGATCAAACGGAATAGATGGAAAACTTTTTTTTTTTTTTTAAAGATTTTAGGGGCTCCTGGGCGGCTCAGTCAGTTAAGCAGCTTGCCTTCGGCTCAGGTCATGATCCCAGGATCCTGGGATTGAGCCCCATGTCAGGCTCCCTGCTCAGTGGGGAGTCTGCTTCTCTCTCTCCATCTGCCCCTCCCCCCGCTCATGCTCTCTCTCAAATAAAAGCTTTAAATAGATAAATAGATTTTAAGTAATCGCTACACCCAACATGGGGACTGAACTCACAACCCCAGGATTAAGAGTTGCACAACTCCAATAATGCTAAGTGAAATAAGTCAAGCAGAGAAAGACAACTATCATATGATTTCTCTCATCTATGGAACATAAGAACGGATGATCGGTAGGAGAAGAAAGGGATAAAGAAAGGGGGGTAATCAGAAGGGGGAATGAAACATGAGAGACTATGGACTATGAGAAACAAACTGGGGGCCTCGGAGGGGAAGGGGGTGGGGGAATGGGATAGACCAGTGATGGGTGGTAAGGAGGGCACATATTGCATGGTGCACTGGGTGTTATACGCAACTAATGAATCATCGAACTTTACATCGGAATCCGGGGATGTACTGTATGGTGACTAACATAATATAATAAAAAAAATCATTAAAAAAAAAAAAAAAGAGTTGCACACTCCAGTGACTGAGCCAGCCAGGTGCTCCTGAAATGGAAAAATTCTTAAAAACACACACCATACCAAAACTAGAGCATGAAAAAATAGAAAATATGAATAGACTTATAACTACTAAGGAGACTGAATCAATAATCAAAAGCCTCCCAATAAAGAAAAGCACTGGACTAGATGCTTCAGTGGTGAATTCTACCAAACATTTAAAGAACAATTAACATCAACTCTTAACTTCTAAAAAAACTAAAGAGAACACTTCCTAACTTGTTCAGTGAGGCCAGCATTAACCCTGACACCAAAGTGTCACTACAAAGAGACACTACAAGAAATGAAAATTACAGATCAGTATCCGTTATGAATACTGCTACAAAAATCTTCAACAAATATTAGCAAACCTAATTCAGCTGCATATTAAAAGGATTATACACCATGACCAAGATGGGTTATTCTTGGAATGCAAGGATGGTTCAACACACAAAAATCAATGTAATCTACCACATTAGCAGAACTAACAAAAACCTACTGAATCACCTCAATTGATGAACAAGAGGCATTTCCCAAAATTCAACATGGTTTTATGATAGTACTCAAACTAGGAATAGATGGAAAATACATAAATATGGTAAAGGGAATTTATGAAAAACCCACAGCTAATATCATACTCAAAGCTTTTCTCCTATTATCAGAAACAAGACAAAAATAAACACTTTTACCAGTTCAGTATGGTACTGAGAGTTCTAGCCAGAGCAATTAGGCAAGACAAAGAAAAAAAAGATCCAAATTGGAAAGTTCGAAGAAGTAAAATTACTTCTATTACAGATGACATGACCTTATATGTAGGAAATCCTAAGGATTCCACAAAAAGACCTGTTAGAATTAATGAATTCAACAAAGTTGCGAGATATAAAATCAACACAAAAATAAGTTGCATTTCTGTACATAGACAATGAAAAATTCTGAAAAGGAAATTAAGAACAATTTCATTTACAATAGCAACAAAATGAAAAAATAATAAATTTAACCAAGGAGACAAAAAATATGTATATTACAAACTATAAAATGTTACTGAAAGAGACTGAAGAAAATATAAATGGAAAGACATCTGTGTTCACAGACTGGAAGATTTAATATTGTTAAAATGACCATACTAGCTAAAACAATCAAACAGATTCAACCCAATCCCTATCAAAATTGCCCCCCTGCTTTTTTTTTTTTTTGAAAAATAGAAAAACCCATCTTAAAATTCATAATGGATTATCAAGGAACTCCAAATAACCAAAAACAATCTTTAAAAAAAAAAATCAGATGTACTTCATGATTTCAAAAGTTCCCACAAAGCCTATAGTAATCAAAACAGTTTGGTACTGGCATATGGACCAATAGAATAGAGAACCCAGAAATAAACTCATATATATGGTCAAGTGATTTTTGAGAAGTGTCAAGACCATCTAGTAGGGGAAAGGACAGTCTTTTCAAAAATAGTGTTGGAAAAACCAATACCCACATGCAAAAGAATGAAACTGGACCTTTATCTACCCTCCTATACAGACATGAATTCAAAATGGATCAAAAACTAAACATAAGCGTTACAACTCTACAACTCATAGGGAAAACTTAATGACACTGGATTTTGCAGTGATTTCTTGCATATGCTGGAAGTGTTTGCAATGACAGCAAAAAAAAAAAAGACTTCATCAAAATTAAAAACTTTTGCACATCAGAGGACACTATTAAGAGTGCAAAGTCAACACCACTGGTCATTAGGGAAATGCATATCAAAACCACAGTAAGAGACCATTTTACACCCACTGGGATGGATATTATTAAAAATAAAAAAATAAACCACAACCAGGACATAACAGGTACTGAGGATGAGGAGAAATTGGAGTCCTTGTGCACTGCTGGCGGGAATGTAAAATGGTGCAGCCACTGTGGATAACAGTTTGGCAGTTCCTCAAAAAGTTAAACACAGAATTACCATATGACTCAACCATTCCACTCCTGGCTGTCTACCCCAAATAAGTGAAAACAGGAATCTGAACAGATATTTGTATGTGAATGTTCATGACAACATTATTCACAATTGCCAAAAGGTGAAAACAACCAAAATGTCAACAGATGAATGGCTACACAGAGTGGCATGTACTATTCAGCCTTAAAAAGGAATGAGCTTGATACATGCTACAAGAGGACAAATATTTTATGCTTCCACTTCTGCAAAGTACCTGGAAAAAGCAAATTCATAGAGACAGACACTGTGTTGAGGTGAGATGGATGGAGCTCTGGGAGGGAAAATGGGAAGTTAGTGTTTAATGGGTACAGAACTCCTCTTTGGGATGATGAAAAACTTATGAAAAGAAAAGAACTGGAGATGGACAGTGGTGACAGTTGTACTACAGTGTGAATGTACGTAATGCCACTGAATTGTACACCAAAAAAAGATGGTAAATTTTATGTATATGTTGGCACAATAAAAAAATTAGGAACTAAAATCTGTGACTGTATATTAAGAAGAAATAAGATACCGAAAACTATCTCCCCAAAATTTACCACTTGGAAGGTTTTAGGAAATAAGGCAAATCTCTTCATAGAATTCTCATGGACAGAGACACAGGCATTTTATATTAAACATGTTTATGGCTCTTAAATTTTAAGAGAAAGTACTCAAAGAAATATAAAAAGCTTTATGGCAATATAATGACAGTCTTTGTTACTTAAATCCTGTCAGTTGCTGGAGAATTCAGCCTTTGTCCAAGAGTGGCAATGCCGTCAAAAAAAAAATCACACTTTAAAAAAAAAAAACCCAATAGTCACTGGCTTTTTTGATTGCCCAGGTGATTCCCAAGACCCAGTCTATCCATCAACTCATTTAAATAAATTCCCTCCAGTTTTTCCTATCCCCATCAGTAGACCATGATTTCAGTGTTACCTCTGGTCGTAAGATAGCGCCATGGCCCGGATTCCAGCATCGCAGCCTGGATAGGCAAAGAGGTGCTTGAGGTCAGACACCTGCCAGACCATGACCACACCATTGTCTCCTCCTGTGAGCAGGTACTGCCCATCTCGGCTCAGCTGGATGGCCTAGGAGAGACACAGTAATATTCAATAGAGCTGTGGCCCTAGGAGAACCCCGGCTCCCACCCCGTGTTTCATTCCTCCACCATGAAGCCACTCAATGCAGGGAGAGAGTGGACGCATGTGTTCCTAAGGAGGTTTTAAAGGAGGTTTTAGGAAATCAGAAGTTACAGAAAACTTTTGCCATTTTCCAAAAATCAAATGGACAAAGTTAGGCAGTGTTTGAGGTTTTGTTTTTTTAATTTTTGCTTTTTTAAAAATGAGCTGGCAAACTCTTCCAGCTCTGTGACTACTATTTAAATTGTTGTGGCCTGGGACCAGCATTCTAAAATGAGGAGCCTCCTGGCATCTCTCGAGTTGTCGTGTGGATGTGCTAAGCCCAATTTGTACCAAGGCTGGGCAGGCAGTGCTAGCTGACCTCAGATCCCCAATAAAACACTGCTGCCTTTGGGGCGAGGGCCCCACAGGAGAAGACCGAGAGCTTTAGCACCTTCGCTAGGCCTGCTGGATTTTTACAGCAGTTAGGAAGACAGCTTGGCAGATAGAGAACCAGCTTCCAGGGTGATTAAACCCCAGGTGAAGCATTTTCTCCTTGCCCCAGGACTGACTGCTTCCTGCTGGTACGAACAGGAAGTACAGACATGGAATTAGCTCTTCAGTCCTGTAAATGAGGCCAAATGCAGACCACTGCCTGTTTTTATATGACTTTTTACATTTTTAGTGGTTGGAAAAAATCGAAGAATAATATTCCATGACATGTGAAGATTATATGAATTCCAAATTTCAGTGCCTGCAAATACGAGTTATTGGAACATAACCACACCTGTTCATTTACGGCCACTCTCACAAGTGACTACAACAGAATACAGAGCCTGCAAAGCCGCAAATGTTTTTTATCCTTCTACAGAGAAAGTGTAAACACCTGTAATCCTATGTCTACCTGGACAGCGAATATGGGAAGACAGATTGTGCTAGCAAGCCAGAAACAAAAAAATCTAACTGCTGAAAATATATTTTACTCTGGTCTGCACACAGTTTTAGTATAGTTGCCTTAAGTCTGTAACCTGCCCTTTGACAAAATTTTTTAAAAGTCCTAGAAAAGTAAGGACTGTTCCATAACCATTCAATTCACATTTACATAAATGCCAACTTTTACTGGTCTTTGTATTCTCAAGAATACAAAAATACACCTAAGGGAAAAAAACCATGTATGGAAGATAGTTACAGGTAAGAAGTATTCTCTAAATCTTAACCCAGTACATTAATAGTAAGATTTTTCAATATAAGTAAAAATCAATATCCTTTCCTCCCATTCACGTCACAAATGGCGATCGCTAAGGGCTACCAGGGACCTGCAGTATGGGCTGGGGCAAACAATTATTTGCTACACTTATAAAATTCAGCTGATGAAAATCCATTAACCTTATGGTTGTGGTTCACTTGAGTTTTATACCTGAGGCTTTCTGCTGGATAAGTGCTATATTAAAACATAAATTTAAACTATTAATCTTTAACTCTTTGTTCTAGTAAAGAATTGCTAATCCTAGTTCTGTCTGGACTTAAATAAAGCCTGGATTTTTAGGATTATACATTTATTGGCATCCAAAACATTTTAATAAGCCAGGTGCCTGCCGAAGTGAAAAAGTATTTTGTTGGCCTTTCTCATGAGAAGCCTGTCAAGTTCCCCTGGAGTAAGAGCCACGGTGACATTTACTGAGGGCGCCCCATCTTCCACCCAAACCAGTGCTCACAGAGTTCTTAACTCTAACACCTTTTCTCAGCGTCCGGGCTGGGTTGAGACCAGAGGTTTTAAGAGGGCCCCAGAGACATGTGAGCGTCCCCTGGAATCTGGAGTGCCTTGGACAATGCCACCGCTGCCCTGGTTTCTATGGCCATAGCAGTCTGCCAGGCATGATCATGTCCTAAAACACAGCTTCCCCAGAAAAAGAAAATAAATGAATTCCAATGGGTGAAATGGTGGTTATCCTTTGTTTAGGATAAAATAACTTTGCTGCTCTGTACAGGCTGCCCACTTAATTTCAGTTACTCATTAAGACATCTAAACACTGCCTAGCTGATGTGCTATGATACGTTAACCAAATGCCACCGAACAATCTGGCATCTAAATAAAAACAGGTGGGAAACCTTGATTAGCGCAGAGGTTCCCCAGGCTGCCTGCCTGCAGGGTTCTTGGTATTTCAAAGAAACTTAATTTCTGGTCTGAGCTGATGACTAATTTGTTTCCATGGTCTCCTTTCCTTATATAGCTCAGACTGCAGGGTGGAACTGGAGAGTTTTGCTCTGTGATGTCTCTTATTCTTCCTCTCTCCCTCCCTCCCCAGGCAATGAGCTGTGAAAGTGTCAGTCTCTGGAGCCATGGGCAGGTAGGGCTCATTTGAGGCAAGCTTGTTTTAATCACACAGTTGCCACTTGCAAGTTAGCATGATAAAGTGCAGGAGTGCTGGGGAAAAGGCAACGGATTGTTTAAGCCTAAAATCCAGTGGGAAATATTACAGGGGGAAAAAAAAAACAATGGCTATAGGGCAGAGAGGAAAAGCATGTATGTATGAACAGTCTGCAGAAAGCCTCCTTACTATTGCCTCAAGGAACTTCCCAGAGCCTTCAGTACTAACTGAAATGCCACAGATATTGTTTTAGCCAGCAAGGGATTTCAAATTATTTTACAGATTTATTAGTGTTGCTGACAGTATAATCGTAACTCAAAGTGACAGATTATCAACATTATTATTGTAAAGAAAAGAGGAAAGGAAAATCCTCTGATGTGTACTTGGTTTAAATGAAGTATTATGGGAAGGAAGGGAAAAATAAAAGTAGGAGTACATGCTTTTGTGGTAGAGGCAGTCAAAATACAGTGAAGAAAACTCGCAGAGCAAAATGGAGAACACACTGAATTAAGAAATCAATGCTGCGATACAGAAGCAGCAAGTGCCCTTCATTTCATCAATGTAATCTATACTTAGGGTTGTTTCTTAATACTTCCTGACCCCAGTATTTGTTTACTTGAGAGAAGGGGGGGGATCAGATTAGGTCTGGGAAACTGAGAGAATTTATGTCATCTAAGCTGCCCTGGGTCAGTAAGAGCAACGAACATAATGTCCAGAGCTAGCTTACAGACAAACTCGGAGGGCAGAGGCCTCCCGCCTCGCACCGGCGACACGTCCGGAGTCCCCTCACCATACACAGTTCACATGCACCTCCAACCTCATCCCAGAAAATGACAGGAACACCACAGCTTCGTTTTATCTTAAGCTGCCCCAGAGGGCTGGTAGTGAGAAAGGAAGGACCTTGAAAAAACAGCCTCTTCAAAGAGCAGTCCTTACTGTTTTCTTTAACCTCTAATACTTTTGGAGTCATGTCCTGAAAATGAAGCAAGACTCCAGAAGGTCCACTTGCATTACCATTGCTTGTTTATCAAAAGGGAAAAAATGTCTGCCTAATTCCCATCATAATTGGAAGCCCAACTCCCTTAACTTGGTAAGTGTTGGTCTTGTCATTCAAGAAGTCAAGTCTGGAATGAGAGACTAATCCTGACTAGTCATGAACCCTGCGGCTCCCACCAGCCACCGATTCACGTGTGCAGAGGAGCCAGGTCAGGTGTGGCCTGGTCTACTCCTGCAGCTTTGATACTCAGAAAACAACCATGTGCAGTCAACTTTCTGAGAGGAAAAAAAAAAAAAAAGCCAAACAAGGCTACTGAAAGCCACCCAGGTTGGCTTCAGGGCGTGTTGTCACGCACAGAGCTCTCTGGCTGAGCGACATGGTCGGCACGGCCGGCACACGCCGTGGTCTGTCAACACGCAAGCCCTGTCCAAGTGCCACCTGATGATTTTCTTCTGGCGTGGAAAGTTGTCTGTGACCAAAACGGAGGTCTCTCTAGTGAACCCTCTCCCCTCCTCACTTGCCACACTTGGAGGTCAAGATCTAGAAGGGTGAAAAGTCTGTAGTGTACTCACCCTTATGTTATCATCTGTTTCCATAGTGGCCTGGAGTTTCCCGTTCACGCTGAATGTACAGAAGCAGCCATTTTCATAGAATATGACACAATGACCCTCTCTTGACGCCTGAATGAGTTTTGGTTTCAGGCAGTTCTCAGGACCTTCCAAAGTCCTTAACAAGTCTCCATTCATGGAATGTATGAGACATGGTCCTTCTGAGAAAAGAAAAACAAAAGACAAAAATTTTTTTAATGATGACATGTGAAATGAATCTTGAGCACAGCTCAAACAGGATCACACAGCTGTAGGAACCCTTTAAAAATTACATATCTTCTATATGTTGTTTTACAAAACGTCCTCTGCATGCTGGCCAGATCTC
Source organism: Ailuropoda melanoleuca (assembly GCF_002007445.2). Classification (NCBI taxonomy): domain Eukaryota; kingdom Metazoa; phylum Chordata; class Mammalia; order Carnivora; family Ursidae; genus Ailuropoda; species Ailuropoda melanoleuca. Next base: position 105,540,491 of record NC_048222.1, on the reverse strand, counting down.
ACCTTCTACTTGGGAGAGGAGCAAAGCCAGGTCGTATACACTCAAGCGTACTTCTCCTCAAGAGACAGGGAGCTCCTTTATGAAATTCATTACGCCAAGAGACGATTAAAACAGGACGCATTCAGAAAGGAACAGGACAAATTCCAAATCCTAGAGGTGCTTCTGGGAAGACTGGGCCACAGTTAAACACAGGCTGCCATCGAGCTCACGATGAAGCTCTGCCTGCATGTCACAGGGGCCCCAACAGCAGTGGCCACACTGGGCCCACGTGGGGACAGCTCATTAGAGCAGCTTCGGGAGGCCCCAGCCTTCTTCTGCCCACTGCTCATTATTTCCCAATGAAAGAACGTCGCTGGTTGTCCACCTACTCCCCACCACGTACTCCCTCCCTCCCAGTAAATTCACGCACAGATCCTCCTGCCAGTGAGTACACTTGCCCGCTGCCCTCAAAGTGAGCGGCACCCACACTCCCAACGTCCCCAGGCTGCCGTCCAGGCCGAGCTGCCTGAGGAGGATGGGAGCTACTGGCGAGTGCACGCCTATTGGAGCGCTTTCATTTCTGTTGATGCCTGCTGCATGTACGGTAAAGGGGTAGGTAACTGAAATCACCCGTGTGAGGCGTCAGTTTTAAGAGCTGCCTGCATCCGACAAGAGGGGTAACGAGTCTAAGGCCTGCTGATCTCCAAGCTAAATCACTCAGGCCTACGGGCACTTGTGACCTGACCCCACAAGACTACGAAGAGCGTGCCCTTTTGAAAATCAGGTTCTCTGCTTCTTCTTGACTGCTCAGGGAGATTCTAAGCTTTTTGTGTTCTCAACATAAATACAAACCAGCAGCCTCTGCTTGACGTAGTCCCAGCATGCATGAGTATCCAGGATCACTCTTTAAATGACACCAGTCCCTCACTACAGTTCAAACTTCAGGTTTCACAGTCATTGCGTAAAGTTCACATTTTGTGACTAGCTCTTCAGTCCACAAATGACTATGTAAATAACGGATGTGCAACAGGAGTGACCAACCACATCATTTCCTTCAGAGTCTGTCAGTGAGTGGTCGCTGACGGTCTGTTCCTTGGTCCATGCACACAGAGCGAACTGTGTGCTTGTGTCGCTTTCTCATCTCCAGTGAGAAACCACGTGACGTTTTACAAAAATGGATCATCAAAAGGGACTACTGGCCAAAAGGAAATGAAAAGTGATAAAGCTGAGAGTGAACTTTGTGAGTGAATATAAATGGGGTCACAGGAGAAAGAACTGATTCTGGAAATGTTGATGTTGTTGAGAGACTACAGATATGCAGCCAGAGGAAATCCATGAAGGTGAACTTAGTGACACAGATTAGAAAAGGGGTTCTAACAAAAATGATGACATCACAGAAGAAGTGATGCCAGCAAGATCCTTCACTTTAAAGGAACCCAAGGGGAGGTTTCATGATGCCGAATGCACAGAAGAGAAAATGTTGGAAGCTGACCAAAACTTTGAAAGGAGCATGACAATTGGTCAAAGCACAGAAAAGATTCTCCCTCTTTATCTTAAGTTATACAAAGAGGAGGCAAGCACTGTTCTACTCTTGATAAGTTTCTCATGAGGAAAACACTTTAATTTTCAATGTTTCTAATGTTTTAGTGTATTATGTAAATGTGAGTTTAACTGGGTTTTTTGTGCTCATGTATGTGCGTGTGTGTATATAACTGTGTAAACGAATTTTTAGTGTTTTGACAAAAAATTTTAAAAGCCATGAAACAACCCCAAATGTCCCCCACTGACTGTTACAATCAGTCTACATGGTGTTCAGCTTGTATGGTTATATTTATGGTCCTGCACTACCACCCAAAGCAAGGATGACCTTTACTATGATAGGATTATTTTACATGTCTAATTTTTTGTGTGTTTTTTGTGTTTTTTTTAAATTTTATTTTTAAGTAAGCTCTATACCCAATGCGGGGCTCAAACTCACAACCCTGAGATCGAGAGTTGCATGCTCTATCGACTGAGCCAGCCGGGTGCCCCTGTGTCTAATCTGAATCCCACATAGTCCAAGAACTTACATCTGCTCAGGATATATGAAATTCTTGGGTATAAGAAAGAAAAAAAATCTAGTAGGTATAGAATTCTTGTTACCATTATTTCATTGCCTTGACCAGCTAAATTTTTAAATACAATCCCTTGAATATTTAATAAGTCTTGTTAGTGAGATGAAGTATTATAGTTCGAGACACAGATAAGGTGAGTCAAATACTCAATGCATCCCCATCAGATAACCTTCAAAGACATAGGATTACAGTACTTTTTTGTGTGTTCAGACCTCAGCTCAGGACAGAGCGACAGAGAGATGGATAAACTATTGCGATGGAATAAGCAATGAATTAGAAACAGCTATGTTCCAGGTTAGATCCTCATTTGTTGCGTGTGCTCTTTGAAAGCTTGCTTCATATCTTTGGCTAAACATATGATGATGTGGCAAGGGCAGACCTCCAGGCGAATCAGCTTAAGGATCTCCCCACTCCATCCTCAATGCCATCCTGGCTCCTGCCTCGTTCTGAGATTTGGAAGTTAAACCAGATCAGGTCGAGTTCCCTCCAGGTGTGAGATGAAACCCAGCCCAGAGTCCAGAAGAATAAACAGAGAGACGAAGATGTTCCTTGTGCCTGCTTCCCTCTTCAGAGCAATGCTGTGAAACACAATTTTCTGCAGTGATGTCAATGTTCTGTATTTATGCTGCTCCATCAGTAGCCACGGTCATGTGTGAGCAGTGAACACCTGGACTGGCTAATATCACCAAGGAACTGCATTTTAAGCTTTATGTAGTTAACTTACACATTTTAGTTAATTTAAATAATCCTGTGTGGCTAACAGCTACTATAACGGACAGCATTGCTTAGAGAAAAGAGTACTAAATCCATCCTTGCAAACAAAAAATTCATACATTTATGAAGGTACCACAGATTTACCTTTGGAACCACTTAACACCAGGCCGAGCTCAGCACAGACAGCAGCACAAGTGATCTCATAGTCATGGCCTGTCAAAATGGCTCGAGGAGTGGTGGTCTCACCTTTAGGAAGAAACATAAAAACAAATCAATTCAAGTTCATGCAGGGGATTACCTCTCTCCACTCCCTCTACTTAAATAACCAAAACCTTGTTCCTAATTCCTATAATGCCTAAATCTTTAATTCACAGTTTGGAAATCTGTCCAAAAATCCTATTTTAGCACTAGATCCAAACTATATGCTAGAGTATTAGACCAGTTGCCAAATTTCTAATCCTTACATGATTATCGAGCAACAGTGGTTGAAAACACAGAGTAATATAAGACAAGAATCTGCATTGTAGAATGACTCAGATACTTCCCAAATATTTTAATATAAGCCCCTTGAATAGATGATTTATAGATGGATGATTATAAAAGTAGTGACTCTGGCTTGATTCACGTTTCAAAGAAAGGCAGCCCCACCTTTTCCATGGGCCCCTGAGATCCCTGTTGTAGTGAAGACAGTCTGAACTAGGACGTGATAATCTCAAAGTAGCCCCTCTCTTAATGCTTATTTACTAATGTTATGTATTTTCCTGATGTAGAAACCTCGCAGACGGTATTTCTCTGTAGTTCAAAGAACAAAGGGAAAATAAAGCAAACTCTTACATGTAGTTCCAATAGTGACTGAAAACTAGAGGAGGAAGGTGAGGAAAGGCTAACAGAGCATGAGTATCCAGATAATGGAAGATGTTTCCAGACATTTTCACAATAGAAGAAGTCACCCTGTATCTTAGTCCCAAAATAAAAAGCAAAGAAACCTGGTTGGTTAATAAGAAACCCACACCACAGACGCCCAGCTCAGATAAAGAGGACAGTCATGGGCTTCCTTTGTGGCTGACTCATGCCAAGTGGCAAGGATAAGCCAAATTCCTTATTTAGCCTGAAAAATACTATTTTCAGGCCACATCGGCCCTCCAATTTTATAGTGTCTAAGGACAAAGACACAGAAAGCCTTTATAAATGGGACTAGAGAGCAGTGTTCTGTTAGCATGCTTAGATCTCCTCGATTTGGACTGGTTTCACAGGAAGATTTGTAAGTGATACTATATAATCCCAAAAAGGCAAATGTGCCCAGAGAAAGGTCTCTGGCACCAGCTGCGGAAGTCTCTAGAACAGAACTTGTTATCCTCTCAGGTAGGTCAGGGAAAATCCAGCAGAAGCCTGCTGTCCTTGAAAAGGCGGATTCTGGCTGTCACACAATTAAAAGAGCCTCCAGCGCATGGTTTTGGTGATGGGTCACAGTGGACTCTGACAGTTCATGCAAGACGTATGCACAGGCCTGTGCTTTCTGGGAGGGAGGGGAAGAAGGGAAATAGCTTTTACCGAATGCACAGAGATCCACGAGCAAACACTGGGGAAGGTCTCTCCTATGGAGACGGGGCCTGGTTTCTGTGCTTCCTGCACGTCAGCTGGAGCCTACAGGTATTTTGTGTCCAGCCATTACAAAGAATCACTACCATGCATTTACCGTGGAACACAATGCAGAGCTGCGTCCCCACAGAGTGCCTCCTGGCCTCTGGTGACTATAAGCTATTCCGCAGTGAGAGTAAGCAGAGGGGCAGCGTATCAAACCACACGGGCTGTGCCACGTGTGGCCAGACACTGGGACTGGCCTCCATGCTTAGTGACGGAGGGAGATGTCAGATGACATATTAAGAGGAAAGAGGGTGCTTGTGCTCTCTCCCCCTCTCTCATCCTCTCTCTGATAAGTAAGTAAGTAAATAAAATATTCTTAAAAGGCAACGCGGTAAGTGGAACAAGGGGCTTGGTTTCTTTTGATTCAAAGTTGATAAGCTTTGAGGGAAACCCACCTTAATTACAAAGTTCACTTGACTATTTTGCAAACCAGAAAGAATTTGTTATAAGAGCAACTATGTTTTTTTTCCTTAAAAAGTACACAAATTTGGGAATTTTTTAAAGAAAAGCAGCAAATAATGTAAGCCAATCTGAACTACTTAACTTTCTGTTAGAGATCAGCTTTGCCACAAAAATTAGAAATAAGTATGTTTTAAAAAGTTACCTAGAGTTAGCCCTGATTCACAGTTTCCCCCTTTCCCAAGATGCTCTACATTCTACAAAATATTATACAACATTATTTTCAAAATTAATGTTTAATTATACATTTTGGCAACCTTTTTAAATCAAGAATTAAAATCATTAAGTTCTAAGGAATACATTTTCAATGTGATTGTTCCTTTTTTGTTTTCATAAGTTACCATTTTATTGAGGCGGGCAGATTTGTGTTTTAACTTGAGTTGTCTTGGAATTCCTTAGTGGGGAATGAAAGTTTGAAGGAAAACTGGGGGCAACTGAAAGCAATCTAAAGTGTAAGCCAAAGCAAACAAAGGACAGATGGATAATGGACCCAGAAAATGTTGTCACTTAGGCATGTTAGTGCTAACTTTTTTTATTTTTTCTAGATCTAAGAATTTTTTCTGGGGACATAGGAAGTAAGAAAATTGCTAATTATATTTCTTCAACGTAAGAGCTGAAATACTGAGAATTTTCTAGGACCATAAAGTTAGAGTTTAGGAAGCCTCAAGATTAAGCCCATTAAGTGGGTTAAGATAAAAGCATTCTTTTTGTAAACTCATAATTAAGATTTTTTGTAAGTATGCTTTACTTACAAAATACAAGTTTCCAATGATCCACACTATAGCAATCATTTCTCCCTCCACATGTCAGAAGACATACACATACTGCATGATTTCAAAACTGAAAAAGATTTTTCTTTTCCTAGAGCCTGATCTCTAAATAAGGAATTGTTCAGTGCTAGGACTTTGGCTTCAAAGTTTGGCAAAATGTCCTCTAACCCAGGAAGCAGGTTAGACAGTTCAGGAAATATAGAAGAAAAAAAAAAAGGAAAGGAAAAGAAAAACAACAAATTAAAAACATAAGGGTAAACTTACGACCACTGGGTTGTTCTCAGGTAACTGGTTTCACAAACACTCGCTGGATTTCCAGTAAGAAGACTGTGCTATTTAACATTCCCTCCCCTTTAGGAAATGCACATTAATAGCCCCTAAAAATCCATGTATAAGAATATAAGGAAGGATATCAAATCCTCTTAAAAAAAGCTGTTTCCAGTCTTGTTTAAAGACTGAACTGTGTATTCCCTTTATTATCTGCTATGCAGATTGAGTATTCTTTACATTTTCTCATCAAAAAAATCTGTTCACAGTAAATACTTGTTGGATTTTTGTAAGTTCCAATAAACCAAGCGTTTTAAATATTAAAATTTCACTACAGCAAATATAATTATATGATATGGGACTTAAATCCAACAGATCCAAACTGTTTAAATTCAATAGATATTTGGGGGACCACTTGGAATAAAATTACTAAGGGTAGAAGGGCAAATCAGAGGCAGAACACAGGCTTTATATGTGGCTCACAGAATTTATTTATTTCTTTGCAATTACGCTGTTATACATCATCCTGGATCACAGAGCCCAGCAATAACCACCTACAGAAAGGAAAGGAAAAACTGCTCCATATCTGTGTCTATTTGTTTGGAAAGTCCAGAAACGAAATCTAGGAACCATGTAACTCATTGCCATGGTAGCACTCACATCCCAACCTCATGCCAGCCCTGAGAGTTAATACTTAGGGGGGGAAAGCAGCTCAAATAAAACAATACTGGCCATACGTTACTTTTTCAAAGACCCCAAAGCTATCACCATTTTTTAACTGACATCTCTAAACCAAATAAAGAGCAGGAAAAAAAAAAGTCTTTCAAAAAATATCAGATTAATTCCTTGATAAAAATTTGCAGTAGTTAATGGATACAAGAAGTCTTTACTTTTGCTTCTGAGATAGTTGGATCTACCAAAAGCCAGATCATAAAGCAGAACAGATTCCTCTAAGAACCTTTTAAAGTCTTACTGCTTGAAATATCGTCATGGCTTTCAATAAAGCTGAGAGAAAAATTTATCTTGCTGCTAGTTTAAGGGGCTACACTTCAAACTCTTCTTAAAGAAAAATAAAAAGAGAAAGAGGATAGACTTCTTGGACTGCTTTGAAAAGCCTGAGCAATTACTTCAAAGGAAAGGGTGTCTTTGTCCAGAGAGCAGGTTTATGACTACTGATGCAAATCCTAACCAAAGGCTGAAAAGGATACTCAGTGCATCTTTATGGATGGCCTTAAAGGAAGATGAACAAGTCAAAGGAGATTAAAGACAGCCCAAATCCTGCAGAGAATACCAGGACACACCAGTTTTTACAGATGTGCTTTTCTCAGTACATAATACTGGAAATATCAGTACAAATTTACAGACACTATTCTAACAACCCAACTTGAATTTAAGCAGCACAAGATCTCCATAATACCCATTTAGCATTTATATTGGACCTATGTTTTAAAATATGAGGTGACATGTTTTACACCATTAGGCAGAATAACAAATGTTTTTATTAAATGTGTTTCTTTGGTGCCCTCAAAACTAAGTATATTTCTCCAGCAAATGGACCCTGAACCATTTACAATTATACCTCAAAGAAGAGAAGAGGAAATAGTAATTTCTCTAGCACCCTGTTCATAAATATTCAATGAGAAAAATATTTCAAAAGATACGTCTCCATTAAGGCAAGGGGGATTAATAATCCAGGTAAAAATAGACCAGACATGCATTTCTGGCAAACTTTTGACTTACATTTTAAAAAATAAATAAAGTTCTTGGTATTTTTGGCATCATCTCCTCAGTCTTATGAAAATTAAATTACTTCAAAATGTACTATGAAGTTCTCATTAGCAGTTTAAATATGTTATTAGCAGAGAGAATCCCCTTCATTCATTTCTCATGTTTTAAATACCATTTATTATGAAACGAAGTTTGGTTCAACATCCCCCTATTCCTGCTTTTGTAGAAATGAAATTAGTTCTTTCAATTAATACTTAATTTAGATGACTCCTGGGCCAAAAGTTAACATTTCCCAATTGCTTTCTCATTCATTCACTTACTCCTTTGTTCACTTAATAGCATTTACTGGATATATATTATGTGTAATGCACTGTGGAAACGAAGAGGGGAATAAAATATAGTCTTGTATTGGCAAATGACTTGATTCTAAATGGTCACCGGATAAGGTTTTGTTACCTTACTATAAACCTGCAAATTATAAATACCTAGAATTGGAAAGGTCAAAAGCTGTACTGGAGTTCAAACTATTTATTACAAATGAATTTTTATACAAAATGAATATTTCACAGCAATTAATAAAGTCCTTAAATAAAAACAACTGATATAATTTTCCACATTATTAAAATGTAATGCCATCTGACCTCTTAGGGAGGTAAAACAAAATATGAAACCCAGTTTTGTTTAAAAAAATCATTTTAATAGAGTATTCATTCTGAAAGAAAACACAAGTTTAAGAACCTAAATATATGTTATTAAGTATAGATTTTTTATAATCTAAGTATTATACAATATATGCCAGTCATTTCCTAGAGATGGATACTTCTATTTTGCACATGGCTTTGTTCCATTTTAATTACATTTTGATTACTACAGCACAGAGAAAAAAAATTCACGTGAAAACTGTACACTAAGCTTTCTCATGTGGCTCACCATAATGGCAAACCGAGAAAGGAAATGGCTTTCTGAAGCGGAAATGAGGTTAGCTACTAAATGTTTTTTAAACATTTCCCATTAACTTCCTAATGTCCCAATGGGAATTATAACATTACATTTTAATTATGCAAAGGGAAATTATTTGAAAGTTGTTCTATTCCTTCTATCTCCACCAACCCTTCTCCTCCTCTCCATTCATTGTGGTCTCTTTGGTGAAAAACATGATAATTTGGTTAAACATATAGACTACGGAAGATAAGCCAAAGCTGCACTTAGGGTGGGACAACCATAAGAGCAAATTTCGGTAACTTCCTCTTGTAAAAAATATTAGAATTATTAATGTAAGACAAGATCATGTTGGTACAAAAATCCACTGTAAATGGTTTATAATCTTTCTCCTGTCTCCGTCTCTGTGTGCATTTCTTTCTGTCTTCTAAGCAACGTTAGAAAAATGTGTTTGTGTGAGTATGTACCTACAATTATATACTTAAAGTATAACCCTAAATGGTGTAATAATATTAAAAAATACAAAATCCTGGGTGGCTGGGTGGCTCAGTTGGTTAAATGTATGACTCTTGATTTTGGCTCAGTCTTGACCTCAGAGTCATGAGACTGTCATGGGACTGCCCCCCCCCCATGTCAGGCTCTGTGCTGGGGGTGGACCTGCTTAAGATTCTCTCTCCCTCTCTCTCTGCCTCTCCCCCGCTTGAGCACTCTAAAAAACAAAACAACACAATATCCTGGGGGTGCCTGGGTGGCTCAGTGTGTTAAGCATTTGCCTGGGACAATTGAACCCCAGTACGGGCTCCCTGCTTAGCAGGGAATCTGCTTCACCCTCCCCCTTTGCCCGTCCCCCCTGCTCATGCTCTCTCTCTCTCTCTCTCTCTCTCAAAATAAATAAAATCTTAAAAATAAATAAATAAAAATAAATAAATAAAAACTCAAAATCCTAACATGATGTACACTGTCCTAAGAATTCAGTTTAGCAAAATTATCTCTGTATTTTCTTTTGAATACAAAGCATGCTTTAGTGACAGGATTGCATCAAATTTTCTATAACTGATGGCCCAATTAAATTAAAAAATGCAGTACAGTTTAGTGATCAAGAATGGCACCTCTGGCCTAGAGTGCTAGCTATGTGACCTCCCTTGGGCATGTTCTCATAGTTTCAGTAAGCTCTAGGAGCTTCAAGGCCCAGGGCAGCAAGTAAAGACATATTTACAATCTCTCTGTGCCTCATCTGTAAAAAAAGGGTCCTAATAGTAGTTACTACGCAGGTAAAGTGCTTTTGATGGTGCCCAGCATGTAGTGAGCACCCAGCAGGTACCACCTAGGAGTAAAATAGTACTACTTATAGTAGAATGATTTTCACTCTCTGTTGTAGACACTTCTTTCAGCAAAAGTAGGGATCATATCTGGTCCTATGTTGCATAAATGAAAATTAGAGATGGTTCTGATTATTTTTTGTTTCTTGTCATTCTTTTGTTTCTTAATTTCTAAAAATCATACTTTGATATCTCCCATTCTTCCTTTTATTAGACTTTCCAACCTTCCCTAACACTCCATATAAATTCTGATAAAACTACTAATATCTAGAAGCCTATAACAGGAAGTGAAGATATATTAATATAATTAGGTATTCCTCCCCAATATATCTTTATTTTCTCTGATTATTGAAGTAATACACATTCATTATAAAACATTCAGATAATTTAGTAAATTATGAAGAAGGAAATGAAAAAACTGCGTCTAAATTCCACTTCTTATAAATAACCACTGCTAAATAACATAATAAAAAACGCTCTGCTGGCTGTCATTCTGGACTTTTTTCTATGCATAAATATACACAGAATACGGAGTATACACATAGACATAGATACCTAAAAGATATATGATACATGTAGTTTGGTGATCTTTTACACTTAACGATACAGGCAGCATATCTTTCCATGTCGATACCATAAACTCATAATACATTAATGGTCATCCAGTATTTCATTAGATGAACATATCAAATTCTACTTAACTAATGTGTTTCTTTTTCCTTCTTGAGAGTTTTCATTTGCTGAAGCCCCAAAGAGGGGCTTGATATTCATTCTAATTCACTGATAGCTCCTGTAACTGTGTATCTAGTGTCTAGTAATATAAACACAAAATTCTGCCTCCAAAAAAGAATATAGATAAAAATATTTCACATCTTTGGCTATTAGAAACATCCTGAATTTGACACCAAAAGCAAAGGCAACAAAAGCAAAAAATAAACAAGCAGGACTACTTCAAACTAAAATGCTTCTGCAGAGCAAAAGAAACCATCAACAAAATGAAAAGGCAACGTATGGAGTGGGAGGAAATGCTTGCAAATCATATATCTGATAATATCCAAAATATATCAAGAACTCATACAACTCAATAGCAAACAAAGAAACAAACATAAAACAATCTGATTTTAAAAGATAGGCAGAGGAATGAATGAATGAATGAATGAATGAATGAATGAATGAATGGCAGAGAACGTGAATAGGTTTTTCCAAAGAAGACATCCAGATGGCTAACAGGTACACAAAGGTGCTCAGCATCACTCACATCAGGGAAATGCAAATCAAAACCACAGTGAGTTATCACCTCACAACTGTTAGAATAGCTGTTATCAAAAAGACAATAAATAGGGGTGCCTGGCAAGCTCAGTCAGGAGAGCATGTGACTCTTGATCTCAGGGTTGGGAGTTCAAGGCCCATGTTGGGTATAGAGAATACTTAAAAATAAATCTTAAAAAAAAAGCCACTTTTACTTAAGACTATCCTTAAAAAAAAAAAACAACAGATAATAAATAACAAGTGTTGGAGAGGATGTGGAGAAGAGGGAACCCTCATGCACTGGTGGTAGGAATGTAGACTGCTGTAGCAACTATGGAAAGCAATATGGAGGTTCCTCAAAAAATTAAAAATAGAACTATCATATGATACAGAAATTCCACTTCTGGGTATCTATCTGAAAGACATGTAAATACTACCTTGAAAAGATATCTATACCCTCATGTTCACTGCAGCATTATATATAATAGCCAAGACATAGAAACAACCTGTATCCACCAAGGGATGAATGGATACAGAAAATGTGATATATATATATATATCATTGTATTATTATTCACTCACAAAAAAAAGAGGAGATCCTGCCATTTGTGACAACGGGATGGACCTTGAGGGCATTATGCTAAGCAAAATAAGCCAGACTGAGAAAGAAAAATACTTCATAGTATCACTTTTATATGGAATTTAAAAAACCCCCAAACCAAACAAACAAAAAAAACTGAACTTAGAGATACAAAGAACAGACTGGTGGTTGGTGGGGAGGGGAGATGGCAAAGGTGGTCAAAAGGTACAAACTTTTAATTATAAAATAAGTCCTGGTAATGTACAGTATGATGACTATTAGTTAATAATACTACACTGTGTATTTGAAAGTTGCTAAGAGAGTAGATTCTCATCACAGGAAAAAATTTATAACTGTGTGGTAATGGATGTTACCTAAATAAATTGTGTGATCATTTTGCAATATATACATATATCAAGTTATTATGTCATACACCTGAAACTAATATGTTATATGTCAGTTTTATTGCAATTAAAGAAACATCCTGATCCCATTCACCCCAAGGAAATAAAGCAATCTCTCAGTTGTAGAAAATTACAAGCTACAAGAATAAAAGCTAAAAAGGTTAGCAGTCATGAAGCCTTAGCCATGGGAGGCATAAAGAATTCTAAGAATTTTTTCCTCCCTAAAAATACTTCAAAATCTAGAATCTGAAGTCTGACCAAGCCTATTTGTGAGCAAAATTACTTTAAAGACTACAGCAATTATTGCTTTGTAAAAGAAATCATTAGAAGCATTTAAGTATTTAATTTCATATAAAAATGAGTCTCTTTAATAGATTCTCAGGAATATCTTAAGTCCAGTATGAGGTACTCATACACAAAACTGTCAGACAATTTCTCTAATGAAATAAACTTTTTGGAAGGTGATAAAGTCGGCCTAATATGCTGTTCCAAGAGGTCTTGATTAAATGTGTCCTTATAGTGGTTCTCCAATAATGTTACACACACACACACACACACCCCCAATATTCAAAAAGCAGAAGAACCCCCCTTTTAGGGATGCAAGAAGTAGCTTGCGATTTTGCAGTTTCAGGGGATATTCAGTTTCAATTAAATGAAAGAAGATACGTTCAAAATTTTCTGAGAACTTTAGTTGACTAGAGGGAACTTGTATCTCCATACATTAGTTCTACCAATTGTTTGAAATTAAATTTCCCATCTGAGCATAAAGTATTAGACAAGCAACATTCTTTGGTGTGGCACTGTTAACATCTACACATGAAGATACCCAGTTTCAATTTGAGGGCATAAATCATCAGTTCTTCTGTTCTCATATTTATATGACTATAGCCTATGGCTGAATGGTATAGTCATTTTTCTCTGCAACTAAACAAGGTAAATAAACGTGATATATTGGCACATTACCCCACCACTCTGCATATGGTGCACATTAAGGTTGTATTCATTTGCCATATGAATATAATTCCTTTTACCACATCTACTATTAGTTACAAGCAGTAAATACAGAGTTGTTTTGCTGGAACTTGAGGGCCTGCATTACATCATGGAGCACTAAACATCCTGGACCTTCTGGAGAATTTCATAAACGTAGTAGTTTAATGTCACCTGAACTTGAACAATGCCAACATACTGTTTCAAACCCAACTTGATGAATTCTTCAAGAAAGAAGAAAAATACAGGGCAGTCTTAGTGCTAGTACAACAGTGCATGCCAGAAGTCAGGCCACAAGGAAAGCTCTCAATGAGGTAAATACAAGAACTCACGCTCTAAACAAAGAAACAGATCAAGAGTCGTATCCCAGGTATAAGAATGCTACTTGCTTCAAGAATTGCTTTCATATTCAGAATCAAGTGAGCATAAAGTTAAATATCCAAACAATTTTCTTCCACTGTAGCTTACTGAAGACCGGTGACCAAGAAGATAATAATTTATCTCATGACAAACTCATGCTTTGTTTTGTTAGGCATAGGTTGTGCTTACTTTTTCCTGAAACAATATATTTATTATAAATTTCCAAATCCACCTGAGGGTGGGGGAAAAAGAAGGAAGAAAGTGATTTCTTTTACAAACTTACATGGTTCAACACAAATGTACATATCTTGGGATTTATGACCCATCAATATCACAGCCAATTAAAAACAAAGTACAGCTGACTTATCAAGTACTGATGTTCGATTTACCAACATTAAGTCCCCAAGTACATCCAGCAGATGGTGCTCTAGGACACCTACTTACAGAGAGTAGTACTGTATGTGTTACAGCCACCTATATTTTGGCAAGACAAAGAATAAGGATTTATCAGTAGCTTCAGTAAAACATATTAGGCTTTATGATAGAAAGAACATAATTCCTAAATATGTGCACAAAAATATACATATGCATAAGCACACGTGCACAGAAGCAACCAGTAAATAATTCACACCTGGACATATAATGATACTACTTTTCTTATAGACTGATGAGTAGTCCATGTATATCAGTGGTATTTATAGTCATATGGCAAGATCATTCTAAATTCATTAAAAAAAAATTTAGAATGCCTGAAAGTTAGAATTCATTTTTAATTATAGCAGGAATGTCTCATTAGGGTGATACTAGTAAAATTAACAACAGTAGGATTTACGGTAATGACTTAAGTGATTGATGAGAGTATAACAAAATGAAGTTTTAGACAGAGAAAAAGCAGGGCAGCTATGGCATACAGTACTTTAAAAAACAGCTCTGTGGTCTGTTAGTGCTAGCCTTATGGTTAATAAAACCTTCTTTCTAATTAATGGTGCTGAAATATTCTTAAAGAACAGAATCTTGTTGTTATGAAAAAAACTTAAATACTTGTGTGTGTGTGTGTGTGTTTTTCAGTAGACGCCATTCCCATAAAGGAGAAAGCTGACATAGATTAGCATGTCTGATTGCAAAGAGGAAAAAAAAAATGCCACCTTTCAATCAAATCAAAAACAGAATGTGAGAATGGAAAAGTACTTTACTGAAATACTATATACACACATCCACACAACACCCTCACAGTCAGCAACCATTTGCTTCTCAAGCTAATCAACTGTGGCTTTTAAAAAATTACTCAGAAGCCTGAAAATACTTAATAAGCATTTACTTTTAAATGCTTAATAAGCATTTAATTTTAAGTTTATGATCTAGTAATACATATAAAAATCGTAGATAATTAATACCTATTTTGTAAATTTTCATCTTGCTTATAAGATCATTTCAAAGTTTAAAGTATTTAAATGTCAACTGAATGCACTGGGGGACATTTTCTCCAAAATTTGCAAATATACAGTCTGTATAGCATTATTCTGAGGGGAAAACGAGTGTTTCAGGAAAAGCATTTTGGTACACGAATTCAGTTCTAAAACACAAAGAGTACGAGGGCAAAGGGAGGTATGCTTCCATGTAGAAAATACCTTTCATTAAAATGTTCTTGGTTAATTTTATTTAAAAAATCTACAACTAAATGGAATCATATCTTAATTTTTTTTCTTGGTAAGAAAATGACATTACACAGGAGATAACTATCACAAAACAAAAGAGTCAAAGATGAAAAACTCTCTGTTATACAGGAAAACAAGGCTTTTGCCAAGTAATCTAGGCAGAGTTTATAAAACATGTGCATCCTTTTAAAAGCCCAAGTTATACTAAATATAGATTTTATCCAGCTGAATTAGCCGGATATTGCCCAAGCAATGTGTATTTTAATACTGGACAACATGATTTTTTAAAAAAAATAGTAATAAAGCTGTGAACTTTACATATAGCACTAATATCAGATTTGTAGAAAATGGCACAGGCGTATGACCATAGGAAGGAAAATTACTAGCTTATTCTCATGATTTTTGAAAAAAAACAAAACAAAACACACAAACTAAATGCTTGAATGAGACCTACAAAATGCAGAAAAAGCAATAGCTTAATTTTCTTTAATTTTCCCTTCAAGAAAGAAAAGTCTGTATTCAAAATTTAAGTTGAGCCATTGTGTGCATTTATAGACCAGATTGAAATTATACGTTAAAACAAAAGTGTGGCTGTTTCTTAAAGGTCATTTATATTGCTTCCAGGAGATGCACTATAGGAATAAGCATAACCTAAAATTCCTCGTCTCAAAAGCTCTGACTTCAGCGGCTGCATCGAGGAGCCATCAACGAGCAGAGGCTTATAAAATCCAAACCAGCTTGTATGAATGTGTAAAACACAGTTCACACGCGTGGTAAAAATGTCTTTGTTTTTGTTTGTCATTTTCTTTGGAAAAGCTTAGACTGGCTTGTTCATTTTTCTATTCTAATGTGTGGAAATTCTCATTATATGAAAAAGTGCCTATTTGTCTTTCTCCCAGATTCATCCTTCAAAGCTAAAGCAAAATTAGATTGGGACATCAGACACTATAAAAGGGCCAGAAAGGATGAGGTTCACTTTGAGAAAGGTAATTTAATTTAGTCAAGATACATTACAATTTTCTAAAATTTTAATTAGATGTGCTGTTATGTTATTCTTTTATTTTTTTTTTCATTACCAGCATTACTAGGAGTTAATGTCCACCATACTGGAGACAATGAGAGGGTATAGATGAAGTGCTTTATGAAAAATACAACATTATAATATACACTCTAACACCAACAAGACGGTGTTTGTGTGGTGATTTATTTGCTCTAAGCATTCTGTGCTTCTGAGAACACCTTAAGTCAGTTACTGCTGTTGCTTTCATTTTACAGACAAGACAGAAGGAGCACAGCAAAGCTCGGAACTTAGATTTGCTTTACTCCAAACTCCAGGATTTGGTCAATGCTATTTGATTCATTTTTTAAGACGACATGCATGTAAAAACCATCTCTAGGATGATTTATAAGGTATTTAAATATATATTTCTCCCTTCTGGAAAAGCTGAATATTTCCAGTTTTAGAATACACTTTAATTTCTGAATAACGGCCATTACATGTAAGTGTAGTTAATAAGCCTTTAGCCACTTCTCAGGGTACACATTGGTAACGACCATGTATAACACAGAGAACACAATTAGGTCAAGGAAGTAAAAAAACAAAAACCGAACAAAAAATTTTTTTTCTTGTGTTTGCAATGCTGTAAGCGCATGAAACAGATTATTTTAAGGCAAGAGAAAGTTCTCCCTAAATATTTTTAGCTAAGTAACAGATTGTATATTTATTATTTATGTCAAGTCTAGGTTTGTCTTAGATAATTTACTGAATCTTGGTAACGAAATTTATAGACAGAGGAAAAAAAGAAATTGAAAGTAGACCCTCCTAAAAGGCCAGAAATGAAGAAGGAGCACAACGTAAGGGTCCATCACGTAAGGAATATGAAGTACTGCTCAAACGAAAGTGAAAAACAAAATCCCCGAAGCCTACATGTTTAAAAATTGTATCGTAATTACATATAAAATGCAGATGTCTCTGTAAATATGCAGAAAACACACACGAACACATTACCCTCCCATTTAAACACATAAACTGAGTCTGACCTGATCACAAAGACTGTATTATCCAAAGCATCACAGCATTAAAGTTATTTTTCATATTATATTTGTATAGGGAATCATCCCTGATTTGAGTAACATAAGAAATATACATTAGAGGATTTAATAAAAATTATGTTTACCCATCACACAAAACAAAAAAGCATAAACACAGCTTTTAGAAAATATTTCCCATATTCTTCTTTTAAAATTATACACTGGTTTTTGACTAAGTATTTTTTTAAAAGGTTTCGTTTTCAAACATTACACTTAATAAGCACAGCTTGCAGAAGTCAATCCAAAATGTGATGGACTGAAGTGTATTCAGACTGTTTGATAATTTAGAGTTAAGTGACAGAAGTAAGTACCACGATATTCAGGTAAAGCAATCAGGGACAAAATGGTGCTTCCTTAACCAAATACAGTGCAACTTGCTTTAAATTAAGAAACTGTAAATATTTAAGAGCAGTTAAAATGCTCTACCTTACGAAGTTAAAATCTAAAGCTATTCTTGCAGGAACTCTTCAGTATTGTCATAATCATTTTAATTAAATTCTCATTTTTCAGGTGGTCCCTTTAATTGTTTTTTCCTACTTCTTAATGTGTTTTTCTAAAGCCATTTCTTTTCTGCAGCTGTGTGCGATTGGTTTTAATGGTAGCTGCTTCCTTTTTTGCCTTCTGTGAATTACAATTTTAAATGGTTACACATTTTTTGTTTTACTGCCTTCAGCACAGTTTCATAAAGATGTTTAAGGCTGTTGGCGAACATTTTCATTTCCCATCTGAAAAACCAAGAGCCAATTTGAATATTCCATATTGGCCTTTTATGACCTGTTTTATCCTTTAATATGTAAATGAAAGCATATTCTTTATAAAGACTGGTTCATTTCCACAAAATTATAATTGTTCTTTTGCTCTCTTAAAATACGCATTCGATAAACAAGATAATATGTGATTGCTCTTTTATGTTGCATCTTGTTCGTGAATGAAACACCTCTCTTTTATTTGGTGACAGCCATTTCCAATGAAGAACTAGCATTTTCAGATCATAAGAATAACCTGTAACATGAAAAATGAGATTTCATACTTGCACTTGAGAATTATCAATGCTCACAAAATGTTAATAAGTGAAAGGCTATCCAGACCTTTCTTAAATTATAACTAAGAAATTAAAAAGACTTGATAATTCAGTTTCACTTTTGCCATGATAAAAAATATAACTTCATTGCAAAATGTTATTATACATCACTTGTAACAGTTTACTTATGAAATAAGTTTGTACTTACTGCCTGGGTTATCTCCAATCCCACTGCTCTTTCCATTCCAGTACCAGAGCAGAAGGGTTGCGTCACGTGACCCTGAGAGAATGTAGCAATTTCCCCCGATATAGGATTCAGAACGAGTGAGGCAAGTGACCACATCCCAATGGCCAAATACCACTTGAATCAATTTTCCTGAAATACAAAACAATTTTCTTTAAAACTGCTATAAAATAAAGAAATTCCAGTGACCACTTAACTTATAAGATAATGAAGTCATGTTAACTCTGATTCTGATGATTCAGATTTTACAATCAAATTTGATCTGGTTTAACCTAAAAGTTTTCTTCAAATATTAACAACAAACAACCAACAGAACAGTGATAATAACATTTTTGAAAGACATAATGTTAACACTATTTCAACAAACAATATTTGAGGACCATGATACCATATCATTATATGTGGCTACTATAAATTCCAAATGAATCAGGTCTACTGATTAAAGCGGGCCCAGAAGAACTTGTATCTGGAACGATTTCAGCAATTTTTTAAGTTACTCTGTATGATTCAAAGCAAAATAAAACTTGGGTGCTTTTCTTTACTCTATAATTCAGACTTTGCTAATACAAACTTGTCTCTGAATTAGTAAAGATGTAATGTATTTCTTCTCTTTTTTTAAGTGATCTATACAAGGACGATATAAGTCACTTTGGAGAGTTTGTTCTTTTCAAATCAGAATTACATGAACTAAGTTTTGGTAAAAAGACTAATATATTGTGATTGCAATTAGAGCTGGATCATTCTTTCTTTGTTTTGATTGTCTGAACGAGGAAAATTCCTTGGGGGGTGATGATGAAGTTAAGATAATGGCAGTTTATTGAACATTAACGACTGGGGACGAAAGGGAGGAACCCAGTACACTTACTATACATCTAGGGAGGGCTTCGGACACAGGATGAATTATTCAAATCACAGTGCCAGAAAAAAAGTAAAGCCCCCACTTTGAGAATCTTTGTTTAAAAATCAGATATGGTGTTTATAATTCATACAAACTTGTCTAAAGAATGAAATAGCTGTAGGAGCCCTTCCGCTACATCCCTATGTTTTCTAGCTAACATTTTTCTTTGAAATGTCTACAGAAGTACAGATGAATGTCATAGTATGTCCACCTCTAATAGCATGAATTTCTTTTTATTTTTAAAGAAGTGTTTCAGCGGGGTCATATAAATGGAATTCAAATATTCAAGAAGAAAGACCACTAGGCTGAAAAAAGATTAATATGCCTAAAAAGTTCGTGTTTAATTTGGAAACATCATAACCTATTCAAAAGTTTAAGGTCTCAGTTAAGTATTAGCATCTAGGTGTATTTAACTTTTCAAGATAATCATAAATATAACTAAAGAAGTACTTATGTTAATTTTTTAACTCTTGATTTTAATAAGTCTGAAGCTTATTACAAAGGCCGCAAATTTTAAAAAAAAGGTGAAATACAGTTTACTTAACTCAGAAAGTCATATCAGCGTGTTCACTCCTGCAGAGTCTACTAGTAACTTTAAATTCAGATTCATTTCAGTCTCAAATTGCACAATTAAGAAAGTGTATTTTTTCTCCCGTGAATAAAGACTTTAGTCAAAGTAGGTGTTTTAACTGCTAGAAGTTAAAAATATGTACTTATGAATTTCTCCAACCTTTTAAACTGATATCAAAACATTTCATTTAAAAATTAGTTGTATCCACTACATCAAAAACTAAGGATGTACTGTATGGTGACTAACATAATAAAAAATTATTATTAAAAAAAATTAGCTGTATTGATAAAGAATATGGTAAGAATTCAAGACTTCTTGGAATGAAAAAAAATAGAAAAGAAAAAGGGCAAATTAAATATGAAAAGATATAATCATTTCCATATCATTTCCAATTTATCTGAAGAACAAAGTGGAAAGGTTTGTGGTAAAATGGGTGGGGTTAAAGGCAGGCCGCCTTATAAAGGGTAAGACAAAGTTAGGAAGCTGAATGCATCTTATTACTAATTAGAAAACTGAAGGTTAAATCAGTGAGTTTTAACTACTGAAAATAACTGAACACACCATACTGCTGATTATTTTTTTGATGACAGAGTATGTACAGTTATTTCTGTATTTAGCCTACACCTAAGTGCAGAGAGCATGTAAACTCCAGGAATGATTTAAATGGGTTATCGAGGGTAGGCTTATTTAAGCTATGATACCTACCACCGTGGGTTGTGGGAGTGAGGAGGGGAGTGACTATAATTTAGTAGGTACGTGAGGCACACGGTACACAGGAAATCCACATGCTTCCAGAAGGCTTGGAAACGAGCAGCTGTTCACTTGGTAACTTACCTAATTTCCAACTCATGTGAGGACAAAGTGGAAAGATTTAACTGTAAAAGTGGGATGAATTAACTATAGTGGCAGAATTTTCCAAGATTTGTTTGTTATTTCTCGGTTAGTCATTGCCCTGTATCTACAATATCAGTGTTAGAAAAATGTATACTCAGTCACTGTGGTTTCTTTTCTCCTTAAAATTTCCTAGTGTTTTAATTTTTGTCCCCAAAGTTATCACAATTATTTCCTATTCAACATTTATTTTTTTTTTATTTTTTTTTTTTAAAGATTTTATTTATTTACTTGACAGAGATAGAGACAGCCAGCGAGAGAGGGAACACAAGCAGAGGGAGCGGGAGAGGAAGAAACAGGCTCATAGCAGAGGAGCCTGACGTGGGGCTCGATCCCATAACGCCGGGATCACGCCCTGAGCCGAAGGCAGACGCTCAACCGCTGTGCCACCCAGGCGCCCCTCAACAAACATTTATTGCACACCTACTAAGTGCCAAGCATTAGGCCTTCTTACATGTACATTGGTGGTAAATAGACATAATCCCTGCCCTCGGAGTATTTAGTGTCTAGTGGGGCAGACAGCCATTAAACAAACACAAACATATGTAATTATGAATAGTGATGAGTATTATAAAAGGAAAAATCAAGGTAGGATCAGTGAGAATAATGCAGAATGAATTTAGATTGGGCGTGAAGGAAGACTGAAATGAGGGAGTGACATTTACATATTTACATCTAAAGTGTTTCACACTTTAATACAAATTAACTACTTTTTACAATTTATACTTTGGACTCAACTCTGGAAAACATTATTTTTTCAAGTTTACTCTTTCCTGTTCTGGCAGCCTTCCTCCGCAATATTTGTTATTGCTATGAGGTTGAGGTTCACTCCTCCTAAGTAAATCACAGCATATAAATACCTGCTGCTCTTTTTGGTAAATTATTTTCTGATAATCTCATAAGTGTTCCTCAACCTTTATTTTTTGTTTTCTTTAATACCAGTCCACCTCTCCACACACTAATATCAAATATTACCACAAGCACTAGAATATCCCTTTTTTGACAGAACAAATTTTCTAGTTAATGCTTTATTTGACAGCTGTGCTACAAATAAAAAAAATTCAAGCTCAGGACTCCACACCATTGAATCTAAAATGTGGCCTGAAAATAATTCCCACTGCCGAGGGAAGGTTTTATTGTTGCCTCTGCTGTTCTGGTTGTGTCCCGAAAACATGATTTATGTTTCAAGAATTTTCCGTTACAACCATGTTTCTCTCCTCCCCCCCCCACCGCACCCTGAATCTAATAAGAGAAGGATTTTTTTTTTTTGGCTTATGTGCTAAAATATAATTGAATTCAACACTTGTGATAGCTTTGCTATTATATATTATTGATCATACAATTTTCCCCTTGCTTCTCTGACAAACTTAAAGGAGAAAATATTTAATATCCCTATTGTCAAAAAACACAAACACATATTTACCCTAACTGAAATTATTTTAAATAAAACTAGCATCATAGTTTGTATATAAGATATTAAGATATTAGGACTATCATTTCAGGATTTTTTCATAACTTTTCTGGCAAGCTTAAATATTGTACAAGCTGAGTCCCACTGAAATGAAGTTTAAAATAAGGCTGCTACTTATAAAAATGTTTCGCATACACACACACCCACATTTTAAGAAACAGTAACTAGTGGAAGACTTTTGGAAAGAGGGGAAGGAATGTTACCTAGTTTATAAAGTCTAGAATGGTATCTAGCTTATCAAATCTAACATAACATGGAAGACATACTAAGAACTTAGTGTTATAAATTATAGCATTTTCCCAAATTAACCAATACTGACGGGTACAATATATGGTAGAATCACAAAGAATGCTACATTTGAATTCGGAAGAGCTGGCTCCAAGGCCCAGTTCAATCACCACTATCTGTAAGAATTTCAACAAGTCACTTAACCCTTCTAAACCTCAGTTTCATCATCTGAAAAATGGGGATAAAGATACCCATTCTCTCTCTCTCACAGGACCACTATGAGGCTGAAACAATATCATGTATATGAAAGAACTTTGTAAATTCTAAAGAACTGTGTGTGAATGTGTTATTTTAATTATTAGTATTACATAACAGTGAGGTTAGCTCTATAAATATTAATATTCAGTGCTTTTTAAAAGTGACATGGAATGTCAGCAAGCTCAAAAATCCTCAAATGTCAAAACCAAAGATTGACATAATACATGATTCCACTTACATAACATTTTGGAAGACGCAAAATGACAGACATGAAGAATAGTTCTGTAGAGCAAGGCTGAGGTGGGGAAGTGGGGTCTATAAAGGGGCAGCACAGGGAATTTTTGGGATGAAAGAACTACTCTGCATCTTTATTGTGGTGGTTATGTAATTCTGCACACTGTCCAAACTTACAGAACTTTAACCCAAAAAGAATTTTATTGTATATAGATTATAAAATATTTTTTTAATGTGTAAGAAACAATAAGCAATCTAAAAGAATGTTTAAGAAAATTTTGTGAAAGAATGTAGCAATTTTAATCTGAACATTTTTGCTAAAAGGGAGCACAATTTAAGGTCAAATGATTCTAAGCTATCATTACCATAATAGTGAAAGAAGAAGTTAAAATTTGAATTTAATTATTAAATCAGAGAAAATTCATTATAATAATAAATAATTTTAGGAACACACCAATCCCCATGGCACTTTTTAAGAATTCTAGAGCAGTTTTAGGCTCAGTAGCAATCAACCTCGTAGACCTAAACATGCAATAAGCACCTGACTAACGAGAAAGACTTGAATAATGATATTTTCTCTCTGGACCTACAGAAGGTAGGATGTAAATTATAAGAAAACTAGATCATCCGTTCCATAGAAAAATAAAGAAATAAACAAGATCATGGCAAAAACAACTTCTAGGTTCTATATGAACATATTCGACTATTTCCCCTAGTTTCTCATGGCTGTATTACAGTACTATCATCAAAATGCATTAAGGACAAAGTCCTTGAATAATCAACAATTAATTTTTCAATACATTACACTTACTAAAGGAGAAACAAGGACTCATACATTCTATAAAGATTACTGACAAGACTGAAAAATAATTTACTATAAAACATTAAATCAACTAGAAATTTCAATTACGAAGAATTTCTTATTCCTACCCCATTTAAGGAAGATACTTGTAGATCCTTGTTTTAGTTGAAATAATCTACTTCCACAGTATTTTCAAGTTCTGATATACTAATATCTAATTCTAATTCTTTTAAATGCTCAACTACATATTTACCATAAGCTGACTTCCCCCTCTAACAGTTTCTAAAATACTTCAGAGAGACTTTATTACACTTTCTCGATGTCCTATATACAAGAACTTGGAAACATTTTACTAGATTGGATCTTCCATATTAATAGTGACTTGAGCTTGGTTTGTCCCTTAGGAAGATGCATGCAAATGAATAAATGGGCTTAACGTTTTATATTCTAACAAGAGCTTCTGTCACATATAAAATCAGTAGTCAGCTACTTTCCTTCATGATGGTGTAGCTTTCAGCAAGATTCTATGCAGAATTGAGTGGAGGCAAGGTATCTACTACTAAGAAATACATTTAATGAGAATTCCCAGTAAGGAAAAAAATGTGGGAAAATACACCAGTATGTGTGTGCGTCTGCTATATGATTGTGCATAGATACACGTGTGGACGGTATTTACATACCTGCATGTGATTTCAAATGAATCATTCATTCTGTAAGCACGAGGCTTGGGGGACACACCTACTATAAAAAACTGCCTCTTAAAAACATGCTGAAATTAACTTAATAGTGGACTGTATAAGAGATTTTTACTTAAAAGGGAAAAACAGTGTCTCTAATGTTACACATTTTACAACCCTGTTTAAGTACTGAAAGGAAGGTGAGAGAGCATTCTAAGCCCCTCAATGCTACTTGCAGTTAATTTTAGTTCACTGATGGAGAAAATAAGTTACCTGTGTCAGTAGAGTAGACTCGGAAACTCTTATCCCAGAAGCCACAGATGAGAATATAGCGGTTGTCTGAAGTGATGACAAAGCACTGGGAATGGACTTGAATACTTTGGTCTAAAAGGTCAGTGATTTGCCTCCTGTGCATTCCTGTGTTGCTGGCTGTGAGAACAGAGGAAGAACAAAAATCCTACTAAACCCACACACGTACAAAAATCCTATAGTTTGTAACACTGGGGGTGAGGAGTGAGGCAGGAGAGGTAACACATTCCAGGATAAGAATATTTGATCTTTAATTTAAAATTTTAAACACAGTAATATTTGAAGAACCAAAGAGGAAAATATATCCGGTTGTTGGAAGAACGTGGGTAGCTAAATTCAACATCTCAGTAAGAAATTTTGCCTAGAGGGAAAAATAATAACATACTACAATTTCAAAATAGTATACAATTCTCAGAACATGCTTTCTAGCTCTTGGGCAGGACCAAACTAGATTACAGTCTCTAGCTCCCACCACAGTTAGGTTTGTGTTTCTGACAATCTCATTACACCCATTGTCATGAGAATGGATTTGCGTTGTGACAATCTATTACCTTTAACTTTTTGTCACAGGAAAAAGATATTAGAATTTAAATGTCATATATTTGAAATATTGTAGCATCTTGAAGTACTTTGGCGTTAACAGGTCTTTAATTTGACTAGATGTGAATTCCCATTTCCCCTGTTTACAGCTGCACTTGCATGTAGGGAAAGGGTAAAATTACTATTTATTAAAGATACTCGTAATTGAAAAGTCAAAGCACAGCACACTGACACTTTCTTACTCCTTATGTAAGCAATAAAACAGGACAGTCTGGCAGTGTTTTCAAAGTGCTACAGAGCACCTGATACGGGGTTTGTCACAAGGTGCAAGGTCAGACACAGAGCGACATCAAGCACATAGGAAGAGTAATAATCCTTTAGAAATATACTATCAAATATGTCATTATCACAAAAGGAATTTTCACTGAGATGCCTTTTTTGGAACCATGAGGCCAACCAAAGAGAAAGCTTTCTTTCTAGTGACCAAAGGGTTATTTCACCACCAACTTTCCAATACAAATAATGGTTCTTACAATAACAAAGGAACTTGATTGTACCAGAAATCAAAACAAACAAAATAAATTTCTGCATCTGATCATTACATTCTTTGTATAACAGCCTTCAGGGTTTTTTTGTGTGTGTTTTCTTTGGGGGGGAGGAACCTCAACCTATAAATGCATTATTGATAAAAATAAAAAATAGAAAAATATTCATTGTACGTAATAACTAAGTTAATGTGGCCAAACTAAAAGAAGGCTCAGAAAGTAATGCAGAAGAAAAAAAGTGTTCAAAGTACTTTCCAGTGCTGTGCTGGTAACCACCGCGGACACAGAGAAATAAACCTCTCTGCCCTCACGGCAAATACGACATAGCAAATGTATGCACAGACAGAATCTCATGCAAGATTCTGCTAGCGTCTGTCTATACAACTTAACCATGTAAGATTACTAGATAACTATTTGATAATAGGCTTCATATACTTTTGGGGGGATTAATGAACTAGAAAGTGATAGCAGTAGTAAAAAGGGTAGAAATCTATTTGGGGATCACTCCCCTGCCACCTCCTTCCCACACAAAGGGAAGTTGCTGGCAAATGAAAAAAGCTTTTATGGGTATCATAGTGCATCACAGAGAGACATCAATATCCCACTGCAGCGAAGCTGTGTGGTACAACTTGGATCTTTTATTCCAGAAAATCTAGCAATTAAAGACAAGGTATGTAGTACTTTCTATACTGGTTACTGCAGTACTTCATTCCACATGAAAACTGTAAAAATGTTTATTTTTGTTACTATTTATATGACTTTTGCTTCTATGATATAAACCTTCACTGGTCTTTGGCCTTTTCTTTTTTAGGGGGGGCATGGTCTCTTAGGAGGACCTGGCTTCACAGATATGACGTGTGCATAATTTTGAATTGAGTGACCACAATGTACCCCCTCCAATGGGTAAAGGCTGAGGCCCTTTCGGCATTCAGATGAACTATTTTCTAAGTAAATGCTTACCTGTACTTTAATATTGCAACTCCCCCCCATCTATCCATTTATCCATCCATCCAATCCATATAACCTATCTCTCTCACAACTGCCTTTCCTTTATCTCGTTGTCTTCTGAGATTCAGTACCGAAGGTATTTTTATTTAATGAAAATTAGGTATATTTGTCTAGATAAGCAGTCTTCAAACTGGGGCATGCATAACCCTGGCAGGAGGGTGGTATAAAATTTCCCAAGGGATAAACAGGCACAGATGGTTTTAAGGGAATCAATTTCTAGTTCCTCAAGTTTTATATGTTCTCTTCTCTGAAACAGATTTGCCTGAGAACTCTCCTATGAGTTCTCCTTTCTTACATCCCTTTTTGCATGCTCTTCTTCCACTAAATAAAATAAAGGCATAGTTCTTTCCTATCCAGAATCTTACTATAGTACTTTATCTCAGGGTATAAAAATCTCTTGAGATACAAATAAAGGGACAATTCAAAATACTGATTATGAGGCTGAAAAGTGAATGTCAAGGTATGAAGTCATTCGGCAGGGCAGGGGGTTTCCAATTCATTGCTTTCAATAAAATGGAAGGAGGATCTAATCATGATGCCAATTGATAGATCATTAAAAATAAATTTCAACGATAAATTATTAAAGTGATCATTTAATGATAGACCATGAAAATAACTCTTAATAATAGATTACTATATAAATTTTGTAACATAATTTGGAAAAAATTCGAAGATTTCAGTGACATTGTTAAAACAAAATTCTTTCCTTTCCCATCTATTTTCTTATGTGAGTAACTTTCCTCAGAGCTTCCACCTATTAAAAAAAAAAAATAAAAGGATGAACCATTGACAAATCCTGTCTCATTCAGCAACAAATAATGTTCATTCATAAATACTTGAGCAAAGTGGGGGAGGAGGAAGCCGTATCCATTTCATTAAAGATGTATTTCCAATAAATGTTTGTTTTTATGTTTAATAATGTCTATTAAAATTTATAATTTTAATAAGTGTGTATTAATAATATTTGTAATGATAAGTCAGTGAAGATCAGTTTTTAGAAAAAATGAGTCTTATGGTCATAGGAAATTTTAACAGTTAAATTAACATACCTATGTTTAATTTTCCATATATTTTTATTGCTGAAAAGTATAATAGGGTAATCAATTTTGAAAAGTTAAAATAAAATTGTGTAGGTAGAGGTAGAATAAAAATATAAATTTAAGATGAAAAAGGAATACAAAATTTTCAACTGTTAAGAGCTTTTTAATGTATTTAAAAAAAACAAAATGGTGACTATCGATTCACTTTGATATTTAAATTCCATTGGATATATGTAAAATTTTATACACTATGCAAGAAATTATAACCTTTGCAACTATATAAACTTGTGATGCAAACTTTCAGATGCTACATTAAAAATATGTGAGAAGGTACATGGTTTTAAACATTATTTTAGGGGATACAGGAGCAAACAGTCCTGTAACCAATGATGTGGAGTAGGGAAGAAAACTATGGCCTGTGCCTGGTTTTGTATATAAAGTTTTACTGGAACACAGCAATACTCATTTGTTTGTATAATTGTCTATGGCTGCTTTTGTGCTATAACAGAATTAAGTAGTTGTGTCTGAGACCTTATGGTCTACGAAGCCTAAAATATTTACTATCTGGTCCTTTACTGAAAAAGTTTACCCATGCCTGGTCTGAAGGGTGACAGTTGCTGAAATCATTTAATTAGACTTGACTATAGGATATATTCATTGTCAAGTTTTAAGGCAAACAATGATTTATACTTCATAAATAATGCTTTTAAAGGACTTATCAAATGGACTTTATTTTCCTGACTTTTATTTTTTTTATTTTTATCTTTTTAAAGATTTTATTTATTTATTCGACAGAGATAGAGACAGCCAGCGAGAGAGGGAACACAAGCAGGGAGAGTGGGAGAGAAAGAAGCAGGCTCATAGCGGAGGAGCCTGATATGGGGCTCGATTCCATAACGCCGGGATCACGCCCTGAGCCGAAGGCAGACGCTTTAACTGCTGTGCCACCCAGGCGCCCCTATTTTCCTGACTTTTAAAACTTTACCCAAGTGAACATTTTATTTTTTAATATATGGCAAATCATATGTACTCAAAGCAAAAGATGATTTAGGAATCAGAGCAGTATTTATCCTTATGGTGGATAATTCCTTCTTAGATTTCTGCTTATACGTGGGGGACTGATGAATAAATCAGTTTTGAGCTTAACATTATTTTAGTTCATCCTGATAGTTCATTCGCAAATGGTAGCCACTTAGCCCTCTACTGAGCTAACCCTTTGAAACAAGGGTTTTAAAGACAAAAAAAGTTGACCTACACATAGGGAACACCTTGTATTTTAAAATAATAAGTCAGCTCATTCATCTGCTTTATTTAAAAACTTAAACATTTTTTTTTTAAAGATTTTATTTATTTATTCGACAGAGATAGAGACAGCCATCGAGAGACGGAACACAAGCAGGGGGAGTGGGAGAGGAAGAAGCAGGCTCATAGCAGAAGAGCCTGATGTGGGGCTCGGATCCCACAACGCCGGGATCACGCCCTGAGCCGAAGGCAGACGCTTAACCGCTGTGCCACCCAGGTGCCCCTAAAAACTTAAACATTTTAACAAATATATATGCCAGGGATATTTAACAAAATCAAAAGCTAAACATCCACATTGGTAGCATACCCCTACAACTAGGCAATTAAGTTTTTTATTCTAGAAGTTACTGAAGAGCATCTTTAAAAACAAGAAATGTTAATATGTTCATATCAGTAACATTCTCAGTGAAACCACATCTGAAATCCCCACCCATAAGAATGAAAAATTCTAAACGAGAGATATCACCTGACTCAAAAAGCACAGAAGCAATTAAATATTCGAAGTCATCTGCTACCAATGCTCATTTCATCCCAAAGGCTCTTCCTGGTCTCCTCCCTTTTCCTTTTCTCCCCCTTGAACAAATTTAACCTCCAATGGCAATTTATTGGGCTGTAGGACCACAGGAAAATGAATACAAACATCTTAACACTGCCATTCGCTGGGCAATATATTTCAACTTCGAAACTGCTTTGCAATTGCACATTAATCCCCTCAGACTGAACAGAGGATCCAGGAAGAAAGGATTGATCTCCTTTAATGATGAAACCTTGGCACTACAGTTTTATTTTTCACAACACAGTGCTGCTAAGAACCCCACTGTTATTATGAAAATTTCCCTAGCAAAGGAGCTCCATCACATTACCGGTGCACCAATTCATCATAACGTGCCTCGCTCCTGCTCATCAACAAGTCTGAGTGATGAAAAGATCCAATATTATCCTGACAGTACTTCATGCGCATTCTCAATCACACATTATTACAGCATCCATATTAATTTTCAGTGACACGCGTCCTAGGCCTGTTCAAATTAGGCAAACCAACGAGGGGGAGTTGATGAAATACCAGCATAGCCACAGCTCATTGCATTCCAATTTGCATGCAAATGGTTTATCAGGAAAATTCCATTCCCAGCAACCAGCAAGTGAAAAACAACTGTAATCTACACTTCAGGGCCACCATACAGAGCTTAATGAATCGCAAAGAGAGAAAGAAGTGACAGACCTATGAGAGGATCGATTTCCACTGGCAGCTGGTATGGCTGGTCTTGTACTGCACCTTGATGAGCTGGAATTCACAAAAGATTTAAAAAAAAAAGCATTATTTTTCTTATATTAGACTACATAAAAATGCTTAAGTCAAGTCTTACATAGAATTGTTTCCAACCTCCAAATCTCTCATATACTTTTGTGAAATTTAAAGAAAAAAAAATCCAGGTGCTTTCACGGCTAGCTTATGAAACATTTATTTTAGATTAGTGCTGTTCTGAACATGTGCCATCGGCAGTGGCTCCAGTCCTGGGCCATAAGCTCTAGCAGATGCTTGACTGGCAACCTCTGATGCTGCAACAAAACAAAATTAAGTGGTAAAGCGCGCTGAAAACAAAATGTGACAACCATCTGCTGACTGTAGCAAATACTGTTTTTTTGTTACTTCTTAAAAAGGCAGTTTTGAATGCTGCAGCACAAAGGATCCACAAAAACGTCAATTTATGATGGAGAAAGGGAAAGCTCTAAGTCAGGGAACATTTAATGTTTCATCCATCACTTAAAACCAATCAATTGAAAGTTTAAATAAAAATAAAGAAAGCGATCCGCAGATAAATGTTTTAGTTAAATGCATTTGGCTGAAATATTTTCCTCAAGATTGGATTGAGGTTTTTAAGAAAAGTTTTATTAATATTTAATATTTCCATGGTTTCAATTTCAAAATACTCTGAGAAGCAAATGAAAAACAAAAATCAATCCATACTAAGAATAGTTTGTTCAACAGTTCTAAAGGTTCCTGCATACTTATTTTGTTACTGAGAAGAGATTTTGAGGGCTGTTTCCTGTGAAAGGTAGAAGGACTTAAGGTAAAGAGGAAGTGTGCTGGGGAGCCGGAGCTGCTGCTGGCTGCTATGCAGACTTAGACGGACATAAATCCAAAAAGGAAGGGTTTTGGAGTAGATGATCTTTTCAGCTTTGTAATTCTAATAGTTAAATTCTGGGCCCTTTTCCAAATTATTTTCCCCGAATGAGAATGACTCAGCCATTCACTCTGGTCAGTATCTGCCTTTAATAGACTCATCAGCATTTAAACTACTGCTTAGCTGGTATCAGAACTCTGCTTAATACCGTCATATTTTAGGAAATCTTTCTGACTCTCCTTGAGGGGCTGAAAAGAAAAATGGGGTACGTTCCAATAAGTTCATTAGATTATTTTTAAAACTTATTATGTCATCATTTCCCCTGTTAGCAAATACCAACTTTTCAAGGTGGTTTCAAAGATCATTAATACTGATAAAATACCTAAGTACAATATTAGCACTAAAAATTTTAGTTGAGTATGTATAAGAAATTAAAGTAGCTGAAGAAAGGAAGCTGTATAACTCAGTCTTTTTTACTGAAGGCATTGTCTGCTGATCACTGGCTCTGCCAGGAAGAAATCAGGGGACACATACAGGGAATGTTCAGGGAGAATGCACCATAGCTTCTGGTTTACCCAACAGTGCCATTTACTTCCAGTAATACCACTGCTGATCAACATTAATACCTTGATAATTCTTCTCTACTGCTCTTAGAATCTGGGATCATAGAGACATGAAAGACGCAGTGTCACTGAAACGTAGGAGGGTAACTATCTCTGGTCATGCCTCAAATTCCAGCGGTGCCACTGACTGCCCGTGTGACCTTGGGCAAGTTATGTAGCCTCTGCATTTCAGTTTTCTGATCAGTAAAACGGGTTAGACAGAACAATATGAAATTAATAATACCTGACATTTTGACCTATAAAGAGGCGATTTCATATGGTTCAACCTAAATATACAACCTACATCCTGAGGGGATTCAGTGAGTTAATACATGTAAAGTGATTAAAACAGTATCTAGAACCTAGAAAATGCTCTAGAAACATTAGCTGCTATTCTTTTATTCTGTAAGCAGGTTCTGTAAGGTCCTATGGAGGAGAAGGAAAAATAAAGATAATTTTTTTTTTTTTTTTAAATCAGGACTCAGACACTGCTGAAAGAAATGACAGGAGCTAGCTGTCTAATGAACAAACTATGGAAATCATAGTTTCTCAGAAAAGAACCAGAGTCTAAATTTTTAAAAAGGTAGTATAACATGAATTTGATATTCACTGGAGAAAAACTGTTGGGGGATTTCTGACATATTTGTTCATGACATTTTTTTGAAATCAAGGCATATCAATGCAAGGGAAAGGTAGAACAAGATAGGATGAAAGACCAGATTTATATAAACACACTTGAAATGAGACACAGATTTAATAAAATGGATGCTTAATATTTTTAGGTGTAGGTATAAGCTCAGAATTGGAGATCACATTGTAGAAGGATTAAGTACCTGTGTATTCCCATATGTATTTATCTGGTGAGGAGTTGCTGTGTCATACTGTAAAGCCAGGGGGTAGAAACAAAACACAAGGTACACGTGGAGTCTAAATGGGTATCTCTGGATCATAGGGGCCCCCAAATGTGGGGCGACTATCCATAGGCCAAAGCCACGGGAGGTGAAAGAATTCACCTGAGGCAGAACAAAGGAGAAGTTTATTGAATACACTGCAGGGGAGCATGGGCAGGGGAGCAGAGGAGAGGCTGTCTGCAAGGAGGTAGTGGGTGGGGGCTGCTTTTAAAGGGAGAAGGGGAGGAGGTATGGGGATGTAGGGAATATTCCCTTCTTTGGGAACTGTGCCTCACTGTAAGTAGCCCCTTGGTTAGGGCCTATGGGTATTTTGAGGTGGGGCGCCTGGAGGGCCTGTGTGTATTCCATCACCCAAGTCTGCTTGCCTAAAAGCAGCCTGGACATCTCCCCTGACAGATCAGCAATGACAAATCTTAGACATTCGGGCAGAGGTTTCATCCTCAGTAGTACAGACACAAAGGTGGCTCACTGGGGAGAACAAGAGGCAAAGAACTGGTAAAACATATGCAGTCCTCCAAGCTTTTTTTTTTCTTTTTCAAATTTTATTTATTTATTTGACAGAGAGAGACAGCAAGAGAGGGAACACAAGCAGGGGGAGTGGGGGAGGGAGAAGCAGGTTTCTGGCTGAGCAGGGAGCCCGATGTGGGGCTTGATCCCAGGACGCTGGGATCATGACCTGAGCCAAAGGCAGATGCTTAAGGACTGAGCCACAAGCTTTTATCTCACAGAACGGTGGGCTTGGGCTGGGAACAGCTGGGTGCACCGTAAGTGGTACTCCAGCAAGAGATGCTGCCCCTAAAGCACTTTACATATGTAGAGAAAACTTGGAAGTAGGGAAAAGAACACGTGACCACCAAGTACTAAGGGAAGCAAGCTTTCAAGTCAGGGAAATGGGCTGGCTCACGAGGGGACTGCCAGGAGCCTGGCATGAGTACTTTTGGAGTATCAGCTGGAGACCTAGTAAGTAGCCCCTTCGTGGAGTCAGCTCAGTTCCTGCTGAGCTGGCTCTCTGCTAGGCTGAACGGAAGACAGTGGCAGAGAGTAGCCCGGGCTTTCCAGCAACTGAAAAGGTTTGTTTCTCCTTAAATATGCTGTCACTCTGTTTAAACTGAAGAAGTTCTCAGAGCTGCCACAGCCACCCAGGACAGGCATCATTTGTGCTGGCCCTGATGGCGTGCACACTGGTGCTTTTGCCGAGCTCTAAGAGTCAACGCACACTGACCAGGTCAATCCTCTAGTATATCTGATAGCATACATCACCAGCATATTTTTCCTCTAACGAGTGGTATTAGAGAATCCAAAAATCACATTTGTTAACTGATAATCTTTAGTCCCAAAATATGTCATCCGCATGCACAGTTTCCACTGTAAGTTCACTTGAAGAAAAAGGAATACAAGGACCTAATAATAGAGATAGAATATACCTGCCTCGATTTCTACTTTCTCTACTTTTTCTGAAGTCTATTCTCTAATCAAATATTGGCATTCATTTCCTTTCTAATAGGCAAGAAAATGGCCATATTTAATAAATTCTGATACCAACCACAGATTCTTCATGATGGATACCTTACTGAGCAAAGTCAGTGCACCAAGTTTTTGCTTGAATGTCAATTCAATTCTATTCCATTCTAAGTGCTTTTGCATTTAATTTGACATGAGGTCCTATTCAAGAATTTATATTTTTTGCAACCAGTTCAGGTATTATAATGAGCAGTACTTTATGCACACTTTACATATTTAATGACAAGTTATCAGACTATTAAAATCTATCTTTTAAAATTTCCTACCTAAAACATGGCTTAAAAAAAAGCCTATAATCTTCAGGACTTTAAAAGATTTTCCTTCTTAAAAACAGAATTTCTAACTAGTGGCCAAAAAGAACAGTGCTAGATCCAGATCCCAACATTCCTGTTCTAATGAGAGGCAATAAATCATAGAAGGGTGATCATAAAATTTGAGTCAGAAAACTTGGGTTCAAACCTGGTCCTGCCACTGACTGACCATATGTGATACTGAACAAGGCAAGCTCCCTGGGGCTCAGTATCTTCATTGGTAAAACATGGGGCTGGATTAGATGAACTCTCTGGTTTCCTCAAACTTTGGTTTATGATTCTAATGGTTATTTCAGTATCGTGCTGTTAGTTACCCTAACTATTCAACACTTAATGGAAAAATAGAATGTACTTATGGGTTTCTAGTATTTGGGCTGTGTAAGTGCTTTTTTTTTTTTTTCTATCGTCCATGACAAATACTATGATGTCATACACAAAAAGGCACATAAGTAGACGACGAAAAGTGTTGAGTACATGAATAAGTGGAAAAAAGGAGACCATCTGATACATAAATATATACTATTTATGGACACAATATAGAAAATCATTATATTAAGTTAGAGAAATGATATTTATCTAAAAGGAATAAAGACAAACCACCAGATGCCAAAGAATAGTTTATGTTTTAACATTTGTATTCTATGCCTCAGAGGAGACTTCTTTAAGCCTTTCAGACTATTAAATATTTTGATATAGACTAATGCTTGAAAATTGAAAAGCTTCAATGTTGAGATATCATATATTTAAAGTGGATATTACAGTATCTTTCTATAGTGTTCAGCAGTTACTATGCATCAACATGATATTTCTTTACTTACCAGGAAGGTTGTGCCACTTGTTCACTGCAAATAGTCTGTTAGCAGTGACTGTGATCACAGCAGGAGTCGCCAAACCAGGCTGGGTGTTAGCTGCCACGTGAGTGACAGGGGAGTTGGAGGGAAACTTCAGGACCATGATAACATCCTGCTGGGCTTGGTCTGTGAACATCAAGGGACTCTGCAGGAGGAGATACTGTTGAGTGGGCGTGACAAGACCCAAATATACAAGAAGGAAAAGACAAAGAAAGACAAGAAAGAGAGAGGGTGCAGGAAAAGAAGAGGAAAGACCATGTTAACACAAGTTGCAACTGAGAGTGGGGTGAGCAGAAAGGTTTAGAGAAACTGCAGTTAGGATTGGCTTGTAATTTTCGCATATGTCATTAGTTGAATGTTTTGGTGATCGAAGTAGAATAACATTAACAGAAACATTTTAAAAATCATTAAAAATCATTTTAAACATTTTAAAAAGATTTTATTAGCTCCTTTCCCCACCCCACTCCCATGAAAAACTAAAGAAATGATTTGATTTAGATTCTAAATAGGCAAAGTATTAGAGATTGCGTTAAACCATTCTAATTGCGAGTATGTGTCAGATAAAAAAAAGAGGCTAGGCAATGGGTACAAAAGCAAGGCAAGGCAACTTCCAAAGATCATCAAAAGTTGTGTTGAGTTAGCATGAAGATTTTGACAACTAAATAGAGAGATAATTAAAACAAACATATTTATAAGCAATAGTTATACAGCATGTATGTATTATTACAGTCAAGAAATAACTTACAAACGTAATATACAAACTTAATTATAAGGTGTTTCAAAGCAATGCATAATTAAATGTACTTGTAAAAACAATATATTTATATAGTGTACCAAGTCATAAACACTGCCCTATTATAATGCAAATGTTGTTCTTTTCTGCTACAGCTAAGGATAAAGAGAAATACCTAGATGCCCCACCTCTCTTGGTAAAAAAAAAAACAAAAAACAAAAAAAACTAAAGCCTAAGACTTTTGATTTCTCCTTAAAAAGCAGCAAGTAATTGAAAATGTTAAACAAAAAACACTGTCTGTTCTAATAACTAGCAACAAAATAAATCTTGAAGACTACTAAGGATTTAGAACATTCCTACAACTCATAAGTCATAATCTCAGACATCTATAACACCACCGTGATGTACCGGCTTTATTTATATGTGGTGCCAGTACGCTATCACACAGTAATTGCACTGTGCATTTCCAGCAATCCTCTTCTACCATGTCTATTTTCTAATAGCTGATTAGTATCATTCACAATTGAAACACTTTGATGAAGTGCTTCTGGCTGCTTTCCTACTGCCATATTTCAAAATACCAGGTATATGTAAATGTGTAGGCACATATATTTAACACATATTTATTCAGAACTGCTAATAAAAAATTAAATACATTTGCATTTTTATTATCAGTCCTTTTAAAAAAGTTATTAAGAGTACTTAGAAAAACATATTGCACTAAGAATTCCTATTTGCACTCTTTGCATAAAGGTGTAAATAAAGGCAACTAATAAGCTACCCAGACACCCTTCTGAGCAAGTGGCTAAAAGCCAATCAATATTATGAGTTAATCCTCCCTGGATGCTCATTCAATTAAAGGTGTCAGTAATGCCTCATCTGATGTGGCCTCAATTAAATCCAACTATCTGATGGTGTGAAAACACAGGGGGATACAGCAACAGCAGCAAAACCAGACAAATAGGCAGCCTTCGTGTGCCTGCTAATTACTACACCTGGTGCATATTATGGCTCATGCACTTAACGCAGCACGAGGTGGCTTTAATTTCTGCTATATCCGTGTGTGTGTGTATGTGGTGGGGTGGGGTGCACTGATGGCTGATGGGGGGGACTCATCTGAATGGTAGTAAAAACAATAAACATTTGGGCCTTTGATTTTTAAAACCTCTGTATCAATTAGCAATTTTTATTATACAAAGAGCCTTTTATACACTTTTCAAGGAACTCTGTGGAACTGGGCAAAAATGAGAAACAATGAGCAACAACAAACACAACACCCTACAGCCTAGTTTTGAAGAAGTCCTGGGAAAAGGAAATGAACATGGTTTCAGAGTACCAAGCCTTATTTTTCAATTATGGGGTTAAAAAAATAATATTTACTAAAGTCAATTTATAAACTCTGAGTAAGAGTATAACATACATCATAAAGTGTCACTGAAAGGAAGTTGATACTTATTTTTGAGCTTAACAGCTCGTATTGTAAATACGATTAGACTGAAATTGAATAATTCCAATGTTTATGCCCTTAAAAAAAACACAGAAGAATCTCTAATGTGTAGGAAGAATGTCTTGTTTACATAGTGACTCTAGTGGGCCAACTCTTAGCCACATGGCAAGGACAAGCTACTTCCACAGAAAGCCATAGACATCATATCCAGAACTGTCCACCGCATTTTTATAACAAGCTGTCCCCTCAGCCTGTTTCTACATACTCCATCTTGACTAGTGCTCCCAGTGCAGGCAAGCAGTGGGAAACTCTTGGGAGTTCCATTATATCCTTTTGGCTGACAAGTACGGAATAGGGAGCACTAGACCTAAGAGAAAGAACAGCGCAGCGTACTGGGCTAGTCTACGGTGACAGCAACAGCTGGAGAGGAGGAGGACAACAGGTAAAGCAGGGATAAGAGAAGCAAACCTTCCTCTAATCCTAGGTGCCTCAGGGAACCCCATTTGAGGTAGAAGGGGGAAACTGCTAGCCTAATTTCATTCGGTTGTCCCAGATTAAGTGTGCACTTGTTGACAACTCTGGTTTCTCTCCAACACACCTTTCTTTCCCACCCACATATGTGTAACATGAAAACACAGCTTGCACAAGTCTGGAAAGGAGTTCAGGGATTCAATGCAGAGGATAAAGATAATGGGAAAGACTGTTATCCCATCCTCATATGAGCATGTGCCTTCCTATCCTAGAAAGCTGAACCGCCTCATGGATTCTTTTGCCATGGAGACAGGCTTTACAGGAGAAGCTCCCTCCTTGCCCCAGTG
The DNA here is from genome assembly GCF_002007445.2 of Ailuropoda melanoleuca. NCBI lineage: Eukaryota > Metazoa > Chordata > Mammalia > Carnivora > Ursidae > Ailuropoda > Ailuropoda melanoleuca. Next base: position 105,501,871 of record NC_048222.1, on the reverse strand, counting down.
ACCAAGTCTGACCAGGTAAAAGTCAGTGGAACAGTGGAGGTGAGTGTCCATGAGCCACCATCATAATAGCCTGAGTCTCACTGACAAGCTACTACTAAAACTATTTCCAAACCACAAACATAAATCATTCTTACTATTTTTATAGGATTATCTTGCACTGTTTTTGTTAAATGTTTGCTTTTTACGTAATCTTCTCAGTAAAGTTACCCTTTATGTTCACTTAAATCTGATCTCACCTGTTTAAAAATGTTTAGTGGAAAACATGATGCAAATAATTTTTAAAATGCTGTATTTTATTGTGATGGCCAACTCATATAACTAGAGCAAGAAGGGAAAAAAGGTTTGGAAGCAGAAAGAAGTTGACAAAGAGGGTGAAAGGGAAAAAGACACAAAGATGATGGTGAGATTGAAAGGGAAAGAAAAAAAGAAAGATAGCCAGAGGTGAAAGGGCCACATCTCTATATCTTGCTCTCTTCGCTCCTGTCTCTTTGCCATATTGGTCAAAACTCTACCATCTCCAACTCCTGATTCTGGGCTAGCCTCTGACTTGCTTTGACCAATAAAATGTGGTGTAAATGATGTTATATATTCAAAAGTCTTGCAAAAGTGTTCTCTTGGAACACTGTTCCTACTGTGAGAATAGCCTGAGCTAACTTCCTTGATGATGAAAGACCACATGGAAAGAGGTCTGGCCACCTCAGCCCACCCCACAGCAGTATGTGAGGGTGCCAAGGTGAGAAGAAAAGAAGAAGTGCCTGTCTAACCCTCAAAATCACAAGCAATATAAATCACTGTAGTAAGCTTTGAGCGGTATGGTATACCAAACTATCTTTTCTTCTCGCTGTGGTCCCTTATCCTCGGTAACAATACCCTACACATTAGGATTAGTTTTAAAATTCCCAAAATGAAAACATATCGGGATGTAAAGAACAAACAGAAGCAAAACTAATCTAGAAACTCATAGGATCAAATCAGAAAACTCATCTATCCTATGTCTGAAGCCATTATCCTGCAGTGAGGATATGTGACAATTATAAACCTTTTAATTCTGCAACACAAAACATGGACTGATGAGATCCTAGAGCACTGGAGCAATGTTCACCTGTCCAAAGACTCCAGGACAGCATGTCATAGTATCTGCCAGTTGTTAGCAGGTTGACAAACATCGCATAAAAAGAATAGGCTCAGAGGTGGTAGAAAATCTCAAGTACAACAAAACACGGTTATGAATGTTGAGTCTAGTCTCAGAACAAGAAGAGTGTAAGCAGCACTTACCACTTGCATAGCAGAACCTCTGGGAGGATGGGGCTCTATGAGTAGTTGAGAAGGAGTCTGTCCAAAACTTCGAATTTGAGCTTCAACAGCCTGAAAAAGGCATGGGCAAGTTTGAGGGTTAAGAGGTGCTAATTATAGGCAGTAGAACCACAACTGTCACCTGAAAATGTCATTCCATGCTTCTGGTTTGTTTCATGTTGAAAATCAACTTTATGTTTTCACAGTGGGTCTAAGCACCTGGCAAGGACATTGAGGGTGAGGTCATCCTTTAGTACTGTGTAAGCTGTTCCTATAAAACCCTGCAAAACCTTCTCATCTTGCTCAGTGATATGAAACAGAAACCAGCTATTACAATCAGAAATTGTCCTTTTTGGCTTCATCTCTGTTTTCTTGCATTTTTTCCCCTGCTTGCATCATCCCTGATGACTAAAGCTAATCTTTTACAGGTATAGAGAAAACCTATTGCTGCTTTGATTCTAGGCCCCATTTCATCCTGGGAAGTAGAAAGGAGGAAAAAAGAAACATAGCACCTGTGAAAATGGCTTGATGCTATTATTTTGCCATAGGAAGAGCATTATTGTTGACAGTCTCTTTGAACCTAGGTGGCTAAACGACAAAGTAAAAGCCATATGTTGCATCCAAGCATGAGACAGTTAAACCAGGGACTAACTAAACATAAGAAACATGTGCATGCCCTCTTTGAAGGACGTGTGCATGCACCCTTTGCAAGACACCCCTTACCACGGATCTTCCTGTACACCTAGCACAGATGCTCACTTCCCAATCACCAATAACTCCTTCATCATGGAAAACAACTAAATGCCAGATGCTATCACCGTCTGTAATATTTTATTTGTTTACTTGTTTATGCCTTTCTCTTCCACTAAAATACAAGATCTATGAGAGCAAGGACCTGATCTATCTTCTTTACTGTTAGATCCCTAAATTGGGTGAATGAATAAATAATACAGTATGTGTGAGGAGAGAGAAGGAAGCAAAGATATAGAAAGACTATTTCAACCCCCACAATAGTCAGGATTCTAACTTCCAGGTTAAATGAATGAGGAAAACCTCTCAAATTCATAACAGAATATACGTTTATCATGTTATTTTTTTAATCCCTAAGAAAACAATCCTTAATTTTTACATGCTCTGCAGGACTGTAGGCAATTAATATATCAAAAAACAAGGAAATGTAATCATTTTCTAGTATTAATTTCCTTTTTTTATTTGTTGAGGATACCACCAGTAGCCCTTTACAATGAACCTTGTAAGAAACGGTGATAGCAATTCATTATTTATGCATTCAATAATCATCAACAATGTACATAGCAGTATTAGGTCTTTTTTTTTTTTTTAAGATTTTTTATTTATTTACTTGACAGAGATAGAGACAGCCAGTGAGAGAGGGAACACAAGCAGGGAGTGGGAGAGGAAGAAGCAGGCTCCCAGCAGAGGAGCCTGATGTTGGGGCTCGATCCCACAACGCCGGAATCACGCCCTGAGCCGAAGGCAGACGCTTAACCGCTGTGCCACCCAGGCGCCCCAGTATTAGGTCTTAATGTTTCTGCCCTTGAGTATTCTCAATATGGGAAGCAGGACAAATGGACTCAGAAGGTTAAACAGCAGTTTGATGTAGTCAGGCCAATAAGTTTAAAGACAGCTCTATGACTTGCTTAGGCAGAAAAGACTGGAAAGCCCCTCTGTGAAAGCTGACTGGTATGATGGAAGCAGCATGGCTTCTGAAGTCAAACAGACCATGTTCAAACCCTGCATGCGTACCACTTATAAGCGCTGTGATCCGGGTAAGTTACTTAATAACCATCTCAAAGTTTCAATTTTCTCTCCTGTAAAATGTGGGTAATAGTAGTATCCACCTCATCATGCTATATTAAGAATTAAATGATATTTATGTAAAAAACATAGCAAAGTGCTTCGTAGATTAGACAATATGCAGTCAACAAATATTCACTAAGGGCTGATAATAACAACAAATATTTATTTAGTTCTTACTATTTACTGAGAACTTTTTGAAGTGCTTTACTACTTTATATCAGTTAATCTTTAAACTATACGAAGTGAGTCCAGACACCTGGGTGCCTCAGTCAGTTAAGCATCTGACTCTTGATTTTGGCTTTGGTTGTGATCTCAGGGTTGTGAGATGTAGCACTGTGTGGGATCCAAGCTCAGTGGGGAGTCTGCTTCTCTCACTCTCTCTCTGCTCCCCCCGCCCCCCACTCACACAGGCACACGTGCATTCTAAGAAATAAATAAATCTTTACAAAAAGATTTACAGAAATAAATCTTTACAAAAAGACTATATGATGTGGGCCCTTTATGATATCCATCTATATCTATAAAGAAAATACTGCACAAAGAACTTAAATATCTTGCCCAAGGTCGCATAGTAATTAAACAGTGAGCTCAAAATTTGCACCTACACAGCATGATTCTAGAGCTCATACTCTGAAGCTATCCTTCCTTCTTACCTGTTAGGTACTGTGCCAAGGCCTGGGGGTAAGACTGAGCACCAAAAAAGCATGAGTCTACAATCGAATGAATTAATTAATAAGGTATCTCTGTCATCAACATTATCATCTTCATCATCATCACAAAGCATGTTCAGATACAATTAGTAGAGTAGCATGGCTAGGTAAGTTTGGTTTTATATAGCAGGAGATAAGGTTGGCCCTAGACTTCAGAAACAAGAGAAGGAGCCAAGAGGAAGCAAGGAATAGAGACTAGGATCATTTCAGAACTTTTAAAGTGCTTTTATTTTTTTTTTTTTGATGGGGTTAAATCAATTTATGATCAACATCAGGACAATCTTGAAGAAGAAAAAGTATCACACAATGGGAGAACTTGAAGCCTAGAGGCAGTCACAAAGAAGGTGGGAGCACTGCTATTTTATGATATATGGATTTATGGACTGAGTTTATGAATGTGAAAATTTAAGACCAGTTGGCAAAGCCAGCACCTTTACCCTTGACTGCTGCTTTTGGTGGTCCCTGCCCAACAGCCCACATGTCTTTTCCCCTATTTAAATGGAGGGGGGGGGGAGGGAAGAGATAACTTGCATACCTGGCCTGTGGCATTGACTTTGCCATTTTTTTGCTGTGTGATTTTGGGCAATTAGCTTAACCTCTGTTCCTCATCTACCAAATAGATACTAATGATGCCTAGTTCACAGAATTATCTGGAAAACTAAGTAATACCTAAAAAGGATTTAGTATAGTACTTAGCACATACAAAGCACTAAATAAAATGCTGCATCATTATTAGGGTTGGGACTCAGCGTAATCCCCACCTAATACAGCTAAAACAGGGAAGGAAAGGAAGAAATGTTTCAGGAGTGAATAGTGATAATGATGAACACATTATTTTAGGAAACTGAAATCTGGCTCAAGATTTCAAAATATACTGCAGGGTTAAGCACCCAGAGACAAAAATATCTCTTTGGAGGTTCAGAGACCAGTCCAAAATGAAAGGGATTATATACCCCAAACCTTATGGAAGCTGTGGTACTTGAAAGAAAGGGATAAATATTTATGGACTAAGGTTAAAATCAACAGGTCTTGGAGAATGATGACTTTGAGCAATGAAGAAAAGACAAACTAATTCTTTTTCTTTTGAACTTGCATATTTTAGAGAATAGTAAAGCAATGAATGGAAATATAAGTTTCTGTTGGAGAACTATATAAGACAGTATATTTTATGTGCCATGTGGAATCTGAAGTGATAGTGATAGCCATCTACCCATGTTGAGATATCCAATGAGCAAAAGAAAGCCCAAGATTGGCTCTAACATCAAAGATCAGTATTGATTTAGGTGTAATTCAGAAAAGAGAAATGGTAAGTCAATGGTTTTAGATCCTTCTCTTTCCCTGTGTATATGTGTGAATTTTTAAGCAACAGAAATGACTTCCTTTTTCAAATGAAATATAACATAAAACCCCAATGTATCAAAAACATAGGTACAGGGGCTATCTCCTTTAAAACTGGACAAAGCCATCCTTCATAAGCTTCCTTCACAGCTCCTGAGACAATTCTTAGAAATCTTAGAGCCCTGGCACATAGTCTGAAACTCACTGGTTAAGCTCCAGGAAGAAAATACATGAGACACACGCAAAAAAGGACATAGAGCTGAACCTTGGGAAATACTCATATTTAGGGTATCATACAAGGAACTAATGAAGAAAGCAGAGAAGGAAGGAATTTGGAGTCAGGGAGCAGGACAGAGTGATATGGAAGCTGTAAGGTGAGAATTCCAAACACAGAATGGTCAGTAACATTAACTACCACAGAGAAACTAAGAATAATGACATTATGGCATATAAATCTTAATTATAGATATAAATTTAATGTAACCGATCTTAATACTACATACCTGCTTCACACTTCACATTGTTTTGAAATGAAAAGGATATGACGGTAAGACAACTTTCAAAAATACTAATGTTCTTTGTTTTCTTAAAGATTAATTAATTTATTTGAGAGAGAGAAAGAGCATGAGCTGGGCAGGAGGGAAGGAAGAGGGAGAGAAGCAGACTTCCCACTGAGCATGGAACCCAACATGGTGATCAATTCCAGGAGCCCGATATCATGACCTGAGCCAAAACTAAGAGTCCAACACTCAACTGAATGAGGCATCCAGGTGACCCTCTTCCTTTTTTCTTTTAGAGAGAGAGAGTGCATGAGCAGGGGGGAGGCACAAAGGGAGATGGCTAGAGAGAATCTTAAGCAGGTTCCACGCCCAGGGCAGAGCCCCATGTGGGGCTCAATTTCACGACCCTGAGATCCTGACCTGAATAGAAATCAAGAGTTGGACGCTCAACTGACTGAGTCACTAGGGGCCCCACCAATGTTCTCTTTTTAACATTTTTTAAAAAAAGTCTTAGGGGCGCCTGGGTGGCACAGAGGTTAAGCGTCTGCCTTCCGCTCAGGGCGTGATCCCGGCGTTATGGGATCGAGCCCCACATCAGGCTCCTCTGCTATGAGCCTGCTTCTTCCTCTCCCACTCCCCCTGCTTGTGTTCCCTCTCTCGCTGGCTGTCTCTGTCTCTGTCGAATAAATAAATAAAATCTTTTAAAAAAATTATTTAAAAAAAAGTCTTAAAATTTTAGAATTTGCACATTAGTGACCTCTTTCAGGAAAAGGCTTTTTCAAGTCATGTAATACAATGGTCTGATTACTCTCTCTCAATAACAGAATAAAAGCTGTATTATCCCACATGGATTAAATAATACTTTTCTTTCCAAGTCCTCCCAACATCTAAAAAGACTACAGAATTCTTAGGCACAAATACTTTAATTCTTGACTAACCTTTGAGTTCAAATCTTTCTTCTATGGGAAAGATTTTCAAATCCAAAACCAGGGGATTACTGATTTCTATGAAGTGTCCATTTACACAGTTGCCTAATGGTCATCTATGTATACTGTGTGTATGGTATGTCTCAGCACACTTAAAATTAACATATCTAAAATCTGGGAAAACTAATTTTATTCTAGCATTCTTTAGTCAAGGGTTAGACTCCTATTTTGATTTTTCTTTTATGCTCAAATTCTTACTGATATTTAAAATTTTACCTCCTCTTTTCACATATAATCAGTCACTAGACCAAATCATTTCTTTAATTTCTTCTTTAATTTAGTTTCTTCCTTCTGTGTATCCTGCAGAACTGAGTTTTCCCAAACTCTCCTTATGCCATATTCTCTTAATCAAATGTCTTCAACTAATCTCCAGTAATTAAAAGGTAAAGGCCTAATGTTAGGCAATAAAGGTCTTCCCACATCTCTAACTTTTATTCCCTCATCCAGTTCCTGCATACAGTGTTCTTTTTCAGTCAGTCTGCTTTTCTTGCATGAATATAATCAGGTCTTTCTGCCTTACATTTGCTCTCGTTTGACTGCCCCTTCTAGAATGGTCACCCTCACCTTCAATTTTCTGAGTCCTACCCCTCTCCAGAAAACCCTGCTTGAGTTCCACCTTCTTGTACTATTTCCCAAATGTTATAACCTGCTCATATTGCTGACTACACACTTGATTTAAGCTTCCTTGTAATGTTTTTTTTTTGGTAATTTTTAATAATTACTACTCTGTGTCTGCAACTGTACTATAAAGGGGTGGAATATCATCTATTTTAGTAGTATGCAGCACATAGAACAGTCCCTTGCACATAGTATTCTTACAACATAAAGAGTACCGGGTGCCTATTATACACAGCAAGCTCACCCAGACCCTTAAGCCTTATCTCGGGTTTGTACTGGGGACAAAACCAAACTTGAGAGAATAGAACAGTTCTTGAAAGGGCAAAATGTGGGCAAGGGTGAGAATGGGAAGTGTAAGTGAAGGCTGATAACTGCTATTACTGAGACCAAAGAGTCTTTCAGGGAAGGTCTGAAAGATGTCAATGAAGACAATAATTCTCATTTCTTCATCCCAACATAGCTGAGGGATATGACAACACTTCCATGTCTCACTATACAGTGATTCTTAAGAACCAAGTGAAAAACTCTGGGGGAATGTATGATTTGAAAAAGCCCCCTAATTTTATCACTCTCTCTTCACCTTTCCCTTCAGCCTTATGTATAAAGTAATAGAAAATTTAAAGGACACCTGAGGTTTGAAATCACGGAAACACAGGTGCAAGATTCAGGAAAGTAGACTGGTAAAAGGGTAGCTTAATAAACTGTACCAAATGCCTAAACCGTTTTTAGAACTTTCCTTCATCTAGATAGTTCTGGTTCCAGATGATAAAAGTTTATTAAGTTAAATTTTTATTATCTAATAGGATAATGAATTCCCATGACCCATTAGTCAATTTCAATAATTATTAACATATTTGGCCTCAGGTTAGCTTACAGGGGGCTCAGAAAGTGCTAGAAAGATTCAATGAAAAACAAGAGACTGTTCTTGCTTTAAGAAGTTTATTTTTTCACCTCTACTATAAAATTATATTGAGAAAAAAAATCCTACAATGACCAAAAATTATAAATATTAGCCAGCAGCCTTCACCTTTCTTCAGAGCAGTTAAAAACACACCTGGGCCTTCAAGATGTTCAGTCCTCATGTTGCAAATTTGATTATGTAACTTCTCTAGTTAAAATCCTTCCATCCAAATTCCTTTCCATGGGGTGGCATCACTCATGAAGTTAGGTACGCAGATATTGGACTCAGACTGCTTAACTTAAAATCTTGGCTTTTTTACCTATCAGCTGAGTTACTTTGGGTAAGATACTTAACCTTCTGTGCCTTAGTTTCCTCAACTAAAAATGGTGATAATAAAGTGCGTATTTTATTGGGTTTTTAGGAAGATTAAATGAGAGAATACAAAACATTTAGAACAATCCTTGACACAAAACAAGCTAGCAATCAGTGTTTGATATTATTATTACCGTATATACATCAAAGACTTAACACAGTGCTGGTTGAGGTTAAGTAAATAAGCATTTCATAAACGTTACCAACTAGTCATAATTGAGATTAATAATAATACAGCCCTGCCTATGCTGCCAGTCTCATCCTTTGCCACCGCTCATCTCATACCATATAATGTGAGATGTAATGTGTCATACTGTCTTTGTATGTATTATTTTCTTTTCCTTTTCTTTTTTTTTTTTCTTTTTCTTTTTTCTATTCCTCTTCTCTGTGTCGTTTCTGCATTCTTTAAGACTTAGCTCGGGCATCTCTGTCCTTTGGGAGATCTCTTTTTCAGTCTCAACCAGACTGTTGCTCTCCCTCCCTGTTGTTTTTAGAGCACAGACCTCTACTACTTACTTGTCTGATATTCTAGTTACTTATTTATAATTGCTGACTTATTGATTAGGCTGTAAGTCTCCTTGAGACCAGAGACTGCAAATATTTCTGTACTTCTGGAGCCTGACATACCGTAGGTGCTCAATAAATATTTACTGAAAGAATGAATGGCCATCCAAGTCAACATGTTTCAGCAGGGATGCAGCTAAGATACACTCCTAGCACTATTACAAAGCAGCCTGCACTGAATAAAACATTCTATTAAACATTTCTACTAAAAAGCTTACTTTATTATTTAACATTCTTATTCATCAATTCCCAATTATTTCTGTAAATAGCCTGTTACTACTTTCTATAATAAAATCTGAGCTCAGCAGGCAACATTCCAGATGTTGAAATACATAGTAATAAAAAAAAGACTATGCAAATACTTTGAGACATTCCAGTAAAACCACATATTTATATTTTATAAACAGCATCTCAAATATTACCTAGAGAATTTATTAATGGATTTCCAAATGGAAATATTATGAAAATATTTTCAACAAGCTGCATGTTCCACTGTTTTCTGTGCCAACTATTGCATACTTGCATGATTTTATAGCTATATCTAGAGAAAGAGACAGTGTATAGAAAGAATATAGATTCACACACTAGAGAGAATGAAAGGAAGAAAGAAAGAAAAGAAATAAAAGTAAATAAAAGTAGACTTGGCTTAGTGACAATGTGGTATTTGGCTTCCACTTAACAATGACTATTTTAGTATCTCAGAACTAGTCTTTTTAATCTAACAGAGGAAACAAGTTAAATCATCACAACGCTTAGTAACCAACAATAAAGTTGTAAAAATTTTATTTTAAGATGGTTTTGGAAGAGAAATAACTTAAACATATGGCTGCAATTAAGGTAAACACATATGTATGCTGTTTCTTTTAAGCACACAACTCTGAAATTGCATTTTATCTCCTATATATTTACATCTAAAAGCACTATAAAATCAGGTTAGAGAAATTGAAAAAAAATTATTAAGAAAACACATTCCATTTAGTAATATGTTAAGATTTTCTGTGATTACCAAAATCAAGTTCTAAAAAGCTGTCTTAAGATTCTAAAGTAATTCTTTACCAAGAAAGTTTTAAAAATCCTAATAAGACTTTATATTTTATATTTCAGAATTAATTCACTTTTCAGTATTTAAAAAGAGAGTCATAAGAATAATCAATGATTTCCACTGTGTTACATATAATATCATTACTCGTGCCAGTTTTCCTCTTGCCCTTCATACATTTGAACTTAAGTTGAGGACAATTTGCTAGGTATTTGACAGGTTTCCACTCAACGTTTACTGACTGACTTTCTGGTTGGCCAGCCTCAGTGCTCTCTGGGGCCACAGTTAAAAATCTAGCTTTGGTATCAGCAAATTAAAAAAGTATACTAATCAAATGACTACTTAATCATAATATGTTGAATTTTGTACTTAATTCCTAAAGGACAAAAATCCTGATAATATGAACCACTAAGGCCAAGAGAGGACAAGTAAATATACTTGATAAAAAATACATGAAGATTCCAAAAAAAAAATTATATATAATACATATGGTTTTGTTTGGATAACATCTCTAGCTCGTTTTAAAAAAAGGCAAAGCATCATTTATAAACATTGAGAAATCAGACTCTCTCTTAATCTAAGAAATGAAATACAGAATTACTTTTTAGTAGTCAGGACAAAAATTTTAAATGTACAACAATTTTAAAAAATAACATAATGTGGGGCCTGGGTGGCTCAGTCAGTTAAGTGTCTGCCTTCAGGTCAGGTCATGATCCCAGGGTCCTAAGATCGAGGCCCACATCAGGCTCCCTGCTCAGCGGAGAGTCTGCTTCTCCCTCTCTGCCCCTCCACCCCGTTTGGGTTCACTCTCTCTCCCTCTCTCAAAATAAATAAAATCTTAAATTAAAATAGCATAATGTGAGGTGGCTGGGTGGCTCAGTTTGGTTAAACATCTGACTCTTGATGTCAGCTCAGTCCCTGATCTCAGGGTCTTGTGATCAAGCCTCATGTTGGGCTCTGTGCTGGGTGTGGAACCTACTTTATGTTCTCTCTCTCCCACTCCCTCTGCCCTCCCCCCCAGCCGGTGCATGCACGTGTGCGCTCTCTCTCTCTAAAAAAAAAAAAAACAAAACTAAGAAAAATAGCATAATGAACCTAACTCAAAATTATTTAAAAGGAATCTCTTAAGATTGAAATGTAAATATTCAAAGTGCCCTACAAATAACAACAACATAGAATTCAAACTTTGTAAAGCCTAAATGTAAAAGATAAATAGCCCATCGGTTAAAAAAATGTCATGACATACTAGCAGAATTAATTAATTAATTAATTTTTAGTAGGCTCCACCCCCAGCATGGAGCCCATTGTGGGGCTTGAACTCAGGATCATGAGACTGAGACCTGAGCCAAGATCAAAAGTCCAATGCCTAACCGACTTGAGCTATGTAGGCACTCCTAGCATATTTTTTTTTAAAGATTTTTTTTTTATATTTATTTATTTGACAGAGATAGAGACAGCCAGCGAGAGGGAACACAAGCAGGGGGAGTGGGAGAGGAAGAAGCAGGCTCATAGTGGAAGAGCCCTGATGTGGGGCTCGATCCCATAACGCCAGGATCACGCCCTGAGCTGAAGGCAGACGCCCAACCGCTGTGCCACCCAGGCGCCCCAATATTTTAAACTCAACCAGATAAATGTTCAAAATAGAGACCAGACAATATGGGGAAGAAATAAGTTAAATTGACGAGAAGTTACTCTATGTAAACTTGGACTTGAAACCAACCTTTTTTTTTTTTAATTTTGAGAAATTAAGACATATAAAAAATAAAAATTTTTATGTTTTCAACTAAAGACTGAGCTTTTGATTCAACTTCTACAAATTTTAATAAGGAAAGAATCAGATGAATGTAAAACAATTTAGATACATAGACAGTTAGTACAGCACTCTTTAGCAGTAAAACTTAGGGGACAAAACTACTTAAACTTGGATAACAGAATACTATGCAGCCATTAAAACAAATGAGTTGGTCTGAATGTATCTGACATGGAAACTCGTTTACAATATATTGATGGAAAAAAATCCTAATTACCAAAGAATTTAGTGTATGATCTCATTTAGGTAAAAATAAAAATAAAGAAAAATATAAACACATATAAACTTACATGTATTATGTAAGTATATATATATATTTGAATATGCATGTATAAAGTCTGGAGGGTATGTACCAAACTATTATCAGCTGTTATCTGATGAAAAGATTGGCAGAATAAAAATTAATACTTTAATACTTTCTTCACTTATATACTGTTTAGCATCTTAACATGCATTGCTTTAAAAATAAGGAAAAACAAAAAATTTTCCATTCTTAAAAAATCTTAAAAAATATGAAAATCTAAAGGAAAATATGCCAATATTTAATATAGCTTTATGAAGTTTAATTTCTCCATCAACATAGTAGCCAGAAGAATTTTTTAATCATTTAGGAAAAACCTCCAGTTGATAAACTGTCAAAAACTGTGAAATACAGAGACCTTGCTACAAAGTTAATTTTGTTATTTGAGCTTATTTCCTAACTTAGATCTACCTGATTTCAAGGAGCCATTCGTTTTAGCAATATTTTGTCATCATTCTGTATTAATCAAGAATTTAGAAAAATATAAATTTTGTAAGTAAAATATATGTTTTTCACAATGCATTGGTTATCTGGAGACATATACATGTCATGATAATGGTATGGAGTACAAAAGGAGCAAAGAGAAAGAGTAGCTTGCTAAATAAAGTGAAATTTATTAAAAAAAAATAAGAATGCAGTAATAAGAAAGCAGAGAGGGAACATTAAGGAAGGAGAGGAGTATTTTTACTTATGTATTTATTCAATAATACTATGGAAGTTAGTAAGGTAAAACATAAGGTAATTTTAAGTTGTAAAAATATGCATAGATTTCCCACTAGTGCATTTAACTGAACCCACACATTCCAAACACACGTTAAACTGAGGCCTGACCCAGCCTCACTACAATCTCCACTTCTTATAGCTGTCCATCCACTGCAGCATAATCCCAGCTGCCAATCTGAAAGAAACCAGCTAGTCAGAGCAGACACAACCAACAGAAACAAACGTCACTCAATAATGTTCAGCGGCACTGTGTTCATGGATAATTTCAAACAGTATCTCTGTCTAGAACATTGATGTGCTCATTCAAAACACCTCCATCTCTAGCTACTGGAAATGAGTAGATAAAGCAGCCTGCCTAGAAAAATAAGTGAAATGTTGCTTCAAAGAGGTTGCCAATACCAAGAGGCAACAGTGAATGTAGGGCACATTTCTTAAAGAGAAAAATCAGAAGAGTTGATATACTATATTCAGAACATTAAATTATTTCTCAAAACCAGACAAATACGTTTAAACTATGTCGTGGAAAGCAACAGTCATTTAGTCATTCATTTGGTAAAAATCATGTAGTCTATTTTCTCAAGAATATTTGTGAACATGCACCATGTAAGAATAATGAAATGAGGTACAGTGAGCAATGAGATGACATGATCCTTGACCTTGAGGAACTGAGAGTTGAAAGACAATATGCACACATACACACAAACACACTCTCTCCAATTACATGGTACTGGCAGAGAGGGGTTAGACAACAAAGTTACTGTTAGAACACAGTTTAATAACACTTAACATTTTAAAAATTTACACTTAACTCAGGAATTTCCCAAATACTAATAGAATTTCTGCTGCTTTTTTGCACCAATAATGAAAACTGAAAACAGTGATTATATTCTAAGTCAACTTCCTCATCTTTGTTAACAATGTTTTTTTAATGATGCTATTCTGAATATTTAGAAATTTATCATACTTGCAAATAATCTTATATAGATTTTTCAAATCTATGCAATTTTTTTCATCTTACCCTTTCTAGAAGCTTACATTTAGTTTAAAATTTAGAGAACAAAATTCAGCCACTTGCTTTGAGACTACTTTTCACATTCTCTATTTAGAATGAAGACGGTATCTGAAGTAAATGGGCTAGTGACAGAAGTCATCAGCATGATAGAGTTCTCTGGATTCCTTGGGTAGTTGACAGAGCAAAAAACCCATAAAAATATTAATACTCTGTGCCTACTTTATATCCCTGCATGCATAATTTAGCTATACCTATTTAACTAAGAAGACTGCAATATGCAGTAATAACTAGCAAAATACAAAGATTAGCTTTACTGACTACTTTGATGTTCATTTAATTGACTAAGGGAAACTTTGATTATTGTGGTTTTGATATACAAGAAAGTCTGGCATAATTTCAAGGTATTTTTTATGTAGGTTTTCAATTAAAACTTGACTAATCCTTACTGTTTATTTGGCTTTTCGTTGTACAGTTCCTGCCCTGCACTGTGTCAAATGTGCCATCTGTGTAACACACTTCTGGCCAGAGATACTTCAGAATTATTTTTGTAACACTCTGAATTGTGGCTGCATGAAATCTTAACTTACCGTATTCAATACTTCTAATTTACTCTCTTGCTACAACCAGAGTAATCATGTTGTCTTATTGTCCTACTCTTAAATCTCACTGCAGTGAGATTCCTGCCCCACCTGCTTAAAACAGACTTACAGACCATTCCCCTAACTATTTAACAAATGTTAACAATGCTATAAATACCGATTGTGTTTATGCTTCCTGAAAGATTCACTGCAGCCAGTGCTCTGCAGCAGTGTTAGAGCTGAAACAAGTTGTTGACTCCCACCATGCAAGTGATTGAATTCTAAGCCAAAAATGCTTTTCCTTGGATAAGATATCTGATTTGCTACTGCTGTCATGAAACTGGGGTCATGTAAACTTACACACTGCTGCTGCTGCTTTTGGAAAACAGACCTTCTCAGAGTGATTATGCGTTGCTAAAACAGCATTTGGAAGGATACATTTAGAAGAGCGAAAACCAACCACTGACACTAAACACAACTTACGGAAATTTTTCAGATTTTACTTTCACCTCATGAGACCCATTGTATATAATTCTTTAAATTGAGCAGTATCATCGCTCTCCTCCTCTTCCCTGCCCATCTATTTACATAGAGCCAAGTTTCATTTTCAAAAGAAAATTAAGAACTAATTTCTGAACTTTACATAAACATAAAATAACAGTGTATTTACTTGAAAAGTAAAGGAGAAAATGACGCTTCCAGAGGGAAGGTGCAAGGTGACAGCGCACAGATATTATTCATATTAATGTTCCTGAGCAACATCTACCTGCCTGAGCAATGTATTTTTCTGCCTTTCAACCTCTCCACCTCTTCTTCCAACCTCTCACACAGCTCAGGATTCGCCCTGCACTCCTTACACAATGGCGGCTCAGACCCTGTGCTGTGTCTGTACTTCCCCTTTTGTCAAAACCTATTATCAAATCCTGTGCACAAAGAGCTGAATGATTGGAAAGGATTGCTTAAAAAAACAGATGTGTAATCAAATTATCTCTAAGAGTGGAGTTTTAAGCTTCAGGAAAAGGTGAAAGATTCTGTGGCAGAAGATTTTTTCTGTATATATCAAACCACATTCTATAGAACTGTTACAGCGGACATTAGCATGTGATCCTGGTATTAGTTAACAACATACAAATTTGGGGACGGAGGCTTTCCACCCTTTTACTTTATAGTTTTGAATTATTTAAAATTTTTATAGTTATTATGCATTGCTTTGCTGAATAAGTTTTTAAAGCCCTTTATGTAACTATTTAATTGTAGACACACACACACGCACACACACACGCACGCACATGCACAACTAAGTAGTGAACCCAGAGATCTAGAATTCATTAATATTGGGCCAAAGCCTTCTTGATTTTAGAAAATGATGACAAGAACTACAATTAACAGTGATATATCTAAGATATCTTCCCTAAAAGTAGAAGTGATCTTTTTGATCCTCCTCAAATATGATAGGAAAAGTGAAGAAATAAACTCAAATTGCTAAAATGTATGAAAAAAATCATAGCTCAGTGAATCAAATAACAAAATAAGAGGCTGGAGGTTCTCTAATTTCTGAGTGAGAAAATAGTTAAACTGTAAATCCTTCATCTTTATCAAAGTTACACAAAGATCATTATACAGTCACTATCCTGGCAACACTGAACATTCCGAAAAAACCAGAAAGTAATCACAAAAGACCTCCAAACATCCAAAAGCAAAGTCAGTATCCTTATCTTCATGTTGATAAGCTTCATTTGTTCAGATTTCCAAGAGGAGACTATTCCTCCTCAGAAGAGAAAAAGAGTTACAGGCTGGTTGGCTTTTTCTCCTTGATTTTAAAGAGAAACAATTTTCAGAATTCAGAAAGTAGCAAATGAAAGAATTCCATGATCTCACTAACCAAAGATAATGACCATCTTTGGTTAGATTGCCATATAAACATCCTGAGGACTATAATTCCAGATTTGTCCTTACATCTACATACACATATAAAACTTGTATTTTATATGTTCATAACATGTTTTTCCCTGTAATATGGCAAAATATATTTCCATAGCAATATTTCGGTGATATTTAACAGCATTCCACTGTATGGAAATACCAATATTTATTCAATCAGTTCTCTATTGTTAGACATTTATGTGTGTTTTTTTTCTTTTGCTATTATAAACAACTATACAACTTAACATATTTTTCTGCATACTTTTTCAATTACTGCTTTGATTAAAGTTTTATGTAAATAATGTATGAATATTTTAAAAACTGATATAGATTGCTATAAAGATTAAATTGATTTTCATTCTCATCAAATGTATGACAATGGCTGTTTTTTTTTTTTTTAATTGTCAGAAACTATTCTGAGATTTTAATGTGAAAACAGGCCCCTTTCCCAGTAGGAGTGGAAGAAAAAACTAGATTCACAATATCTGTTTTCTAACTAACATTAGGATTTTCATTGTTTTTAATCTTAAATAATCTAACAGGCAAAAATGTTGCATTTTAAATTGAATTTCACTGATTACTAGTGAGGATGAACTACTTTTCATTTGTGGCTTATATTTCACCTTTTGTGAAATATCTGTTCCTAAATTTTGTTATTTTATTATATTTTTTTTGGATGTATACAAACTTCGGTTTTTACGTAGTCAAATACATCAATTTCCTTAATAATTTTTGGTTTTGATATTAGATTTATAAAATGGGCCTTCTCCATTTCAAGATTATAAAACTACTCACCTACATTATCTTCCAAGTTCTGCAGTTTCATCTTCTATATTTGTAACATAGTCTTTATTCCAAATAATTGTAATTCATCATTTGTAATTTTTTTCACTTTAAGATATGAAACAGGAATCTAAGTAAATTTGTATTCTAAACAATTAGCTAGGTGTCCCAACATCACATATTGAACAAGATAGCCTTTTCCCAGTGATTTAAAATACCACCCTTATTATACATGCTCATATATAATATGTCTATTTCTAGAAGCTCTACTCTGTTCCACTGAACTTCAGTTCCTTCACTAGAACATGTTGTCTTGATTACTGTAGTTTATGTTTATGTATTGATAAAGTAATCAAAACCTACTTACTTTTCCTTTAATTTAGTCCTATCAAATCTGGTTTCTCAGGCTATAGCATCTAAGAAACAGTGAATTACAGAGTAGGAGGAGGGATGCCCAAAAGACAGATATACTTGACAGGAGTACAAAAAGCAAGAACTGATAGCTTAAGGGCAGAAATTTAAAAACATATAAAAAGAGATCACAAAAATTGAAAAAGAATAGCAGTATGGAATTGCTTAGTTTAAGGTCAAATATAGCAAAGAATAACTAATATTAATAATTTAAAATCACATTTGCTAATTATCCTCCTCACTCATCATTACTGTCTTACTGTAAAATGTCCTCTACTCCTAAAAACTGTAGAATACCCATGTTTTTCAAATACATGCATAAAAGATTTATGAAACTTGACTATGTCCAATGTGAGTCAAGTCTCAACAGATTTCAAATAATCTGTATCATCTATACCATATTCTTTAGCTTTAAATTAAGTTAAATTTAATAACAAAAAGATAACTGGATTGCATGTATGAAGGCAAGCCCTCAGTGAAGCGATAACCTTTAAGTTGAGGAATAAATGACAAGGAGTCAGCATGTGGAAATCTGGAATAATCAGAGAAAACGACCATCATAAAAAGGCGCTAAGTCAGTGAAAACCGTCACATGATCAGGAACAGAAAGAAGGTCAATATGGCAGGACACACGAATGAGGAAGAGAACAGCATTGCATGGCCTGAGATCAGAGAGGTAGGCAAGGGCTGGACCATGTGGATCAAACTGGACTTTGTTCTATGGTTAATGTGTAATAGGAAAGTTTAAGTAGAGGACTGACTTGATCTGATTTACATTTTTAAAATAACGTTTTGGCAGCTCTGTAGAAAATATACTGTAGGCAGAAAAGGGTGACCAGGTCTACTAATACTAGCCAGGGGAGGGATGATGATGGTGCCTTAGACTTAATGATAGACAGAAATGGTTTCCAAATATGTTGTGGAGATACCATCAACTTAGCTGCTATTCATCACCAACTTTCTATACCTTCCCCACCTACCACATAGTTTTTTCCAGTCACAGAGCCCTACTATACTCCTTCCCACATGCAGTACTCTCTGCTTTGAATTCTCCTACCTGTTCTGTTGCTCTTTCTATTTAACTCATTTCTTAAGGATTATGTTGAGGCAGTTATTACTCCCCTAATCTGGGTTGGCTTTTCCTCCTTTGTGCTCCTATATATAGTATATAAAACTCAGTCAGAGAACATTACTGTACATACAATTTTTAAAACTTATTTCTGACCTACTAAAACTTGATTTAATGAAATGTTTTACATACTAATGGTTAGATAACAGATTTCTCAACTTTTGGATATAGCAAATACCGTTTATAGTAAAACTGACAGCTGAATTCTGGATAAGAATATCAAATTGTTCTAGAAACCATGCTTATAAATAAAATTGCATGCTAAATATATTTAAAGAAAATATCTAAGGAAAATACTTATGTTACATTTTTTTAGGAAAAGAAAAATTATTTGTATAATTAATATTCAACTCATCATGTATTTATTTTGGGAATTTGGATTTTAGAAGGGTTTTTTTCCTTAATAAAAATATAAATATTTATTCTTACTCATATCTCACCCTGAATTCAAGTATCCTAATTTTTAAATTTCTTCTTTCCTTGATTTTAGTTTTTTTGAAATGGTGTTAGAAAGGTTTGATAAGGTCATATAAAGGAAGAGGAGTAAGTCAACCCAAATTCAGCAGAATTAGCAATAAGAAAATAATCACTTTTATTTATGTGTACCTTGTCCACGAAATAATATATGTACTCATCACAGGAAAAAAATTCCATAACTCTGTATGGTGACAGATGCTAACAAGACTTACTGTAGAGATCATTTCATAATATATAAAAATATCAATTATGATATATTCCTGCAACTAATATGATGTTGTATGTCAATTATACCTCAATTTTTTAAAAATGCACAAAAAAGAATTCATGTAATGCTGGAAAATGGAACAGACTGAAAAATAGCAAAGGTAGAGAAAAAGGAAAAAGTATCAAAGAGACAGAAATAAAGAGCAAAGAGGTCTGTTAGAATAAACAGCTAAAGGTAAGAATATATCTTTTAGTTGGAGGTCACAGATATTTGAAAACAAAATAGTATATTTGCCTGAAAAATAATTCTCTCTGGTGTGTGATATATGCAAATGTAGACATAGTTGTATATTGATAACCCAGCTGTTTTCTAAAAATTAAAAACAACATAAAAGTTTAATGTGCTGCAGGCTGTTTCTCTGATTACTCTCCCCCCTCTTATGGTTATTATTTCTATCGTTTAGTGCTTTTTTTATAGAGAGATTATTTTTATGATCACTTACTATGCCATATGTATTAACCATTCACTCTAGAATGAAACTTTCTCAAGAGGAATGAAGCTTTTCCCAAGTAGTAAGTAAATACATGACTTGTGCATAAACAACTTGCCTCTGTGTGAATATCTAAGTGTTCCAAGTTAAACTAAATATATAGTAGTGAACAGAAACAAGTAAAACTATAGTTACTGACAGAAATAAATCTAGCTTGCTTTTAATACTAGAGAAGCACAAATCTATCATGGTCCCATTACTATGATCTTGCAGAGATAATGTTCTAATATAAGTCAAGTGTCAGCACAAATTTACTAATATTAGAGATGCTAAAGCATCTTAGAGGAACAAGATTCTGGAGAAAAGATGGTGTAGCCTGGAGATGGGGTGGGGAGCAAACAGGAAGAGGGCAATAGTGGGAGCTTTACAACTAGCAGGAGGCTGTGACAAGACTTGACTTAGAGGCTGCCCAGGCCTGGGGGTTATAGACACATGGCAGGCCAAGGTTAGAGCAGCAGGAGCTGCCTTCCTGGGTTACCTTGTATACTTTACTCCAATCTCAAAGTAGGAATGAAGTGGTGTTTATAGAGAGAGGCAGTCAGTGAGCAACATCTCTGAAATAGTGCCCTATTCACAAGTCACTCTGTATCCCCTTACTAGTCTTATTTCTTCATTAATCTTTATTGCTTATTTTCTATGCATCCCATTAGAATGTGAGTTCCTTGAGGAGAGGGACTTTGACTTTCTTGCGCATCTCTGTATTTTTAGTACTTTGAACAAAATGATTATTTGTTGAATAAATGAAGGAAAGGATAAATTCTCCCAATTTATCAGCCCCTTCTTTATCTATCCAAACCAGCCTAGATCTCCCAGTTAACAGCACCTCTTTAACAATTTCATCAATCACCCTTCCACTTTCAATCCTTCTTTATATATTCCACCATACTGTCATGGTAAAACTCCATCTCTCTCTGTCTCCATATATATTTACACACACACACACACACACACACACACACCCCTCTCCAGTCAACTTTTTTTGTACACCTACTCTACTGCTGTTGAAAACAGAGAAAAACAACAGAAAGAAAGTAACCATTTACTACTGAGCATCTATGAAGCAGCCATCATTATGTTAGGTATTTCCATAAATACTATCTCACCTTTGGTACAAACCATTGTAGTAATCTTGTTGCCTTTCCCCCTCCTTCATGCATATTTACTTAAAGCAGTCCTCAGGGTAACCTTCTACTCTCTGATTTCAGACAAGGAAGTATTTTTCCATGCTGTCCAGTGCCTATCTCTATCTGTGTCCTGGATTTCATTCCTTTCTTGTTCCTCATAGAGCGTGGTAGTCTATTACCTACTTTATTTCATGTATGTTTGATATGCTTCCCTCTTTTTGGATCTTTCAATTAGCACAGAAACATGGTCAATTATCTACCCATTAAAAAAGAAAAAAATGACTGCTAGTGGGATATGGGTTTCTTTTTGTGGTAACAAAAATATTCTAAAATTAGATTGTGGTGGTGCTTGTAATACTGTAAGTATACTAAGAACTACTGTACTGTATACTTAAAAAGGGTGAATTGTATATGTGAGCTATATCTCAATAAAATGATTATTCTCCCTTCAATTATTTCCTTTTCTCACTGTGTTCACTTGCTCATGTCCCACCCACTGCGCAGTCCTCTACCTTCTAAGCTATTTTCTGTAAGATCACACAGCAACTCTTAGAATAATTCAGTGGGTACTTTTCAGTTCTTATCTTTTCAATCTTCTTTCAGATAGGTCCTAAGACACACATGTGGTCATGTCACTAACCTTCAACCTATAATCCACAGCCTTATGCCAATGCAGTTATAATAACTTTTTATAGCATTAAAGGCCCTTTATGGTATGGCTCCTCTCTTTCTCTCTCACCTTGCCACCTCTGGTTCATTGTACATATATCACAGTCTCCTGTCATCATCTCTCTCACCTACTTGCAGAAAGCGTATACACTTTCTTAGGTGTAGATACCCTCTATCCAATGTTCTCATCTGTCCTTCAATCTACAGCCTCTCACTTTCGAAAACATGACTGGATTTTGGCAGTCTGGGGTTAGTGCCTATTGTGTATGCTTGTGCATACATACACTGTACTTACCTCTATACTGAATTTAATCACAGTTTATTACAATTGTTTACTTATCCATATTTCCACGCTAGACAATGAACTCAAGCTGCTGAGGGCAGGGACTTGACTTTCAACTTTTTAACCTTATTATATAATTTGGGTGTAGTAAAAGGTTGTTTAAAAAAATGAATAAATTGGGGCACCAGGGTGGCTCAATTGGTTAAGCATCTGCCTTTGGCTTGGGTCATGATCCCAGAGTCCCGGGATCAAGTTCTACAGGTTGGAATTCCTGCTCAGGAGGGAGTCTGCCTCTCTCTCCCTTTGCCCCTCCCCACAGCTCATGCCCCCCCCGCCCCAAATAAATAAATTAATTAATAAATTAATAAAATCTTTTAAAAAATGAATAATTAATGACCGATTCTTGTTTTTTCTCCTTGCCTCACTTTACAATAAACTCTGCGTGTGTCCTCTAGGAAAGAGTCTCTGATAACCTATCTAATGTTAGCATTTTATGTTCCTTCTGTGATGAAATCAGTAATTCATATTCTTTTTATGGCTGTGTTTCTTAACCCAGGGGTTTAACAGAGAACAACATAAGGAAAGGAACTAACATTTAATGGATACTTATGATGGGATAGGTACCATGCCAGGCAGGCACTTTACATGCATTACACCCCACCTAATCTGTGGGGTAGGTATAGTCATACCAATTCTATATATGAGGAAACAGAGCCTCAGGAAAATCCAAGTCACACAACTAGCGGGCATCAGGGTCAGCAATTAAATTCTTATCTATTTATTTATTTGCTTGTTTGTTTATTCTACTGTACACACTGCATTATATCGTTAAGACTTAGCACTATGATATGGAATGGCTATAATAAAAAATCACATTTGTTTTAATAACATCCAAAAAACTTTGAGAATTAATCATGTGTATTTATATGAATAGTGCTAAGTAATGAAGTAATATATAGTAGTTCCCCTTTATCTGCAGTTTCACTTTCAATGGATTTAGTTACCTGTTATCAACCATGGTCTGGAAGCAGATGACCCTCCTTCTGCCACATCATAAGGTCAATACTAGACTAACACTATGTCACAATGCCTATGTCATTCACCTCATTTTATCACATCATGTAGGCATTTTATCATCTCACATCATCACAAGAAGGGTGAATACAGTACAATAAGATA
Organism: Ailuropoda melanoleuca; assembly: GCF_002007445.2. Lineage (NCBI taxonomy): Eukaryota > Metazoa > Chordata > Mammalia > Carnivora > Ursidae > Ailuropoda > Ailuropoda melanoleuca. The sequence goes on along the minus strand of NC_048222.1, from coordinate 105,478,572 downwards.
TTTTGAGAGAGAGAAAGAGAGAAACCACATTCATCAACCTTTTATTACAGTATACTGTTATAGACGTTCTATTTTACTTTTAGTTATTGTTACTGTGTCTAATTTATAAAATAAATGTTATTATAGGTATGTATGTACAGGACAAAACATAGTATATATAGGTTTGGTACTACCCACAATTTCAGGCATCCACTGGGAGTCTTAAAACATATCCCCTGTGGATAAGGGGGTAACTACTGTATTTATCTTTCAAGGATACTGAGTACCTACCATACTTAGAATATAATAGGCCATGTTTTTTAAATGAATGCTGAATCTAATATATATTTTTGTATAATATAAAAATAAATTTGTGTGTGATGAGTGGAAAACTCTCTGGTTAAAATTTAATTTGCTAATAATTAACTAACTACTTGGGGCTGTGGAAAAGAGAAGGAAGCAAAGGAAACTTAAGGCAAAAGTTTTAAATAATCTTTAGCAAATGCTGATCTTGAAAAATAAATACTAAAAACTTATTTGGTATGGTGGCTCCACAAAAAGCTAAACATAGAACTATCATATAATCTAGCAATTCTACTTTGGGGTATATATACAAAAGAACTGAAAGCAGAGATTTAAACAGACACTTATACACCAATGTTTATAGAAGCACTATTCACAATAGCCAAAAGGTGAAAACAACTCAAAATGTCCATGAACAGAAGAATGGATAAACAAAATTTGGTATACACAAATAATGGCATATTATTCATCCTTAAAAGGAAGTAAATCCTGACATATGCTGCAACACAGATGAATGTTGGAGATACTATGCTAAGTAAAACAGGCCAGACACAAAAGGATAAATATTGCATGATTCCACTTCTTTGAGGTGCCTACAGTAGTCAAATTCCTAGAGACAGAAAGTAGAATGGTGGTAGTCAAGGACTAATGGCTGGTGGGAGGGGTGAGTCAGGGGTTACTGTTTCAGCGAATACAGAGTTTCAGTTTGGGATGATGGAAAACTTCTGGAGATGGATGGTAGTAATGGTTGCACAACAATGTGCTTGATACTACTGAATTACACCAAAAAATGGTTAAAATGGTAAATTTTATGCTATATTTTTACCACAAAACATTATTTGAAGTCCTAATGTGTTAGTTTAAGTGAAAAAAAATATAATTTAATGTATACATATATTTCAATTATGTATCTAATATCTAAATGGACTAAAACCAAACTGAAATATTCTACCAAGTTAGTTTCAAACATTTACTGTCCTACTGTCTGACCCACGCCTAGAATTTGGATTCAGAAGATATGGTCACCAAAGATATATGACAACCAATGGTCATTATATCTACACTGTCCAATATGGTAGCTACTAGCCATATGGGCTATTTAAGTTTGGATTACTAAAATTAAATATTCAGTTTTTCACTCACTAGTCACATTTCAAATGCACAACAGCTACATGTGAGTAGTGCCTACTATATTGGACAGTGTAGATATAATGACCATTTCCATCACTCACAAGTGATTTTTATTGGACAGTGCTCTTTTACATTATACTATAAATACTATATGGTAAACCTCTTTGGTAAATCATTGGTGTGTGTGAGGAAGAGAGGTGGTCAGTCCAGAATAATAACAAAGAGCCAAAATTGAGTATTATTTGTTCCAGTTCTATGAAAACTGTTGTTCATATTTTGACAGGGGTTTCATTAAATCTGTAGATTGCTTTGGATAGATGGACATTTTAACCACATTGGTTCACCTAATCCATGAACATAGGATATCTTTCCACTTGTTTGTGTCATCTTCAATTTCTTTCTTAACTGATTTATAATTTGTATGGAACCACAAAAGGCCCCAAAGAGCCAAAGCAACCTTGAGAAAGAAGAAAAAAGCTAGAGGTATCACAATCCCAGATTTCAAGATATGCTACAAAGCTGTAGTAATCAAAACAGTATGGTACTGGCACAAAAAGACACATAGATCTATGGAACAGAAGAGTGAGCCCAGAAATAAACCCATGCATCTATGGTCAATTAATCTATGATGAAGGAGACAAGAATATACAATGGGGAAAAGACAGTCTCATCAATAAATGGTGCTGGGAAAACTGGACAGCTACATGCAAAAGAATGAAACCATGTATGGTTTGTTATACCAATCACAAAAATAAACCCAAAATTAATTAAGACCTAAATGTGAGACCTGAAACCATAAAACTCCTAGAAGAAAGCATAGGCAGTAATTTCTCTGACATCAGCAGCACAGGAACATTTTCCCACATATGTCCTCTCAGGCAATGGAAAAAAAGCAAAATTCAACAATGTAGACTACACCAAAATAAAAAGCTTTTGCACAGCAAAGGAAACCAGCAACAAAATGAAAAGGCAACCTACCAAATGGGAGAAGATATTTGCAAACGATATATACAAAAAAGTTGATATCCAAAGTATATAAAGAACTTACACAACTCAACACCAAAACACCAAATAATCCAATTTAGAAAAACAGGCTAGAGGATCTGAATAGACAGTTTTCCAAATGTCTTCTGGATGGCCAAGAGACACATGAAAAGATGTCAGCATCACTCATCATCAGGGAAATACAAATCAAAACCACAATGAGATATTACACCAAAGGACTAAAATAAGAAAGACAAGCAATAACAAGTGTTGGCAAGGATGTAGAGAAAAAAACAACCCTTGTACACTGTTGGTGGGAATGCAAATTGGTGCAGCCACTGTGGAAAACAGTCCAGAGTTTCCTCAAAAAATTAAAAATAGAATTACCATATGATCCAGTAATTCCACTACTAAGTATTTACCCAAAAACAAGGAAAACATGAATTCATAAAGATATAGGCACTCCTATATTTACTGCAGCATTATGTACAATAACCAAGGTGTCAAAGCAACCCAACCATCCATCTGTAGATGAAGGATAAAAAACATGTGGTATATATATTCAATGGAATATTACTTAGCCATAAAAAATGAGATCTTGCCATTTGTAACAACATAGATGGACTTAGAGGGTATAATGTTAAGTGAAATAAGTCAGAGAAACACAAATATCACATGATTTCACTCACATGTGGAATTTTAAAAAATTAAACAAAGGAAAAAAGAGACAACCAAAAAAGCAGACTCTTAAATACAGAGAACAAACTGGTAGTTGCCAGAGTGGAGGTGGGTATGAGGAATGGGTGAAACAGATAAAAGGAAAAAAAAAAAAACACCAAACCTCCTAAAACAAAAGAACCGATTACATTCTGTAAACAACCTGCTAATTAAATGTTTCACTTTTTAACTAGCAGTATCACAAGGGTAAAGGCTAAGAGCCATCCTTTACCATGCAAATGTAGTATAAACTTTAATGCAAGGAAGGTATAATTATCATCTTGGACATACCAACAGTCTAAAAAAATAGGATCCCACATTAGAAGAAAGTGTTAAGTGTATCTTCATAGCAACTCTACAGAGTGTTATAGAATTTCAAAATTAAAATTACCTATTACATAGCAATATAAAAAATATGCTCATATATTAAGTAAAACAGGAGATTCTAAAATCAAATCTGTACTGTGATTTCAGTCATAAAGCAGCTATGTAGGTATATGAATAATTGCAATAAGGAAACACGAAAAAACAAAAATAGGTGGTGTATTTGGTGAAGAATTATGGACATCTATAAAACAAAGTAACACTGTTCAAATATTTTTGAAACTTTATTTTTTTATTTATTTATTTATTTTTTTTAAAGATTTTATTTATTTATTTGACAGAGATAGAGACAGCCAGCGAGAGAGGGAACACAAGCAGGGGGAGTGGGAGAGGAAGAAGCAGGCTCATAGCAGAGGAGCCTGATGTGGGGCTCGATCCCATAACGCCGGGATCACGGCCTGAGCCGAAGGCAGACGCTTAACCGCTGTGCCACCCAGGCACCCCAAATATTTTTAAAACTTTAAAAAAAGGAAACTGGCTTATGCTATTCTATTCTAACAATGAAATTACATACTGTTTTGTAACATCATCTGTATCTTGCTCCAACCTCAGTTTCATATATGGAAATATGTATATTCTGTGTCATACAATCAGCTGTTGTTCTAATAAAATAAAATGGCTCTGTAAGGAACATTTTCAAAGAACTGAAAAATCAGAAAAGTCTTTACTAGTTCATCTGCTCCAGCTCTAAATTAAACTGAAAAATAACAATTTAAAACCTGTGCAATTTAAGACAAATATACATCTAATACATGGTGCTTCTGTTTGCACATAAACCAGACAATAATATATACAGGAAAATATATTTAAATATGTACTTATATACTGTCAATATTACCAGGCCATAAGCAGAATTAAAAAGGAATCCATCACATGTTGGTGAAAAATGGCAAATCTTACTCATCACAAATAATGTTCCCTTTAAAGTGATATAAAACATTCCCTATGAATCAGTCTTGGTTTCTTAAATACACTTGTTCTAAAATTTTATAGATACTTAAGGTGATCTGTTTAATCCTATAATCTTTGGACATGATGTATGTTAGCATTAGGGGGATGCATAATTAGGCTAAAAATACGAAAAAATTATTAAGGCTATATTCAGACTTTTTGGTGAATATTATATTTATCAAAACCATGTTTTGAGTGTTCTACTTAAGAAAATAAATGACAAAGATAAAATAAGTCTCAGTAACTTCTAAGACCAAGTTTGATGATGTAGGAAATGTTTAGATTTCCTTCCTACTATTAACTTCTATATGGTTATACATAGACTTACATATTATATATAAATATGAGTTTTATACATTTAAATAAATTTATACTTACAATCTTATTTCTTTAATAATTACTATTTTCCTAATACTTTAAATTAGTAAGTAGCCTTCAAAGTTATAAAAATTATAAATATACAAATATATATATATATATTCAGTGATCCCTGAATAGGTTCAAACTGAAGCAGCTCTCATTTTATATTGACTCAAACATTTTGTTGGAGGGAAGTCTTGAATTCAAGTCCTAGCTAGGTCGTTAACTGAAAGGCTGCTCTGCTCAAGTCACTCCACTCATCTGGTTTTTAGTTTCATCAGAAGCAAAATGAAAGCATGGCGAAGATGATATCCAATACCTTCTGGTCTAAAGATACCTGAGAGATACAGTCAGAAACTTACCTCTCTCAATATAGGATCAGCTATTGAATTCAGATTGACAGCTCCTTCATAAGTCAGGTAATAGAACACATTGAGGGATCGAACAGCCTCTGGTCCTAGCTGTTTATAGCCAAAAATGAGATCAATCCATTGGTGAAGCTGGCAGGAAACAAATTCACTCTCCAGGGCCTGAAAAAAAGGGCACAGATCATATTATTATGCTGAATTCACCTTTTAAAATATAGAGAAATTTAGAACAAGCAGTAAAGTTTTACACTAAATTTACTGTGAACAGATTTATTCTGATGTCCTATTTCCCACCAGATTCTGTTCTCCTTTTTTTATAATTAGAAGCTTTCTGGCACTTCTCATGCTGAACTGTATTAGACTGCTTACATTCAGTATTATTCTACTATACGGTAAGCACTGTGAGGGCCAGGACTGGGTCTATTTTGGTCATATTTGTAACTCAGGGCCTGACACGTATCCAATTTATGCTTCAAAGAAAGGAGGTGATGCAATGTAAAGGTTACTTTGGGACAGCACATGTGAAAACATTACACATTTACTATTCACCTGAAATGTTGATGATTTTTCTGGATATAAACATTGTGTTGTCTACTGCAACTATAACCAAATTATTTAGCTATTTCAACTGAGTTTTTATGTGAACAAATTTTATCTTTGGAGGGATACTTATAATTACTGAATTATAATTACTGAATTATTATTCTAGATATTAATATCAAGCCAGATCAAAAATTTGATGCTATTTGTGCCCAATAAATAATGAATGAACAAAATTAAGTATTTAGTGGAAATGCTGGGTACAAGATCTACTTCCAATTCATCATTACCTTCCCGGTTACCAGCACTGTACCTAAAATATAGTAAGTACCAATAACTGTTTGCTGAATTTAATAAAGTTATAAATAAGTGCCTACAAATGAAAAATATTTACAACTGAATTCAAATAATATATTTCCTTTAATATTTAAGAGGACATCACAATATACTCATACCATATATAATGCAAAAAATAATACTGTAAATAAAACTCTAGGCAATTCTCATATTCCAATGTATACCTGAAATGAAATAAAAATACTTAGCTAGCTTCAACTGTGAAAGTTGTTTTAGACATCTCTTACAAAACTCATGATATTTATAAACTTAGTAAGTAGATAAGTGAACTGCTGCATATATTATTTTAAATAGAAAGAGAAGGGCTTTTAATAACTTTAACTTCCTATTTTAAGTACTTGGATTTAAAATTAATCTGAAAATTCAGGAATTATTAATGGAAGTTGCACACAAAAATGATAACGTTTGTTTCATTAACTTGGGCCTTGGGTAGGGACGGGGGAATGGGGGCCATGTTTAAAATGACACATAAAAACAGCAATTGTCTTAATTTGTGTGCAGTGCATTCCACACAAAAGCCCTAAATATGTTCAAATTAGAGCAAGCTGCTTGATTGTCACTGCAGTCTCATGTCACATTAATGCATGACAAACATTAAACCATACACTTAAATGGCAATTTATATCATTTAAATGTTTACTGCCAGACTAGCTCATCACTCACTTAAATGTGACTTTCTGACAGCTAATTTCAGTTAATTTTCTCCAATTCACTTAATTAGAACTTTCAATCAGGGAAGGACCTACACATGTCTTTGAGCTTACATCCTTTTTAGTTGTTCGAAATCTGAGTTAATAAACTGCTGAAAAGCCCTACTATAATAGATTAGCATGTAATATCTCCGAGTCTACAAAAAATGTGTGACTATATGAAGCAAACTCACAGTATGTACACTTAGAAAGAACCTACACTTATTTATGTAAATAATACTCTCGCCAGTAGTTTAAATAAAAAACGTTTATTTCATATACACACACTATTGAAACAATAAAAAAAACCCTGCATCCAAGCTAATTAAAAATTAATGATTTCAAAATTGTTTAATAAGATAAAACAGTCAGGAGTCTCCTGAGTGTCCGTGGTGTTGTGATTTGAGACTATAAAATTCCAGAAGGCTCAGCAAATGATAAAGTACAAGTGAGTTTTCTCAATATTAAAGCTCTAAAAACTAGAGCAATTTTATTTTATGTGTCATCAAACAAAGAATTGTGAGTTTTCTTAAGGTCGATTACTTCTTTATGCACATTCAAAATGGTGAACTTGGTAACATTTAGATGCTTAAACCTTTATATCTTGATACTACATCTGAATGTTAAGCAAAAATGCTGAAATGAAAGACACTGTATGCCTCCAACACACCTCACATATGCAGAGATGACCACAGTGTCATGGTTCACCCCTTCCTTTACACTGTCATATTGGTCAAGCCTTAAGGGGTTGCCTAGTAATTCATGGAATTATTGGCAAAATCTTTTCCAGAAGTTCATGGATAGACTTTAAATAATTTTTAAAAACTGAACTAAAATCTCATTAGTGGTCTTCAAGCTTTTCTTGCAATTTACCAAAGTTTTAAAAAGGGATCCAAAAGAACAACTGCTATGGGTATAAGAGTTTCAAAAAGGTTTAAAATCATCTCAGTACAAAGTCAGTTCGGGACCTCAACATCCCTTTGGTAGCAGTGAATGACAACTGCCTAGCCAAAAGTATGTAATAATAAATAAATGTACTTAGTAAAGACTTGAAGTAAGACGTAAAGACAAGCAGGAGGAAATTACTGAGGGAAAGACTACAAATAATTCAAAATGGAATACCCTGCGATTACATCTTATAACTTGTGCTTTTGAAATTCAAAAACATAAATCATAAAACATTAAAAATTCTTTAAATCTCTTTTTATATGTAAAGATTTAAAAAAATACTCCATATAAAATACTTATATCCACACTTTTAGTCACAGAAAAATAAAAACATGATAGTGGGATGCTAAGCATTTGTGATTTTTCAAAGCCTTTAGGTCAGATAGTCCTCATTAAGACTGGAGTTAAATACGGTTTGCAGCTAGGGGATAGTAACATTCTTCCCATGCTGCTCTCAAACCTAACCAATCAATTGTTAGTACTCCCCGAGCAGGCTAGATACATCATTTACAGCCAATGTGTGCTCTGAGTAAAATCTGTAAAAAGAAAATCCACTAAAATGTCCAACACAATACAATAATATTCAACTCATCTGAGTTATTATAAAATAAATCAGTGACTAATGTCCAATTGTTAAGGATCAAATAAGACTATGAAAAGACTATTATATGAAGCCTCACACAAACTGTCAATCCAATCCACCGGGACTCATATTAGTCTTGACAAACTGTCTTGGGGCTGATATCTGTTTTTTTAATGAGATCTATTAAACAGAGACTAAAACACTTGAGATATGCTAAAAAGTACAGTATACAGATGTCAAATACAAACACTTATTAGTAACTTTCATTTGTTTGGTTCATGTGTAGAACATCAACAAATTCAAGTTTTAACATTATAAAGATAATAGTAAATTATTCATAAACAACTCATTTGTGTAATCTTGTGTCAGAAATAATTATAGCATATATGAATATGTGTCCCACAATAAATCTCATTGAAAGAATATAATCTATGTGTTCCTGAAACTAACCCATTACGGAAATGAATTATTTATTGATAAAAAATATTATTTAAAATTATTCTTGTTTCCTCTAGTACAATCAAATAATATGATAATTTATGTAGAAATGGCTTGCTTTTTCCAAAACATTCTAAGCTATCTGGGAATAAAAATTCTAAAATAAAAGGCATTAATCATGTGTTTGTTAATCTATGTATGCTTTAGAGATACTCTAGCAATTTCCTTTTACTTTCAAACAATCAAATTTTCTCTAATGTAAAAATTATGTAAAATCAAGAAAACCAATTTTAATTAAGAAAAGAAAGAATTGTTCACCTCAAGACCTGAAAACCTTATTTGTGAATTATTCCCAAATTAATGCTAATATTTATTTATGCTTTTGTTAAATGTTCTCATACAACACCATTTTTAAAAAGCCATCATAGAAAAGCTACTGATACCTACAGGACAAACGACTTTTATGAAAAAAAAAAAAAAAGAGAGAGAGATCAAATAGTATTTACAAATCTTTAAGTATGGAAATATAATTGTGTAACCAGAAGGAAGTAGGTTTGTGTAACCTAGATACACGTTTCTGCACACCTATACCACCACTTCCCTTCTCAGGCTTCAGTCCTGAGATTCAAAATGTATTAGCTATAAGTACCAAAGAAGAAAATATAAATCAATGACTAACCCTCTTGACCTCATATGCATTTAATTATAAGATGTATTTAATCATATTTTATTTATTTATTTAATTTATTTTTATTTTTTAAATCATATTTTAAAGATTTTGAAAAAATTTTTATGTAATGTACACCCAATGCAATGCTCGAACTCACAACCCTGAGATCAAGGGTTGCACGCTCTTCTGACTGAGCCAGCCAGGAGCCCCAATCATATTTTAAATGGAAGAATAAAAATTTGTTTTGTAAATTTTTAATTGTACTTTTATAAATTAAGAGTATGAATTCATTTGAGTGTAGATCACATGTTTCAAAAGAGTTAATGTTGGGATTGGCCAGAATGTAATATACATTATGAATTTGGAATTTTAAGTATTTTTCACTTCAAATACATGTAATACAGCCTTCTTCCTACACACACACACACACACACACACACACACACACACTTAAAATGAACTGGTCTGTTATGTTTGCATGTGCTGGATTTCAAACACTAGTGGTAATGTTTCCTTAACATTGATATATGACCTTTGTAATTTACATTGAAGAAAGCTGTTTTTTTCAGCCTAATTAGAACTGTTTCAAATTTTCCTGCTAAATATATGATATAAAGTCCTTTCAACTTTTTTATTCTAGAGTTTCTTTCCATGTCAACTTTGTTCCAATCAAAATATGCTTTGAATTAAATGATTTTGATTGAATATGTGGATCACATTTCACTTCTAAGATTTAAAGTCCAAAAAGGAAAAGTTTAGCCTGTTCAAACAAAGCAAGAGCAGCCACTTTGCGGAAAGCTATTCACATTTAAGAAGACTGACAAATTGTTTGTGTGCACCATTAGGTCTAGTTTCTGCAATAGTTGCCAGATTTCCTGTCCCCCTAATAAGATACATTAACTCCTTAAACGCTGGCTCCGAATTTGCGAGGAATCCAAGCAACTTTAGCAAATTTTTTATTTACCTATAAGCTCCTTCTTCTAAATAAATTTAAAGAATAGTAAAGAAATTTGCTATTATATCAAAATTTTCAAGAAACAAAAAGGTTTTGTTCTTCAGAATCAAAATCATTTTTTCATCATTGAACAGATGCAAATTCAGAATGTAAATATACTTTCGAATGGGATTTTCCAAAAGTGACAAATCCACATTAAAACTCATTTTAAAAAAATGCATTAAACTAGTTAAGAATTACTTGTTTGGGTGAAACACAACAGTGAAAATGCTGGAATATGTAATGAACTATAATCTAACTTGAGCTTAACATTCTCTTATATTGATTATAAATATAACACAATGCTTCAGAATTCAGATATTTACCTTAATATAAATATAGAACAAAAACATGAAACAAATTATATGGTATTTACAAAGAAAAGTTTAACTTTGAGGGCTTAAAATTATGTGTGAAGCTGTGACATTAAGAACAATAAGTCATGAATGTCAAAGAAGAAAAAAAGGAGGATCAAGGATTTAGAGAAAGAAATTATGGGATGCTAAGAATAAAAATTATATCTGACAGTTAAAAAAAATGAAATTTAGTCAACAACACATTGAAGCTCAGGCTGAAAAACAGATAAAGAAATCACTGAAAGGAGTTCTGTACTTCTAAACTGCCCTTGAACTGTTGAGCAGAAGAAAGATTTTGGAGCCGGCAGCACACTGTTCATTTCTACATTTATATCATTACTAAAGAAAAGTGTGAGTTAGTATCATATCTTGATATAACCATCAAGCACTCGTGCATCTTTTGGCAGGAGAATCATTCTGTCCACGATTGTTATTGTGTAGTTTTAAATGGACTAGTCAACCAGCTGTTATATATTTTACACACTGAAGGCCATGTTTCCTTTGAAATTCATAGTTTTAATCTCAACTGAAGTCTGTATTGCTGTGTGCCAAGATCAAAAGGATTAGGCAAACTTGTACAATTACACTCCTTTTCAGAGAGATGATTTTTTCCTAATGTTTAAAATAGTCCTATATGCTGACATTTTATCCAACTATTTTCTTTAGAGCTACAGAACATTAAAACATTTAATTAACATTTCAACCTTAGGTCACTCTTAATCTAAAATTTAGGAATTCATAATATACAGATATTTTAAACTAGTTACAATATAACACACATAGGGAGATGGAGCTTTTAAAAACATTCTATTTAGTAAGAATGGATGGGGAACAACTATAATTAAATGATAGATACACCCATCTATTTTATTATGTGTTTGCATTTTGCATGACTTCATGCAGAAAACAGTTCACAGAGCTTAAAGCAATGCATATGCATCAAGATAAAATAAATTTAACGTAAGAGAAGGTACTGCAAAAATGAGAAGTACGTAAAAATCATGCCATGAAATTCTATAGACTTATAGGTGCACCATGTATTTGTTCCTAAGCTTTCTAGCAGGCAACATAAAGAAAGAAACACGAACACTTACAAGAGTCAAAAATGACCATAATGTAAAAACAAACCAGATGGCCTAGAAAAACACATTATTTCTATTCCTGAGATAAGAAATTCCTCCCTTGGCAATATGATGGAATCCAGGTATGTGACTCTCAGAGGGACTGACTTAATCCTGGGATAGATTTAAAGTATAGACAAATGGAGAGACTACATATTCTTCAGGCAATCCTGCATAAACATTATTTCTCTTAGGTAAGACTTTGAATGGTAAATTCTAGATTACACTCCGTGACAAGTACCTGGAATGCAGCCATTTTATTTTGTCAGTTAAATGTAGAGCCACATGCTTCAAACGGCAGCTAACTAAGTCACAGGACTAATAATATCTCAAAAATGTGAAGAGTATAAGGAGAAAGACATAAACAAGCCTCGATGGAAGGCAAGCCTATCTTCACTTGAAAGGGATAGTAGCCTATGCTATGCTAAGACAGGTCCAAGGTTCTCCTAGGAAAGTAATTTTGGGTTAACTTTCCCACACAGATAAATAGGCAACAAAAGCCTCCGAATGCTAACCATGACGCCCCAATACTACAGATGTTAAAATGTCTAAAAGTGGTATAGTAAATGCTCAACTCTTTAAAAAGAATTAGGAAAGTGTCCTTAGAAAATTAATTTCGAGCACTGTAAGTTGTTGTTATACTAGACTAGTTAAAAAAATATACACTCAAGTAATTAAAGTATTAATCTAAAATTCTCAATTATCCATCTATGTATAGAAAAAAATAGATTTCCTCTTTAGCAACCATTGGAAAGTATTAATTTGCAGGGTGAACTTCTGGGGTTTTTATTTTATAGTCACTTACAAAAGGAAGGAAAACAAAACCAAAAAAAAAAAAAATTAATCCCTTCCCATTTGCTTATCCACATAGATCTGATAAATACTAGCAGTCTCTTGCCTTTGAAGATGGCCAGACCAGAATCCCTACTTATTGCCAGATGTAGTTTAATCCCATAGGGACTCCAGACAAAAACAAGGAGCTGTCTTCATGGCACCAATGATTCCCTGGACTGAATGCCATAAACTTATATTGGCAAATCAAAATCCTTGGCAAAACAGAACATTTATTATATCACCACTTCCAAGACTATCCAATAAAGAAAAGTGAACTATAGAATATGGTGTAAAAGTTGAATATTTTTTTAAAGCATTGACAAGTTCAGCCAGAGAATTACATCTGCAGTTACTTTGTGTATGTTGTGTATGTTATTGTATACACATACATTATCTAGGAATAAAAGTATTTTTTTTTCTTCAGTAATTTTTACACCCAGTGTGGGCGTTGAACTCACAACCTTGAGATCAAGAACTGCATGCTCTCCCAACTGAGCTGGTCAGGCGCCCCTAAAAGTCTTTTTTCAGTCTACAACTTTTAATACCAGCAGTTCTGTCATCTGCTCAAACGACAGACATTTATTGAACCCTTACTATAGGTTATGTTCTATGCTAGATTCTGGGGATAATGAGATGAGATGTCCCTTTGGAAGAAGGGTAGGGACGCAAAAGATCATCTCTAAGATGACTACAATAGTCTATGTGAGAAGTACTGAGAGCCTCAAGAAAGTAGCAGTGGAAGTGAAGAAGAAGGGACAGATTTCAGAAAGATTTAAGTTATTACTTATACCAACTAATGACCACTGTGAAAAGTGAACGAAAGGGAGTTCAAAATGATACCCAGGTTTCAACTTTGGACTTTAATTATACTGGAGAAGGAACAGTTTATATGGTAAGGGATTAACTCAGTTTTGAACTTAGTATTTTATTTTGGACTTTTGAAATAGATTTGAAGTTAATCCTAAGTTGTTTTTTTTTTTTTAAAGATTTTATTTATTTATTTGACAGAGAGACAGAGACAACAAGAGAGGGCACACAAGCAGGGGCAGAGGGAGAGGGAGAAGCAGGCTTCCTGCTGAGCAGGGAACCCAATGCAGGGCTCGATCCCAGGCCCCTGGGAGCATGCCCTGAGCCGAAGGCAGATGCTTAACGACTGAGCCACCCAGGCGCCCCAAAGCTTTTTTTTTTTTTATCTAAGGCTGCTAATTATAAGAGAAATGTATATACTACTTAAATATTAAAATATGTTCATGTTCAATACTGGGATACCCAAGCCAAAAAAACTGGGGGTAACAAAAGGATTGCCAAGACACTCTACCAGTGCTGTCCAAATGGAAATAATGCAAGCCACCTGTGTAATTTAAAATTTTCTAGAAGCCACATTAAAAAAAAAAGGTGCAATTAATTTTAGGATACTATATTTAATCAAGAATATTTTAAAAATCATTTAAAATATAATCACTATAAAACTTATTTTGTATTAAATCTTACAAATTTGGTATGAATTTTATACTTACGACATACAGCACATCTCAATTCAGACTAGCCATATTTCAAGTGATCAATAGCCACAAGTGTGGCTACCATCTGTCACCATACAACGCTATTACAATACTAGTGACTATATTCCCTATGCTGTGCCTTTCATCCCTGTTGCATTTAGATTTTTATGGCATTTTGATGTAAGATAGAGTGTAGGGATTAACAATATTTAACTTTTTAAAAAATACAGATTCTCCTACTGAAAATAAAGGTAAACCTTACAAAGCACATACACCTGCAGACTACAAAGTGACCTTTGATGAGTTTTAAAGAGGTCATTACAATTCCCAGCACTAGAATGGCACTTCCCAGTGAAGAATGGCTGAATCTTAGGACATGAGAGCAGAAATATAACATCTTCAAGTGTGAAATAGACATAATGTTCTGCAATGTATATTCCTTAGCCATTTACAAATCTCTGAAGAATGGTGGCAGCATTCAAAAGATGGCAATATGACTACCCTCTCTTCCAATAAAGGTAAGGGCTTAATTCTAGCAACTATGATGCCACCTGCAAACTCCATCCTTAAAAGTCCTTGGTTAGAGTTCTTACGTATTGGGGTGCCTGGGTGGCTCAGTCAGTTAAGCGTCTGACTCTTGGTTTTGGCTGGGGTCATGATCTCGGGGTCCTGGGATTAAGCCGAGTCAGGCTCCGTGCTCAGTGTGCAATCTACTTGAGATTTTCCCTCTCTCTCTCCCTCTACTCCCCCACCCAGCTCATGCTCACACAGGAGGTCTCTAAAATAAATAAAATCTTTTAAAAAAATTCTTACATATTGTCTGCTCAGCTTGCTGTACTAGCTATGTACTTTAAGAACTACCATAGAGCCACACACTACAATTTAGGGTAGAGAACACAAGGTTGGCTGAAAGTCAGTTATACAAAATCTGTAGGCACTATGGATATATTCATAACCCTTATAAAAAGCACCTCATATTAGTAGCAGATAGAACTAGTTTCTGTTTGCCCACTCCTAGAAATTCCATAACATGTGTAATAATAGTATATGATTCTCCAAATCACAATTCTGGGTCTGATTCTTTCTGAATTATCAATGAAATAATGTTTAGTTAATAGTGTTGGTCCTGTTTAATTTTTTTTATGCAGCCATGAGTAAACAGGGAATATGAGACCAATAGTCTAAACTTCTCGAGATTTAAGTAAATTTCTTATTTACGCTTCCTTGCCTCCCTTTCACTTTTTAACTAATCTCTTATCTTTCTATTATAGGTACAGCACAAAAAATGACTTTGCTAAGATTACCATGTCCAACTGTCTGAAACCAATGGACTTATCCCCCTTCACCTCTCTGCATTGTGATGTTTATGCTTCTAACTCTCTCTTCTCTTCTTTGATATCCTCCCCTCCAGATTCTCTTTCTTATTTGATTCTCCTTCTCATTTTATTTTTTAAGTAAGCTCTATGCCGGACATGGGGGCTGAACTCATGACCCCGAGATGCAGAGTCACATGCCCTACTGACTGGGCTCGCCAGGCGACCCTCCTCAGTTGCTAATGTAGGGTCTTTTCTCTGTCTACTTCCTCAGTGGTCGTTCTCATGATTCAGTCCCAGGCCCCTGTTTCTGATGTAACTCAGGTTAGTTCAGCTAGACTTCAACTACCACAACCAACAATTATCACCATTTCCAGAGTTTCAAGTCCAAAATGTCAACTGCCCATCAAACTACTTATTTTGGTATGCTTCTGGTAATTCAAACCCAATACATCAAAAAAAAAAAAAAAGGATGAATAATTTTTTCTCTTAAACTTGCTTCCTTTCTTGCTTTTTTGATTATGTAGTCCTTCACCCCGCCAATGTGAAATGTGAAATGTGGCAGTCACCTTGATTTCTTTTTCCTCTTCCTCTAAAACCTTATTAGACAGTAAGCCTCCAAAATATCTTTCAAATTCATTCTTTCTTTCCCTTGCACTATGGATATTTTTGGTTCTGTGCTTCACTGTTTCTTAGTTCAATTATTCTAACACTATCCAAATTCTTTTATCTCTAAAATTTCCCTCTTTTAATTCCTCCTCCATACGAATTGCTATCTAAAACCTGGCTAAGTCATAATTCTCCCTAAAACTTTTTGATGGATCCCTTTCCCTGAAGCAGTGGATCTCCAGCTCTAACATACACTAAAATCACCTGGAGGACTTGTTAAAACATAGATTGTTGGGCTCCACCGTCCCCAAAATTGCTATTTCTGTAGATCTGACCAAGCCCAAGATTTGCCTTTCTAACAAGTTCTCAAGTAATACCAATGCTTCTGGTCTAGCAACCACCTTTTGGGGTCCAGAACCCCCCAAAAGTTCATACTACTTACAAAGCATTAAAGATTAGTCACATAATCTGTCTCCAGTCTTATCTTTCCATAGGCATTGCTTACAGTTCTCTTAACACACATATTGCACTCTACCTTCTGAATGAAGTCCAGCACGTGTACTAGACTGTGACACCAAGATCTCTGTTCACGCTGCTTCTTATATCTGTAATGCCCTTTCTGTCATCTTGCTCCCTCCTTGGCAAACTCCTACTCATTCTTAAAGATTAAGATCAAACGTAGTTTCCTACAGTTAAGTCTTCCCCAATCTTTTCAGCAAGTAAAATAAGGCATTTCCTCATTCTCAGAGTTAAAAAAAAAAAAAGGTAAGTATGGTGACAGATGTTAACTAGACTTGTGATCATTTTACAGTATATACAAATATTGAATTGTTACGTTGTACACCTGAAACTAATATGTCAATTATATCTCAGTAAATAAATATTGCTTAAAAATCACATATGCACACACAAATAAATAAAATGTTAAACGTTTTAATGTCGGCCTGTGCTTCTCCTTCATGGTACGTACCACAGGTATTACATTAGGGTATCTTTTATATTACATTATATATTATCACAAGTTATATGTTTATTTTAGCTTATTTATTGTCCACTTCCCTCACTAAACAATAAGTTCCCAAACGGCAAGTACTATTGCTGTCTTTCTCACTATTATATTCCCAAAGACTAATAAGTAGTAGGAACTTACAAAATATTTGTTGAATGAATAAACGAATACATCACTTAATCTATTTCTCTAATTAGTTACTGTCATGTCTGTTTGATCTTCATAATGACAGCCCCAAAAGGGCAGGTGTCATATTTTTCCAATTTTGTGATCACAGACCTAATTACCCAGTAGGCCCCTAATAAATGTCTGTTGAATGAATGAATGGCATTTAAGAAATTCTTGTGATTTTGTACAATTCGTTGTCTGTGCTGTGGGACTCTGATCTTCAAGCATTGTATGAAAAGCATAAAACTGACCACAGAAACTTTATCCAGTTGATACAGTGCTAATTTGGCAGAATTTTAGAAAATGTGAAGAATTTCTGTGATTACTAGCCATTGCAAAAGAGATGTCTACAGTTTGTTAACCATACAATCAAATTTGGGGGAGGATAATTACACGGAAGGAAGAAAAAGTGAACTAGATATTATAGTATCATCTTTCAAGGTTTTATTTTCTCTTGAACAATATCAGGAAGATGGATGCAAATGATGTCAATCATAAACTTGACGAAGACTCTAGCAGGACAATATATTATACAGGGAAAATGCACCTGGAGGTCAACATGGAAGAAATTCACGGACCCGCTAAACAACAACATAATAATAATAGCAGCACTTAACATTTCTTGAGTGTTTATGATGCAGCCAGTTTTATGCTAAATGTTTTGCATGGATTATTTTATTTACTCCTCACAATAATCCTATGACATAAGCACTATGTTTTAAAAAACACATTTTAACAAATGAGGCTAAAATGCTAAGTAAATTGCCTTAATGTCACACAGCTAGTAAATGTAAAGTTGCGACCTGAACCCAGATCTGACTCCTAAAGCCATGTTACTAACCACTACAGATCCTCTTGAAAAATTCTGAAACAGAATAGTAAATGCCAAAGCTACACTATAAAAATTCTAAAAATATGAAACCATCTCATACTAAGAATTACTGTCAATGAGTTTCACATACACCATTTGTTAACATCATTATTAAGTACTGCTGAGTGTATACCAAATCTGAAAGGCCATACAGACCTGGGGGCTTTATTTACAGGTTCTTTTGTCCTTTGAACTGTTTTTCAATTTTACATACATGTCTTTTTAAAACTAAAACTTTCACTTTGCATTGCAGTTTTTCTGTGTTCCTCACTAAAATATGAGTTCCTGGGAGGCAGAGGTTATATTTGCATCTTGGAACTTAGCACATAGTACACATCAATAAATAAAGAACTGAATAAGAAATTTATATCCTTGGCCTCATTTTCATTAATTCAACTGTAGATTCATGAGATTTTAAAAATCAAATTTTAAAAAGTCAGCCTTTAGAGCAAGATAGAGAACACGAACCTATTTGTTAACTGCTAAGTCCAAAGACTCTTAAGAAACAAGCTGTTAAACTATTTTGGGGTAAGAATTATCAGTTAAGAGCTCATTCTAATTTCTGAACATCTACGGACATTAGCAACTTAAAATGTGATTTCATGTATAATAATGTGTATCATATTTTGTTTTGACATATGACTATTCGATTTCTTTAAATCAAGCTACCATGTAAAAAGAACCAAGAAAATTTTTCTCATTTCCTATTTAAATAAACATTTTCACTTAAGTACCGAACTCAATAGACGTTTTCGTTAATTTTGGAAAACGTTTTAAATAATAACACTGTCTCAAACTATCTACTCAGGATACTGATTCCATGTTTTTTCTTTTATTTTTTATTATCTCTTTTATTTTTAAAAAAGGATAGCGCAAACATTATCTGTATTTGTGATGTTAATATCTCTTAAATGTGCCAGATGGCAAACACTTTTAAATTAAAATACTATAATAATAAACAACAATGTCAAACAAATAAATCTGTTTTGAGATTTTAAAAAAGCTTTTCAGATAACTCCTATGGTAAGCCCTTAAAACACACTAGAGTATTGTAAAATCAGAGTTGGAATCATGACCTTTATTAGGTTAGGAGAATTGGATCAAGGACATAGATGTATTCATTCTGAGAGGCCACCATTTTCCTCCTTTGTTGTTCAAAAATATAACTCTGTAGAATATCTACATTTTCAGTTAAATTTAGTTCAATGGATGCAGTTACAAGGCCAGAATCTATCAACTACATTATTAGTAATATAAGCATTTAAATTTTCCTTAAATACATAGGTGAAAAGATAAACAGCAAAGTAAGAGTTAAATGAAACATTCCTCTTTAGAGCAACTGCCTTGAGGAGTGGGGGCTGGTGGATGGTGGGAGGAGGGAGCAAGGCAGAGAGATGCAGAGTTAATCAGGGAGCAAATCCAAAGCCAGGCATGGATAGGCCTCACTAATGAGCCTCAAGTACCCTGCAGTGGTTTTCAAACTTAACTGGCTTCAAACGATGCCACCCCATGACAGAATGCAGCTAGCCATAAGAGGAGGGTGATTAGAATAAATGACTGGAGTAATTAACTCTGATGTGAAACCACCTGATTGGAAAAGAGAAGCCAAGAGCTATTTAGCTGATGGTCCTCCAGTAGAAAAAGGAAGCTTTCCCTTTCTCTTGTGTGGGTGTTCAGTTAGAACTCAACTCTTTCAAGTAGGTATTTGGTAGCACTAATGAAAAGCAGCTTTCATTCAAGGGCCTCTCAAGGGCCTTCCCATTCATTTTGAAAGGGGAAGAAAATAAAAGCTTCAAAGTAGAACTAATTTACTTTACTCCCCTACCTCTTAGTGAATTTTGCATTAGTGAAGTCTGCATTAGTATTTATGCTACCAATCGACCTCCAAATAATGTCATCAAATACCCCACATTTTTATTTATGAAATAACCAGAGACAAAACTTTAAAATTTTCCCTTCTTTAAAAATATTTTACATCCATGCACATGTTAAGTATATGCAATTTTAACTTATCAATTACACTTTAAAAGCCTTAAAAACATTTACATACAAAACATTAAACTTCTAAACTGCTGATCAGGGTCAATACTTCCTATATAAGTGCCATTGGGATTATTCTTCGTATGGCAAGAGACCCTTGTGTAAGGGAGAGAGTATAAATTATGAACAGGGTACATATGTTTTTGAAGAGAAAACTAAAAAAGAATAGCGTTAAGTCAAGGAAAGAGAGTATATATTTTTGCAAAGAACAGCTTTCTTACAGTGCAAATTGAGCCAAAGAATCCACCATACTTGCTAGTATGCTTTATTTTACAAAGAGAGGAATTCTAAAGACTGGGGGCATTACTACCTGCTGTTTTACAAGTCATCATCAATTCATTGGGCCAATGTTGTTCTGTACCTGCTGAGTTAATGTTCCTCGACACACCCCTTCCCCTAAAACAGGTTCACAAGCTGTCTAGTACCAACTACAGTGTAGTAGCGCATGTAACTTAGCAAATATTTATGCCTAAACTTGGATTTATTTGACAGCTTTACACCTTTGGGCATGATATAATTAAATGTTTTGACAGCTAAACAGAAACTGTATAAATTTAAAAGCTATTAGGAGCTCAGCATCTAGAATCAAAATGAAGTAATTTGCTTATACCCTGAACCACTTTTAGCAATGGATTCCAATAAAAAGCACAAAGAGAGGAGTAATGTCTACCCAAATGTTTTAGCTAATTCTTCCACATTTCTTCTATGAAAAATTTTCCCTTTATAATATTGATAATGACTTTAATATCAACAAAGGGAACATAAGCAGATTTAAGATTATCAATATAACTCTTAAACTCACTATTTTCTATAATTTTAGAAACATTAGTATTAAAAAGACACAGACTAAGAAACAGTATATATATATATGTATATATATATATATTTTTTTTTTTTTAAGATTTTTTTTTTAAGTAATCTCTACACCTAACATGGGGCTTGAACTTACAACCCCGAGATCAAGAGTCATAGGCTCCACCGACTGAGCCAGCCAGGCATCCCAGTATATATTTTTAAAGACCACCACTATATGCTATTTGAAAGGATTTAAAGCAAGTAAAGAGAATGAGTGGTTCTTCAAACTCAGCCATTAATGACTCTGGAGTTAATCCTCATTCTCCAAATTGCCAGGTTCCAGATTTTCAGAGTATTCTGTGCTGCTTGGTTCTCTAAGATGTCAATTCTCACTTCTTGTGGAAGGGAGAAATCATAATACTCCTAACTCACTGCTTACCTTCAGAAAAACTCACTCTTCATTATCTAAGCTGCAGAAAATGTTCCCATCAGTAGTACTATTCAAATACATAGATGAAAAAGCTCAGATACTTCTCTAAAAATGAAAAAAAAAAACACCCCTGTAAAACCAGGTTGTCCATTAAACTATCATTTTTAAAAATGAAAGCTGATTTATATCTAGTATTTTGCATCATGTTATCATTCTGGAAAGCACCTACAGAGAACTGGCTTACACTGTAACAAAAAAGCTCACATAAACAATATCTAAGTCAGACCATTACTGAAGCATTTGGACTCTTATCAAATATACAAAAACATTTAAAATCTACTTTTCATTATGTAATGACCTGAGGAGATACTGTACCCACACTAAAGGTAACAATGATAAGTTGTTTATTTTAAAAAAATCAATGAAATGTTTAGAAACCAGTTCACTTCTCATGTGGTGTTTATATTTTACTTTATCATCCTTCTTGGAAAAGACAGTTCTAAAGGAAGAAACTACTATGAACCAAATCCTGTTTAACTTACATATGCTGATGTCAAGTAATTTAAAAAAACATTTTCTAAAAAGAGCTTCTTATGTACACATCTAAAAACATTACCGCATTATCTAATTGTTCTTTTCCTCTCACTCATGTTTACTGGATGGATGTCTTTCCGTGTACCATATTTGGATCTACTGGAACCTAGCCTGAAATGAGATTAAACTTTCCAAGTCTGAAATATCTGATAGTGCCAACTGTGAGGATAAGGGACTGAGGACTCAGAAGCTGAGAGTTCCAATCTGACTACTTTTTCTTTTTAATGAATGAACCCTGAGTCTGATCATTTAAACCTCATTAAGTCTCAATATTCCTAGTAGATGGACAGCTGTTTGAAAACTTAGTAAAATTAGACCCAAAGGAGAGTATTACTTGGTGTAAATAAGAAACTGATACTATTAAAATACTATATATTAAGAACATATTCTTAAATATTATTTCAATGTCTTTCTAATTATTTCATTCTCTTCTCCAAAGATAACATGTATTAAAAAATATTATCAGGGGCGCCTGGGTGGCACAGCAGTTAAGCGTCTGCCTTCGGCTCAGGGTGTGATCCCGGCATTATGGGATCGAGCCCCACATCAGGCTCCTCCGCTATGAGCCTGCTTCTTCCTCTCCCGCTCCCCCTGCTGTGTTCCCTCTCTCGCTGGCTGTCTCTATTTCTGTCAAATAAATAAATAAAATCTTAAAAAAAATATTATCAGATACATCTGACGAAGATGTATGTATCTATCAGAACCTCTGATTAGAAGGAGATAACCAGTGGCACTGATCTAATTTAGCTAAAAGCACAGAAACTAGAATTTAACCCATGTTATCTTTTTATAGGTAAGAGAGCTATGTGGAAAATGTTTAAAAACTGCTGTGGCAGCTCTAGGGATACAATGAACACACATAAAATAGTTGAGATCCACTGAGCACACATAAAATATACTAATTTCCCAGACATAAGGCTCCATTGATTGTAAGATGAACCTTTATTTTATGTATTGCTAAGAAATAAAGAGGGCTGCAAAATAATTATAACAAAGTGGTTTATCACATGCAGAATTTTAATTTAATTTAATTTAATTTTATTTTTTTAAAGATTTTATTTATTTAACAGAGATAGAGACAGCCAGCAAGAGAGGGAACACAAGCAGGGGGAGTGGGAGAGGAAGAAGCAGGCTCATAGCGGAAGAGCCTGATGTGGGGCTCGATCCCATAACACCGGGATCACGCCCTGAGCCGAAGGCAGACGTTTAACCACTGTGCCACCCAGGCGCCCCCAGAATTTTAATTTTATACTGATTGAAAGAGTTGTCAGATTTTTAGACATATTTTATTAAGTATTGTATGTATATTAAAATGTATAAATGAAATAAATTGGTTATTCATAAAAAGTTTCAGGTCCAATTCTTCTGAATTACTTCCTGAATAGGAAGTTGAAGTCTGTGTTTTCCATACAACATTGCCACAATGTCTTTAAGAGCATTAGTGAGGCAGCTTTTTTTTTTTTTTAAGATTTTATTTATTTATTTATTTATTTGAGAGAGCCGGGATGGGGGGAGGAGCAGAGGGAGAGGGACAAGCAGATCCTGTGCTGAGCACAGAGCCCAACTCAGGGCTCGATCCCATAACCCTGAGATCATGACCTGAGCTGAAGCCAATCTGAAAAGGCTACAAATGGTATGATTCCAAATATATGACATTCTGGAAAAAGGAAAACCATAGAAACGATAAAATGATCAGTGGTTGCCAGGAGTTTGAAGTAGCAGGAGGTGTAGGAAGAATGAAAAGGCAGAACACAGGAGACTTTCAGGGCAGTGAAACTATTCTGTATGGCACTATAATGGTAAACACGTGTTATATATTGGTCAAATTCTACAGAATGTATAACAAACAAAGTGAAACTTAACATAATATGGAATTTAGTTAATGTGTCAATACTGGCTCATCAATTATAATAAATGTACCACACTAATTCAAGATGTTAATAACAGAGAGTATGGGGGGAGGGAGGGAAGGGGTGTATATGGAACTTTCTGTTCCCCTCCATTTTTTTAAAAAACTAAAACTGCTCTAATAAATAAAGTTGATTAACTTTCTCCACTGAGCTATTTTAAAGACACGATTCACAGCTCATTCATGTTTGGTTCCCATGCCTAAGACAGTTATTGTACACATTAGGGGCTTTAACTGCCACTTTTTGAAGTGAAAGGAGATGGTTGCCCTACTCAAAGGATTCTCAGAGCCTTCATTCCCACCATGTGTGCCACACCCTATAGAATGAGATGTGTTAGTAAATATTAAATTCACACTTTTCATATCAGTTACACAAGCACATCCCAGTATGAATATAATCTATCTCCTTTACAGTGTGAGTTGAAAAGTCTGATCTGACAAGCCACTAATTTATCTAATATTCACTATCTATTATTATGTTTGGGGCATTGTGTTAGGCACTTTGGGACAAAGATAAATGAGGCATTTCATGCCTGTGTGGAGAAGCTCCCAGTCCAGTGAAGACACAGATGTGAAAACAACTCTGCACAAAAGGGTGTAGAGAGCAGAGAGTATAAAACAAGCTTAAGTAGTAGTATAACTTTCATATAAATGTACAAATATTAAAGAAATACCTTGTTTTATATATTTGTGAGATAAAAATAATTTTCATTAATCAACGCTCAGTTATCATGAAACTTAAAATACTGCCTATATTCTTATTTTGAGGTTTCATCAAATTATTCTTAAGCAAATTATGAACTGCCTTTATGAAGCATATAGCATTTCCTTCAATTATTTCAGCCTTTGGTTCACAGTTCTATTCCCTGTCATTAGTCTTGATGGCTTCAGAATTCATACTAATGGCTCCTCTCTTAGAAGTCTTCCTTCTCTGCTCACTGTAGTCACCTTTAAGCGTTAATACACTTTTGACTTAATAATCCAGGCAACTCAAATCAAAATGTCTTTAAATAACCATAACCTCTTTTCTGCCAGTAAGTTTTTCTTTCAAACACATCTTTTATCCTCACTTCTTGTAATTTCTTTTAGTTCTTAAATTACAAAGATACATAATAAAAACAGCCAGTAAGTATTGGCTTACTATTTGAGTTCAGTGATAATTTGCCTAAATTATATCAATTAAATCTCAAACAACCTTATGTCTTCAAAGTAGATGTGCCAAACCACTACAACCATATTTGCTTTCCATATCATGAAATATTATAGGAACAAGGCTAATAGGCCTGGATTCCAAGTCCGGCTGAAATGGTTATAAGATATTTGGCAACAGTTAAGTTCTGAAAGCTTCAATTTACTTATCTCTAAGATGAAAAACTAATACATTCCTCATAAAATTATTTCAAGAATTAAATTATATGCCTGGTACAGGGTAAGTTCTTATTAGATGTCAGTTCCCTTTCTAGTTTTCCTTCTGTGGTGGTGAGCCCCTAATGATTCTCACCTCGTGGTATTCATCTCTTGCTAGGTCTCTCCTACACTGAATACGGCTGATCTATATAACCGATTGGATACAGCTGAAATAACACAGTGGGACTTTTGAGACTAAGTCATAAAAGATATTGTGCCTCCCACCCTCCCCAATTTCAACTGCTTGCTTTGGGGAAAGTCAGCTGCCATAGGGTAAAGTTATTCAAGCAGCTCTATGGAGAGGTCTTTGTGGTAGGGAACTGAGGTCTGCCAACTCATCAACAATATGATCAAGTCATTTTAGAAGCACATCTTTGAGCCCTAGTCATACCTCTGGATTACTGTAGCTCCAACAAACATCTTGACTACAATGTAATGAGACAGAGTCAGAACCACCTAGCTAAGCCACTCCCAAATTCCTGATCCAAGGGGACAATGCAAGATAATAAAGGCCTACTGTTGTTTTAGCTGTTAAATTTTGGAGTAACTTGTTACAGAGCAATAGATAACTAACACATCTTTTAGTTTACATTTTCCTTAGACCTCCTTGACCCGTTTAACCCATACCAGACCCCACGGTATTTATCTTCAACAAATTTTTTATAAGCAACCTAGACTCTTCCCCAACTTGACTCTTATGCCTACTTTGTTAATACAATCTTGGGAAATCCCATGATCTATTTTTCTAGCTTCTATATATAGGCTGTCATGCTTCATTACAGAAAAATCAAAACATATACCAATAATTGTACTAAGCTTTTACCAAGCTCTCTATCTTCAGCTGGGCCTCAAATTCTACTCTGATTATTTCTGTGTTCCAGTTCACTAATGCCATATTCCCTTCAATATATACTCTAAATCACATACCTGCTTCACTTTCTTTCTCAGTAGATTATCTGGCCTTTGACTTCAAAAAGAGGATATAACTTTTTTTTCTTGACTTTCTTCTCCATTGCAAAATGTTTATATTTCGATCTTACATCTCCTCTTTTCCCTGTGCTTTAGGCTAAGAAGTGTCCTCATGTTTCCCAAAAATAGGCTATGTGCCTGGTTTTTCAATTTCTCCCCTTCTAAAGTTATTTCTTCTCTGAGACTACTCAGATTCTACTACCAAGAAAGAATCTTTCCCTTAACTCTCTTATATCCCAGAATCATCTCTTCTTTCATTGTATATCATACTCTTCAAAAGAAGTATATTTACTAACTCCATAATCTCTTTACCTCTTCACTCCTCAAAAGCCTTGAAATCTAGACTTCACCACACTCTGTTGAAATTTTCTATTGAATGTTGCCAATATTCTTCCCTTTAGCTCTGAAATGAAAAAATTTTTTCCCTCTTTGAGAGTGAACTATTGCAGCAGAGACTATGTGTCATCCAGTATCCACACTTACTTCAGTAATAAAAATCTGAGTCAGAGACACATTCACCACTCTCCTTTCTAATGCTATGAGGCCATGTTACCAAGTTACAGTGAATGAGATAGGAACACTGGTAAGGCTGCTCATCTCAAAACAAATGGCCATGTTTTCTTTCTGTCTCTCTACTGGCTGCGAAGCAATGCAAACTAGGACCAACTTGGGCCCAGAGATGGATAACTGGCAGATTCACTCTCCAGTTTTAGACTCCTTTCCTCCGTACATGAGAAAACAATGAGGAGACCCTAAATAATATTACCAGTAACAAATTAAAAGTATGTAAGCTTTACGTACATGGAAGTGAAATAATAAGACTCCAAGATATAGTGGCTTAAACATAGCAGAGAACAACTTAGCCTGTACCGTAACTAATACACCCAGTATACTGGTCAGGGTCCTAGCAGAAAACAGATGGCATTCGGACGAAAGTTTAACTCACGTTATAGGGTCAAGGGAGGCAACAAGCCATTCTGAGAAACCTGCAGACTCCTAACAATGAGAAGGCATTACAATCCATAGGCCTGAAGGAGTAAGAGGAGGAATTGTTATTACTAGAGATTGTTGAGTGCTAAAGTTATAGAAGGGAAAATGCCTGGGTGTAGCTGGAGCTGGAGCAGGTCTATAGTCTGGAAGTGGTGGTGGTGGGTACTAATGTTACCTCTTTTTTCTCCTGCTCTCCTATCTATTACCTGCCATTTGCAATCCTTAGTGATCAGCTCTCAAGGGCATAAAGAGAAGGGAGTGGGGGTAATGACTTGGATGAGGAAGAAAAGGAGGAAGGATAAGTATATCTATTAACAAATTAAAAGTATAGTATCACATCAGGATTTGGTACATCTGACCCACTCTGAAGCCTACTATTAATGTCCAATTCCTCTTGAAATACCCTCTTCTTTCTTACTTTTAACATTATACATTCTTATCTCTCCAGTTGCCATGGATATCTTTTTTTTGTGGGTTCAGCTCGCTCTTCTTGCTCTCAGAAGAGAGTTATTTCCCATAGCTTTGTCCCTGGATTTCTTGCCTCTATGCCAAATATTATACAAGGTAAAGTCATCAACTCCCTCTACCTTCGCTAATATTCAATACAGATGCACACCGTATCTCTATCTCCAATACTGATCTCTCTCCAAACTGCTAGACCAAAGTTTGCATATTTAAATGTCTATGAAATCTAGATAGGTAAAAAATAAATTAATAAAGCAAACTGGATATTAAACAGTAGAAAGAGATAGAGACTGAAGAAAACTATCACTTAGCTCTAATCACTTAGCTCTACTGCCATGCGTTAATGTAGTTCCAGGGCAGTCAGATACTCTACTTTTAAAGAAAGGCTAGAAATCTAAATTTGGGAGAGGAAGGGATCTCTATTCTATTTTTAAAATGATGGCAACCAACCCCTTTTATTAAAATATCAGGTTGTTTATTTTAGGAATAAATTTGAAAGCCCTCTCACTATAAAACACTCAGAAATGCTAAATAAAACAAGTATGTTTTCAAAACTTTGTTTTGAAATAATCTGACTCACAGAAAAATTGCAAAAATAGTACAGACAGTTGATGTATACCCCTCACCCAACTTTTATAAATGTTAACAACTTACATAACTACACAATATCAAAACCAGAAAATCTATGTTGGTACAACACTTAACTAATATGCAGAGATTAGGTGACTTTTACCATTTTCCCCCAATGCCCCTTTTCTGTTCTAGGACCAAACAAGAATCCCACATTGCATTTAGTTATTGTATCTATCAATTACAAAGGAAAAAAAATAACAAGTAGGCTTTTAAATGAAAACTGAGTTAGGAGGGAAACAGCAAAAGAAATCCCCAGGAGTCACAAATGAACAATTAACAACAATAAAATGACAAAACAGTATTAGCAAGTTAGAAACAGGTAAAAACAACCCCTGGGTGTTTTTTTTCAAGGAGGAATTTGGTTTTAATACCCATGTAGAAAAAGCAGAGGATGCCTTGGCTCCTCTCTTTTGGTGGTGAAGGAGTAGGGAACTGGAAGTGAGGTATTCCCACAAACAGCCATGCTACTAGAGTAAACTTCCTAAACTGGCACTTCAGTCACATTAAAATTCTTAAATGCTCCTCTGCTCATAGGGTAAATCCAACTCCTTACCATGGCATTCAAGTTCCTCTGAATATCTGACCTCAAACTCCCTTTACGGTATTAAGCCTTTACTCTCTTTTCTACATTAGTCAGACAGGATCACTGTTGGCCAAAATAACTTGTATGTCTCTGTGCATGTTCTTTCCTTTACTGGAATTCAATTAAAATAAAAATTTACCAGGTATCTACAGAAGGTCTCCTATGTGTGAGCAGCAGAGAAGTGGGGATGGGGTTGAAACAAATTATTCACTTATACACAGCTATTTCTTTGCCTGAGTCTCATGAGAGAATGCCCTCAACTTCCTCTTCCTTTTCTTTCCCCCATTCAACACACTCACACACATTTCCACTTGTCAACTAAAGTGTTCACACAGAAGCCAGATAATCATCCCTGAGTAAAATGCAGAGGGGCTTATTGCATTTCATGGATTGCAGAGCAAAGTAACAAGAGTACTCCAGATTCTCTTAGACTGAAGGTCCTATTAATATTATACTGGTGACCCAGAACTATCAAAGAGCCTGCGAAAGAAAGATAACATCATCATCATGTCATTTTTACCAAAGAAGTAAATATGTGAATCCTGATTTAGTTGATCATGAAATTAAACAGTTGATCATGGAATTAAACAGAATATTCCACTTCCCTTGCATATTTATAAATTATGTATTATTCAAAGTAAATATATTTATGTATGAAACCAGAAATGTTGCTCTCACATGGTGGTTCTAAGTTACTCAGGAAAGTCTACTTTGAAGATTGTTTTACAAGTTTTGAAGACGGGTTCAAAATGCAGAACATATACGATTCAGTGAAATGGTGGTAAATTCTCTCGATTTGATGGCATAGTGTAAAAAAAGCATAAAAATGAAAGAATTGTTTGTTCACTCCCTAAAAGAACAATTATTTCATGTGAATAAGCAGTTATGAAATTTAAAAAGCAGAGATTTAAAGCAGGAAAGGAAATTAAGGGTTGTCTCATCTTTGGCTGAATGTTCAAGGTCAGCTAGAAATTTAGCCACTGTAATCTTGTGATTTTTATAGATTTTTGATTGTTGGCTTTTTGGAAGAATTGGTTTCATTTTTGTTTATGTTTTGGTGCTAACTATGCTTTAGATCAGCCTTGGCAAAACTTTTCTATAAAAGGCCAGATAGTAAATAGTTTGGGCTTTGCCATATGATCACTGTCACAATCACTCAACTCTCTTATTGTAGCTCAAAGGCAGCCATAGACAATATAAACAAATAAACATGGTGGCTGTGTTCCAATAAAAGTTTATTTACAAAAACAGGCAGCAAGCTGGATGTGGCCCATGGGCTATAGTTGGCTGATCCCTGTTTTAGGCTCATAAAAATAGCTTTTAAATAAATTAGGTAAATTTTGATCTTTTCTCCACTAAAAGAAGGTGATTAAGTGTACAATCCAAACAAGAACCCAAAGCTCTGCAAATGGCCCTAATGCCTCAGGAAATATGGCTTCTATCTGGTCCCTGGAGGTATCTGCCTTTTCTCTACTTCATTAGCATCTGAGACTGCCTCAGAAGACTTTCAATTTGAAAGAGAATAGCTTCTTCCTCAGTTGAAGTGAAAACCCAGTCTACCATCATTCCTGATTTAGAATCTGTTAAAGAATCAAAAGGCTCCATTCAGGCCAACTATGACAAATAGGTCAGTTACTTATTTTTAGCGAGCCTCAATTTCCTTAAAATAGGGGTAATATCTACAGAGGGAGAAGAAAAGAAAATAATATATAAAAGAATGTCTATAACAATGGCTGACACACAGTGGATATTCAAGAAATGACCATCCTCTTCTGGCTTACCACTTAACCTCCTTAGCCACAAAACCCCCTGACCATAAGTTCATTCGTTTATTCTACCACTATGCATTCATTTAGGATTTACCACATATGTCAGTGATCACACTAAAAACTGGGGAAATAACAGCGAAAAACACTGACAAAGTCCCTGTTCTCATTTTTGTGATAAGGCTGACATTAGTATACAAATTATTCAACAAGATAATGTCTAATAGTAATTAGTTCTACAAACAAAGTGATGAGATATACAATAACTGAAAATTTTGAACAGAATGAGCAGGAAAGGTTTGTCTAGGAAGGTGATATATGACTTGAGACTTAAAGGATAAACGTCAGGTAGTCAGAGAAGTAGCTGAGGAAAGAGTACTCTAGATGGCCTGAACAAGTTCAAAATTCTAGAGTTTAGAAAGGTTCTGGCACATTTAATATCAGAAAGGAAACAGGACTCTTGAAAAAAGTTATTGCCAATGTTAGTCACTATTCCATTCTGTTCATGACAGACAACAACACCCTTTTCTGTTCTGCTACTACAACCATTTTACATTCCCACCAACTGTGTAGAAGAGTGCCAATTTCTCTACATCCTCAACGGGACTTGTCTTCCCCCCACCCTCACTCTGTTCACCTGCAATTTATTGCCCAAGTCTCTTCTCCCCTTGAAATCTTATACAGTTTCACTAACTCTAATCACATTTATTCTATTATTTCTTAAACTACAATATCAAAACTCCACTGTCAAATTAATAGTCTATACATTGTATAACCCTACAGTTAATCTTTAGTTTATTCAACCAAGCTACACCATTTGATACAGATAACCACTTCCCCTTATTATTATTATTATTTTTAAAGATTTTATTTATTTATTCGACAGAGATAGAGACAGCCAGCGAGAGAGGGAACACAAGTAGGGGGAGTGGGAGAGGAAGAAGCAGGCTCATAGCAGAGGAGCCTGATGTGGGGCTCGATCCCACAACGCCGGGATCACGCCCTGAGCAGAAGGCAGATGCTTAACCGCTGTGCCACCCAGGCACCCCCCTTATTATTTTAATTCTAGTATAATTAATGTACAGTTTTGTATTTTAGTTTCAGGTGTATAATAGTGATTCAACACTTCCATACATCATCCAGTGCTCATCACAACAAGTGTGCTCTTTGATCCCCTTCATCTATTTCACCCAACCCCCCACCCACCTCCCCTCTGGTAGCCACCAGTTTGTTCTATATAGTTAAGAGTCTGTTGTTTGGTCTCTTTTTTTTCTTTGTTAAATTCTGTATATGAGTGAAATCATATATAGTATTTGTTAGAACTTGTCTATTCTAATTTTGAGAATACTCATCCTATCAGGAATGAAATGATATTTCATTATAGTTTGATTTGCATTTCCCTTAGTAGTAATGACGTTGAGCATATTTTCACACATGTTGACCATTTGTTAGTGTAAAGTATTCTTTGGAGAAATGGCTATTCAAGTCTTTAGCACATTTTAAAAATCAGGCTATTAGGGATTTTGTTGTTGTTGTTGTTATTGAGTTGTAGGAGCTCCTTACATATTTTGGAAATTAAGCCCTTATCTGATAAATGGTTTGAGAATATCTTCTCTCATTCCATAAATTGCCTTTTCATTTTATCAATTGTTTCCTTTGCTGTGCATAAGATTTTTAGTATAATGTAGGCCCATTGGTCTATTTTTGTTTTTGTTGCCTGTGCTTTTGGTATCATATCCATGAAATCATTCTCAAGACCAAACTCATGAAGCTTTTCCACTATGTTTTCTTCTATAAGTTTTATGGTTATAGGTCTTATGTTTAAGTCTTTAATTCATTTTGAGTTGATTCTTGCATGTGGGGTAAGATAAGGGTCCAATTTTATTCTTTTGCATGTGAATATTCAGTTTTCCCAGTGCCATTTATTTAGAGGGGTACCCTTTCCCTACTGTACATTCTTCGCACCCTTGTTGAAGATCAGCTAACTATATATCCATGGACTTATTTCTGGGTTCTCTATTCTGTTCCATTGGTCTTATATGTATATCTGTTTTATGCCTGTACCATACCATTTTAATTATTGTAACTTTATAATATACTTTGAAATCAGTGAGTGTGATGCCTCCAGCTTTGTTCTCCTTTCTCAAGATTGTTTTGGCTGTTCAGGGTCATATGAATTTAGGATTATTTTTTCCATTTCCATAAAAAATGACACTGGGATTCTTGATAGAGATTACACTGAATCTGCAGATTGCTTTGGGTATAATGAACATTTTAACATTAAGTCATCAAATCCATGAACACATGCTGCCTTGACATTTGTTTGTACCTGATTTCTTTCACCAGTGTTTGTGGCTTTCAGTGTATCAGTCTTTCCACTCAAGTTTATTCCTAAGCATTTTATTGTTTTTGGTGCAATTGTAAATGGAACTAATTTCCTTTTTAAATAGTTCATTGTCAGTGTATAAAAAAGAACAGATTTTTGTGTGGTGATTTTGTATTCTGCAACTTTACTGAAATCATCTATTTGTTCTTTTTTTTTTTTTTTTTTTTTAG